>NW_024070186.1:11722821-12100342 GCF_014754425.2 Oryx dammah | reverse complement strand
CATCACCACAATCACCATCATCACCACCATCACCATCATCACCATCATCAGCATCATGATCACCACCATCACCATCACTACCATCACCATCATCACTACCACCATCACCATCATCATCACCATCACGATCAACACCATCACCATCACCACCATCACTATCACCACTACCACCATCACCACCATCATCACCACCACCGTCACCAGCACCACCGTCATCACCAGCACCATCACCACCACCATCACCATCACATCTGTCACCATCACCACTATCATCATCACCACCATCACCATCATCACCACCGCCATAACCGTCACCACTATCATCATCACCAGTCTTTGTCATCACTGCTTGTGTCCTCTGAAATTGATTTCCTCACTCACTTTGATGGGTATACAATTTGAAAAACACTGCTCCAGAGTATGTTTCAAAGAATGACATTGTTGCATGATGCAGTATGTATGTTTATCTTTAATTCTATTGGGAAATGTCAAATAGTTTTCCAAAGCAGAACCACCCCGCACACCCATCAGCAGTGCAGAAGAGTTCCAGTTATTTCTCATCCTTACCAACATGCGGTGAGTACACAGTGGAGTCTCGTAGCAGGTTTTAATCTGCATTGTTTACTAAGCGGAAAGAGCAATTTTTCGTTTCTTTATGAGCCGTTCCTACATCTTTTCTATGACATTTGTTTTTGAGTTTCTTTGGTGTCATTTGATTTTCTCCTTTTAAAGTTTGTAGATGTTCTTTATACATTCAGGATATTAATCTTTTGTGGCAATGTCTTTTCACGGTTTTCAGCTTTTTTCACTTTCATTCTTGTGTCTTTATATGAATAGGTGTTTTTTACTTTAATGTAATTTTATGTATCAATCTTGTCATTTATGGATCAATGTTTTGTGTTGTAAGAAATATCTGCTTCCCTTGTGATCATTAAAAAATCTTCTAAATACTCAGTTTAAAATAATTTTCCTTTTATATTTACTTTCCTTTAATGTATCTGAAATGTGCATTACCAACTCAATGGACATGAGCTTGAGTAAACTCTGTGAGATGGTGAAGGATAGGGGAGCCTGGTGTGCTGCAGTCCATGGAATCACAGAGAGTCAGTCACAATTTGGCTTAGCAACTGAACAACAATTGTTTTTGAATCACATTCCAAGAGAAGTCAGTTTCCTTCTTAAATGCATAGATACAAACATTCCTGCCCCCTTTGTAAGGCCCGTCATTCTCCGCTGAGTTGTACCTTATCTGTGAGGGTGGGCTTCAGGGCTTTCTACTCTGTTTGGTTAATCTCTTTGTCTATTCCTCTGCTGTTACTACACTGTCTTAACTATTGAATCTTTTAATACATCTTGATACCTAGCAGGGCAAATTCCCTACCTGGTTCTTCTATATATTTTAATAAATCACAGACATTTGTTCTTCCGTGCAAACCTTGATTCAGTTTGTGAAGTTCCCCCCCCCACAAAAAAACACAAAAAAACACCTCTGGCACTTTATTTGAATTGCATTGAGCCTGAACATCTTTAGAGACCAGCCGTCTTTATAAAGCTTTAGTCTTCCTGTTCATGAACGTGATATTTCTCACCATTTGTGAATGTCTTCTTTAGTGAATTTCCAGGGGAAAGGGATCCCCAGTATTTATTCAACAGCTTGAGAGGGGCTTATGGGGTGGGTACAAGGGCATGTTAATTGCTTGGCACTTGCAGAGGCAGCCTCAAGTTGAGAGACACGGGTGCTGGTGTTGCATTGCAGTAGCCTGTGCTGAAGTAAGGGGACACAGGGACACTGCAGCATCTGCTGCTTGCCAGAAGCAGGATTTTAATGAAGAAATTCCTATAACTGCAAGAAAAGCCCACTTGTTCCAAGCCTGCCCCTTTGCTACTGTGAGCTTTTTATTTTTCCACAAGTGGACGCAAATCAAACATTTGTCACATTTTCAAAAAGACCATCTAGAAGACAACAGTCTCATTTGCCCACTATGGCTGTGCCACCCAATGCTTGGTGTGCTGAGCTGAATGGTGCCTCCACAAAATTTGTGTCCTCCCAGAATCTCAGTACAGGGCCCTGTTGGGAAACGGGGTCCTTGCAGATGTAACTAGTTCCGTGGTGGCTCAGATGGTAAAGAATCTGCCTGCAATGCAGGAGACTTGAGTTCAATTCCTGGGTCAGGAAGATCCCCTGGAGAAGGGCATGGAAACCTACTCCAGCATTCTTGCCCAGAGAATCCTATGGACAGAGGAAGACTGGCAGGCTACAGTCCATGGGGTTGCAAAGAGTTGGACATGACTGAGCAACTAACACTGTCACTTTCAAGGTGAGGTCACACTGGAGTGGGGGGCCTAAACCCCGCAGGACTGGTATCCTTGTGAGAAGAGGGGCAGGGACACTGAGAAACACATGGGGAGGAGAGCCTTGAGAGGGACTGGAGTGATGCATCTGAAGCCATGGCAACACGGATCCATGAGGGAGGCCTGGAAAGATTCTTCTTCACAGCCGCAGAGGGAACCTGCCTTGCCAGGCCACCCCAGGCCTGGCCACCCCAGCCCACCCCAGGCCACTCCAGGCCATCCTAGTCCATGGCCCTGCCATCGGAGTCCTGGCTTGGTCAGGATCACTCTGGAAAGCCAGCAGCTCGGGGTGGGGTGAGATTATGGTCAGCATCTGGGCTCCTCTGGTGTCTCAGGGAGGGGAATGGAGCTGGAGCTGCCCGCTCCCACCACCCCCTCCCCACGTTTCCTCCAACAGCACTTGTTGAAGCACTGTGCTCCCAGTCCCCAGGTTCTTGCCCAACAGCGCAACCATGAGCCAGATGTCAGTGGGAGGGATTTGAGAGTGGGCAGACACAGTGGCCACTGGCCAGGCTAAAGGCATCTCCCAGGTCCTTCCACCCTCAGCAGGCGTTGCAGGAAAACCACTTCTCTACACACAGCCCTTCTGACACCAAATGTGCGGGTTCTCCACCGGGCAGTGCTGACATTAAGCACCCAGATTCAGAGCAGACCCCACAAGGTAAGGGTTCAGTCCCTGAGGACTGATGCCCAGAAGCCAGGTGTCAGGATGGGGTCCCTCCTGGGTGCTCACTCTTCCATCCAACTTGGTTACAGATCAGAGACTCCCACAAATCCCTCTTTCAATAATTTGCTAGAACAGCTCACAGAACTCAGGGAAGCACTGTACTTACTGTTGGTGGTTTATTATAAAGGACACAATTGAACAGCAGATAAAGGGGTCGAGGAGGGTGCTGAGAAAGCAGCTCCATCCCCACAGCCTGGGGCACATCAGCCGCCTAGAAGGACAGGGTGCTCACCAAGCCAGACCCTCTCTGAGCTCTGTAATTTCATGTGCAGTTTCTAGGGGAGCTCCAGTACGAAGCACAGCTGATTAAATCATTGGCCATCGCTGATTAACATTAACACCACCTCTAGCCCCTCTCCCCTCCCTAGGCCTTTGCCCAACTTCTAATCTGGTGGTTGGTTCCTCTGGCAACCAGCCCCATCCTCCCAGAGTCGCTTCATTTGCATAAGCTCAGAGGTGGATGAAAGCACTTCTCATGAAAAAGAAAGGATCCCATGTCACCCCGCCCCACCACTCCGGGAATTCCATGGGTTTGAGAAAGCTCTGTACCAGAACCGAATGTCACAGGTGTCACAAAACCCTTTGAGACAAAGTCTCCATGACACTCTGGGTCCATTCCCAATGGGCTTTTTGTCTTGGCCCTAGGTGCGCCATGTTGGAAGCCTCGGCCCAGCTGTGGGGGTCTCCTGCCTGCCCCATCCCCAGTAGCCCTCCTTCTCTGTGCTTGACTGGGAGCACTAGAAGTTCTCAGGGTGGTTCCTGCTCAGGGTCCTCCCATCTGAGTCTCAGCGGGAGCAAAGCTAAAGTAGCCTTTTACCTGTTATTTTTGAAGTTTAAATAAAGCTTACTAATTTGACCACCACCACCACCAATGACTGGAGAAGGGCACAGCAACTCACTCCAGTATTCTGGCCAGGAGAATCCCATGGAGAGAGGAGCCGGCTAGGCTATAGTCCATGGGGTCACACAGTGTTGGACATGACTGAAGCAATTTAGCACACACCACCAATGGTTGTAATCTCCGCTAACTGCTATTTACTGTGTGCTCCCAACCAGGGTGCAGACGAAGAGAGCTGATGTCCCAGCTGTCTCTACTGAAGTGCTTTTAATAGCGTTATTGACTTGTAATTGTCACACAGTAAGCTGGAGATAAAGTGTGCACTGGCTGTGTGTGTACCCCTGGGAATCCATCACCACTATCCACACAGTGAACAAATAAATCGGTATGTGATTGGCAGAGGTGTCCTGGCCCTTTGTCATCTGTGCTCCCTGTACCCGCCCAGGCCCTGGTCCACCCGGTGGTCCTTCCAGTACGCCACATGGATGAAGCCACAGTGTGTACTCCCTGTCTGGATCCTTTCTCCTGGCATGATTTTGTGACATTTACTGCATTTAGTGCAGATCGGTAACTAATTCCATTTTATTGCAGGGTGGTGCTCCTCTGCAGAGAAGCTCTCCCCAACAACTGATAGGCACAGAGCATCCCCTTCACTCCCACAGCCCGTACGCTGCGTCTCTCTGCACTCGCCTCCAGCCTGCCTTATGCCCCTTGCCTATATTCTTCTTCTCAGAAAATATTATTGGGGGAGGGTTCAATAAATATCAATTAAGTCTAGGTAGCTGATGTATTGTTCATGTCTTCTGTGCCCTTATTGCTTTTTCTGTCTATGTGTTCTAACAATGACTGAGTATTGTTGACATCAACCACAGTTGGGAATCTGTTTCTCCTTCCACCCTTTTAAGTTTTGCTTCCTGTATTTGAAGACCATTGTTTAGGAGCCTGCTCATCCATGACTGTGAGCTCACAAAATTGACTCCCTCATCTTTACGTAGTGTCCCACTTTATCTCTGATAATATTCCTTCTTCTAAAGTCTTGCTCCTCAGAAGAAAAGCTAGACAGTGTATTATTGCCGACAAAGGTTCCATCTAGTCAAAGCTATGGTTTTTTCTAGCAGTCTTATATGGATGTGAGAGTTGGACCATAAAGAAAGCTGAGTACAGAAGAATTGATGCTTTTGAACTGTGGTGTTGGAGAAGACTCTTGAGAGTCCCTTGAACTGCAAGGAGATGCAACCAGTCCATCCTAAAGGGAATCAACCCTGAATATTCATTGGAAGGACTGATGCTGAAGCTTCAAGACTTTGGCCATCTGATGAAAAGAACTGACTCATTGGAAAAGACCCTGATGCTGGGAAGGATTGAAGGCAGGAGGAGAAGGGGCGATAGAAGATGAAATGGTTGGATGGCATCACTGACTCAATGGACGTGGGTTTCAGCAAACTCCAGAATATAGTGAAGGACAGGGGAGCCTGGCGGGCTGCTGTCCATGGAGTCACGATGAGTTGGACACAACTGAGCGACTGAAAAACAACAACAACAACAACAAAAACTGTAGGTAGCCAGATAGCTGCTTTGACTTTAGTTTGGTTAGTGATTGAATAGGATTTTTTTTTTCATCCTTATACCTGAACCCTATATATGTCTATATTTAACATGGGTTTCTTGTAGATATACCATAGATTTTTAAAGTCCAATCTGACCATCTCTATCTTTTAACCGGTGTGTTTAGACCACTCACTTTTTAAAATGATAATTTTGCTAGATGTCTTCTATTTGTTTAAACCGGGGTGTTTTTTTTTTTTTGGTGTCTCTTTTACTCTTCTTCTGCCTTCTTTTGGTTAATTGAACATTTTTCTTAATCATTCTGCTTTATGTCCTCCCCTTGACTTACTACTTTTATCTCTTAAAAAAATTTAGTGTTGTCCTTGGGTTTACAATATAAATCTTAAATTAATCAGAGTTTACCTTCAAGGATAGTCCCCTAACTCCTCTCCCCCTCCACCCCCCCCACCATCTGTCCTGAGGTTATGGTCATATAAATACATTTAACTCTCACTTGTGCTATCAATGTAATACAGTGCTACTGTTTTCACTTTTTATAATTATAAATTATAAAATTTATAATTTTATAAATTATAGCAGCTATAATTTATAGCAATTAAAAATAAGGGGAAAAGATATGTCTTATCTTCATTTCTTGCATTTTTGGTGCTTATGTTTTGATAACATAACAGTCCAGTTGATAAAGATCCAGTTGGCAGACTAATATCATATTCTTTCTGACTGATGAGTGTCATTTATCACGTCTCATAAAGCAGGAATGCCAGGATTGAATTCCCATAGTTCTTGTTGATCTGAGATAATCCTGTTTTAGCTTATAATTTTTTAAAGTTTTTTAACTGGTTCAGAGTTCTGAACCAACACTTGTTTCTCCCAGGTCTATAAAGATAGCCCTTTGCTGGCATCTTGCATGCATGGTTTCTGAAGGGAATTTGCTGTAACTCTTATCTTTATTTCTCCGCATGGAATGCACACGTTTTTCCTCTGGTTTCCTTAGAAGTTTCTTTTTTCACGTCTTTTTTTTTTTTTTTTTTTCAGCAGCTTGAATATGTTTACGCTAAGGGATTTTTTTGTTTGGTTTTATTTGTTTGTTTGACTTTGGGGCACTTATCCTGATGCGTCTGCTCTGAGCTGCTTTGATCTATGGTTTAGTTACTTTCTCCAGATATTTCCTCTACTCCTCCCTCTGTCTCTTTTTTCCATCAAATTGGATTCCAATTTTACAGACTGTTTGACATTGTCCCACGGACCTCAGACGCATAACTCTGTTCTTTTCTCATTCTGGGTTCTCTTTGTGCTTCAATCTGGATACTTGCTGTAGAGTTACTTCCAGATTTGTGGAATCTTTGCTTGGCTAAGCGGCATTTACTGACCAGCCTAATGAAACCATCTCCATCTACCTATCATGTTTTCCAACTCTTGATGTTATCCATGTCTTTCTGTCTCACTGTTTCCATCTCTTTTCAGGAAGTACATTATTTTAAGCAAATGATCGAAAACAACTTAAATCTCATTAATAGTGGGATCATTAAGTATGATTCCCACAGAATACATGTGCAACAATTTAAATAAATGTGTATATGCTGACGTGAAAAGAGCTATTGTGTCTACACGGCAAAGTTTAGAACCACGAGTGTTACCTCGTGCATGCTTTTAAAATTTCACTAAACAACTTTCTAGGTTTATAAAGTAACAAATATCTATGAAATGTGTTTTTGAAAGCCAGCAAAAGGATAGTGACAAGGACTAATTTTGAGGGGGGCTGAGACGTGGAGGCAGATGGGGGGCCCTTATTTGTAACATCTCGGGTTTTCCGTGATCTACAATGGAGCTAGTTCAGTTGGGTCCCTCTCCGAGTGGGATGAGGGTGAGTGCAGGAATGGTGGTCAAACATGTCCGGACGGAGGCTGGAGGCTGTGTTGGGTCCCACACATTGTTGGGTACAATGCAGTCCCACCCTGGAGGCTCCATCCTGGGCTCCAGTGTCACTTGCGAAATACGCCTGCTTGCCTCCCTCCCTCCCTTCTGTTCTGCCATGCACACCGTAAAGACACCATCCTTGGGCAGGGATAGGGGCCTGAATTCTCCTGGAGGGAAGTGGGAAGACCACAAATAAATAATGGACAAGTGAACAAATAAAAGAACAAGGACATTATTGAGAAGTGCTCTGCAGGTAAGTCAAGTAGCCTGATGTGGAGGTGAGTGCTGGGCTGCTGGTGGTCATCAGAACTGCTCAGAGGACCAGGAGGCCAGGCTGAGATGCGAGGACACTGAGTGTGGGGGCAGGGCAGACAGGACACAGGCGGCGCCCTGGCTGAGTCAGGGTTGATGCTCTGATGCTGCTCTTGAGTGACAGCAGACACAGGTTGTGTGCGCATGTGTGGTGCTGGGGGTGTACACGCAGCTGGGGTTTGGTTTGCACTGAGCAGTCACCCCAGTCACTTGGGTGGGACAAGCAACACTGATTAACTTGTCTGAACGAGGCCATGCCCCAGGGAACAGAAGGGACCGGGGGTGCTGTTTCTGCTGGAAGGCTGCCAGGTGGGCAGGAAATGAGGGGACAGAGGGTCACCCAGACCCCTTCCTTCTACTCAAAGGAGTTGGCAATGCGCACTTCCTTTGTATTGATGAGCCTCAGTGAGGACTAGGAATGTCCCAGGTCATTAGAGGATGCACTTGAGAATTCGGGGGCCCCTCCCCTATCCCCCGTGATTCAACCTGAGCTGAGGCATTTCCATGCAGCAGGGAAAAGAGGAAATGGCACTGCCCAAAGTTAATAGAAATGTGTATTTATGAAGCTTTGACAGTCACTTCTAACAGCAGGCTGGTCATCTCTTCGCTCGTGCGCTTCCTAACATGGTGCTATGTGGTGTTCACGGGGTGGGACATTGCTTTTCCACATACACATTTCTCGTTTAATTAGATTTTTCTTCGGGACGTAATAGTCCGTTTCACAGCCGTGTCATCATTACTTGCTGTTTTCAAATTCTGTCAACAAATCCCCCAAGAAAACCAGCTTCATCGGCTGCCCCACCTAGTGCCCAGCGCTCTGCTGGTTGGAGGCTGAGATCCAGGTGAGGCTGCCGGGAAGGGTTTGGACCTGCTTGCTGCAAAAGGCAGTGGCAATCCTCTCCTTCATCTGGCGGGTAGTTACTGAGGGTCCACCAGAGGCAGGTGTCTGGAGCTGCAAAATATAGAAGTTGTGATGCCTGGGCCTCAGGCAGACACTGGCCGTGAGGGCAGCAGGCACAGAAACTAATAAATATGCACTCCCACCCTGATGTGCCCGGTGGGGTGGAGAGAAGAAACAGGGGCAGCAGAGGAGGTGGGGGTCACAGTCCATCAGAGGCCAGGGCCCAGGGCCAGGGTCGGCCGGTCCACTCTCAGACACGGTGGACGAGCGATTAGGGCCTGAGGACTGACATGTGACAGGTCTGGAGCCAGATACAACGTTGGATACACTTTGTGTTGGATACACTTTTCGCAGCCAGCTGTGTCTACCACTTTCCTTTCCCCAGTGAAAAATGACTTCTGTCTTGGAGCAAGCCCAGTGGCGTCTCTGGACCCGAGAAGGAGCAGCTTGGGCAGAAGTCAGATGTCCTCCCTTTCCTGTCCCTGGCCTCGCTCTGTCTGCTGGGCCCTCCGCCCCTTCTCTACACATGCTGTCTCTCCCTGCACAAACCCCCAGTCCCACCCAGGACGCGCCCACGGAACCAGCAGCTGCCCACTGCACAGGTCTGACCGCAGCCGGTCCCTTGTCATTGGAAAAGCCCTGTATGGACTGAAAACACAAACACCCAGTACTGGCCGTGGAGGGGTGGAGCCTCTGTTTCCATCAGTCAAGCATCCTGGTCTTGTGGGTCCCTGCTTGGTGGGTGTCCCAGAGACCCCAAGCCTGCGTGTCACCGGGACGAGCTGGGAGGAGCACGGCTCTTCTGTGTCACCTGTCATTTCTCCCTGAGGAAGAGCTGTGGGGCCCGCTGCAGTGGAGAGGGGTGGGAACCGCATAAAGCACAGGGAGAGAGGCCAGCGCCCAAGGGCAGCCCAAGTGAGACTTCTCTCAGAAGGCTACCCACCCCTCAAACGTGCTGTGCTCGGGCTGGCCCTCTCCTCAGCCCCCTTCCCACCAAGTGCCCTTGCTCTTGGATATCCTTCCCCCACCCCTCCAGAGCCCCTGTGGAGCCCCCAAGGGCCGACCCTCCCCTGCTGCCCAGACTGTGCTCCGAGGACCACCCAGCACCAGGCACAGCGGGGGTCCTCCTTCTCTGGGAGGAGCTGACTTGGGTCTGCAGCTCCTGGAGGGCAGGGCTGCCTGCATGCAACTGCACCCGGTTCCCTGGGCTGGGGGGGGGGAGTCTTTGTGAAGGAGGGCAGGGAGACACAGAATCCAGTGCGCTTGTGTGCATTTGGGGTCTTATTGTCTTCGCACATGTTTGTAGTTTGTATTTTCCTACAGTGATGGCACATTATTGATATTTGTGGATATAATAAAACTCTAATAAAAAAAAGATGCAAAAGCCACGGGAACTGTGGAGACACCTAGCAGTGAGTCTGTGATAAGACAGTCAGTGAAAAAAATAAGTGCAAGATGTGTATTTTCACAGCTGTAAGTTCAGCAGTAATAGTGTTTCACAATAAAAAGGCCACTTGTGTATTTTTGAAGCTGGCCTTCCCTCCAAAGCCCACAGAGGGGGGCTTGCCCCTGCTGGGGGCCTTCCAACATGAGAGAGGAGAGACATGGCTAAACCCCAGTCCCCAGTGTGAGCAGGGACGCAGCTCTGCCGTCCTTTTCCAGGTTCTCCTTCCTGGAACCACGGTCAGGCCCAGTGACCTGGGTTGGCAGGTCAGGGGAGAAGGAAGAGGTTGAAGACCCCTGCCCTTCAACTTCCTTACCCTGGAGCAGGGCTGCAGCCCATGGCCAGATGGACAGATGGCCGCAAGGCCAGGAAGGGACCCTGCCAGGACCCAGTACATGCCTACCACAGACACGAACACACCACACACACAGGGACCTGAACACACTGAAATCCCACAGGACCTTACGGGGACCTCCAGGGTACAAAAGCCCTCCTGTGCTCCCCGGTCCTCGTTTGTAGAAAAAGCTCAGATTAGAGCAGTTACTAATTAGAGAAGCCAGGGAACCAGAAACAAAGGACAAGCAGCCAGCCCACAGCAGCGGTGATAGCTCCAACAATGGTCAGTGATAAAGCAGGGTCCTAGCTTCTCCTCGAGGGATGCACACAATCTGACCCATATCTTTGTTCTGCAGAAACCAAGACCCTGCCCAGGTGGAGAAGGGGGACCACGTGCTGACCACAAGCATGCAGACCCCAGACTGACTGGGACAGAAGGTTGATGATACTGACTCCTGATTACCTCATCACCAACCAATCAGAACAAAGTCCATGAGCTGCAGCCCTCAACCCAAATGCTGCCTTCTCTGAAAGCCATCGGGTAGTTTGGGTCTTTTGAACATGAGCTGCCTGGTCTCCTTGCTTGGCACCTGCAATAATAATCACTGTGGGGGCTCCCCTGGTGGTTCATCAGTTAAGAATCCACCGGCCAATGCAGGGGACACTGGTCGATCTCTGGTCAGGGAAGATGCCACATGCCGTGGAGCAACTAAGCCTGTGTGCCATGACTACTGAGCCCGTGCTCCAGAGCCCGCAAGCTGCAACTACTGAGCCCACGTACTGCAACTACCGAGGCCAACACGCCCTAGAACCCACGCTGTCCACAACAGCAGAAGCCACCACAATGAGAAACCTGCACTCTGCAACAAAGAGCAGCCCCCACTGGCAGCAACTAGAGAAAGCCCACACATAGCAACGAAGACCCAGCACAGCCAAAGTAAATAAATAAATCTTAATAATAATAATAATAAACCCCCACTGTACTCTCCTTCATCACAACACAGCATCAGGCTTTGCTGTGATCTGGCGAGCAGACCCAAGCTCTGTCCAGTAACAACACTGACAGCCACACATGCACACAACTGCACACAGTCATAGGAACTGCTCACACCCAGACTCGTGCACCCACTGCACACATGCCTACTGACAGACACACATGCACATGGACACCACCCAACCCCTCCATCCACATAGACAGCAAGTTTTGCATTTCTATTCAATGCTGTTCTCTTTCATTTTAAAAAAATGTAGTCATAATCCTCTAAGTTGCTTTCTCTCCTCGCCGCCATGGGCCATGAGCACCCTTTTCATGGGACCAGGAGAAGGACTCCAGGTTCGGAAGCAGGTGATGACGGAGGGGTGAGCAGGTGGACAGGTGCAGTCAGACAGGACAGACACGGCCTGGGGTGCCCAGCAGCACCCAGCAGCCTTTGAAGACTGGAGTGGGGAGGGGGGATGATGCCACGGGACTGGAATCCCAGCAGGCCC
The DNA here is from genome assembly GCF_014754425.2 of Oryx dammah. Taxonomy (NCBI): domain Eukaryota; kingdom Metazoa; phylum Chordata; class Mammalia; order Artiodactyla; family Bovidae; genus Oryx; species Oryx dammah. The sequence continues at coordinate 12,088,461 of NW_024070186.1, read as the reverse complement.
TCTGCTAGGGCTGCAGGGCCCAGGGGTGGGGGTGGGGTGTTGGGGGCGGGTAGAAGGAGGGAGGGAGATAGGGCTGTGGGCCATGGCAGGAGGCTCCAGGAGCAGCCTGCTGGCTAGGACCTGGGGAGGTGGTGGTTGAGAGTGGGTAGATACATACAGGAGGATGTGGAGGGGGCCAGACCAGGGGCTTGTTTTCTAGGCTGACCTAGGCTGAGAGATGGTGAGGTTGGGGCTGCCGATGATGCAGGGAAAGCCTAGCAAGGCGTGGAGAGGCCCAGAGTCTGCACTGCAGACAGGGCTCAGGGCTCCAGGCAGGAGGTGAACCAGGATCAGGAGGTACAGAGAAGGAGGGGGGTGAGTCCAGAGGGCTTAGCAGACATAATAAGCCAAGGGCAATGGCCCTGGGACCCCTGATTTTGATGGCATCAGGGACCCTGTTTTTTGCAAACCGTGAGGGGATCAGATTCAGGGAAATGTGAGTTTACTTTAAGAGGCCGATGTGAGGGGCTCTGGTTGCCTAGAGAGGCCTGTGGGTGGTCTGAGGACAGGACCCCTTTAGCAGCTGCCTGGTGGAGGGAGGGACTGAGGTCAGGCGGTCAGGTGGGGGTTGGGAGCACAGGCCTGAGGAAGAAGAAATGACCAGAGCTCCCAGAGTGGCAGAGGCTGGGGGAGAGGGAGGTGAAGGGGCTGGGGGAGTCTGGAAGGCTAGGGTGGGGTGCAGCTGGACTTCCAGCGGGGGAGGGGCCTCCCAGACCAGATCTTGGGGGCTGGAACTCCAGGGCAGAGGCCTCTTGGGGTGCAGGGCGCATCCCCTGGGAGGGTTCTAGAAGGGGCGCAACGTGGGGAGTGGGGCCTGGGGATGAAACCGTGCTGGGCACCGAGCCCGTGAAGGCGGCGAGGAGGGGTGGGTTGCCACGACGCGGTCACTGTGCCCGAAAGGGTGGGCAGGAGAAGCCCAGATGCCCTTTCCTCCAACCGCCGCCCCCTGGCGAGTAACGTCTTTGTTTAAATCGCCCTCCTTTCCGCTGCCGAATCGGACTCAGGACCCGAGGACCAATCCCCTGATTACAGTCACCTTCCCAAACAAACGCAGGGCTGTATACGTGAGGTTTGGAGCCCGAGACCCCGGGTGCCGTCGTGGGCAGCGGTAGGGGCAGGTGTGGCTGAGGCGGCGGGAGAAACACTGCGGCTGCAGAGGAAGGGTGCTAGGACCCGGGGACAGGCCGATGAGCCAGGTCGGGGGTCCGAAGCCCTCTCCTCACCGGGTTTACTCCACGCCCCGGGCCCAGGGCCGCGTGCAGAGCTCGGCGCCCGGCCCTGCTCCTTGCCAGGGCCCGTCCCCACTTTCTTGCCTGCTCCACCCCTTGCCCACCCACCGCCCCGCCCCGCCCCTGCCCTGGTCGGTCCTCGCGTCCCAGGCCTGTCGTCCCGCCCCCTGACCAGCCCCGCCCCCCCGCGTCCCCCCCCGCCCCCCCCGCCCCGGCCTGGCCCCCGCAGCGGCCAGAGCTCCGCCGGCCGATCCGGTGCACCGAGGCTGAGCTCGCAGCATCCCGCGGCACAGACGTCCGGCTCGCGGAGCATGGCGCCGAGGTGCGGGCCGCTCAGGGCCACGGACGGGCGGGGGCCGGGAGGTCGCACGGGCGGGGAACGGGAGCGTGCGCTGTGCTCTAACCTGTGACTTGTGCCCGCAGGTGGCCTTGGCTGCAGCCGCGGCGGCGTCGCCTCCTGGACTTGCTCGCCCACCTGGTCCTGCTTCTCTTGGTCAGCACAGCGTCTGCCGAGCCAGGTAAGAAAAGTGCCGACACGAAAGTGCCTGCGCTGGGCACGCCCGCCTCCGGCCGCATTTTGTGCGGATCTTCGGCCGGTCCCAGGCGGCTACGGCCTCAGCCCAGCCCGTCTCGGCTTCGGTCCTGGGAGGCGGTCCCGGCTCTGCCCACGCGTGCAGTTGGCCCGCGGGCGGCGTCTGGAGGGTGACGGGGTCGGGCCGGAGCCGTATGTCCGGAGTGTCCTCGACTGCGGGCTTCGGGCCACCTGGGCGCGCCCGGGACCGGGGAGCGGGCCGGGCTGGGGATGGTGCGGACAGTGCGCGTCCTGAGATCCTCGTGTCGTGACCAAACTTCGGCGACTCTGCGGGGAAGTTGGTGCACTCGGCGGACAGCGCTGCGGCAGAGGGCCATCGAAGGATCGGCCGAGGTCGCGGTGGCGGCGGTTACACGCGCAGTGGCTCGGAGACGCCCGTGCATCCGACGCCCGACCCCAGGCCTGTGTCGCCGTCGCCGGCCTAGTCCCACCCAGCGCCTGGGCGGCTGCAGCGGCTCGTACCTCTGGGACCCGGCGTTGCCGCGCCGAGTCCGGCGGGTCTCCCGGGAGGAGAGCGCGGGGCGGAGCGCAGCCGTGTGGTTTCCAACCTGTCGAGGCAAAAGTGCTCAGCTTTCCCCAGGGCCAGCCTTTGTGCGTCGCTCGGGCCCCGGGCCCCAGGCCTCTGTCCCCGCGCCCTCTGCGGTGTCGGGTTGCGCGCGGTCCCTTTGATGCGGCCGAGCGCCGAGCAGCCGCCGGGAGAACAATGCGCGGAGGTCCGTTGTTTGGCGGCGCCCGCTGGCCGCTTCTCCCGCGTGGACCGCAGACGGTGCTCCGGGAGGCCGCTCTGGTCGCACGGAAACTCCCTTTGCTACTAGTTTGGGGGACCCCATTTCCACCCAGACGGCCGCCCGTCCTCGTCCCAACAAGCCCGGTAAAGTGCCAGGAGGAGCTCGCAGTGGGGGGAGGTGGGGCTGCCGGACCCGAGGGGAGCCCCCACCCCCAAAGAGTCGGTGTTTTTTCACAGGTAGGCCGCGTGCCCTGACACCCGTCCTGGGCAGCCTGCCCCCCGCGGCCAGAGTGACTGTTGACTGTGGTCACCAGAGCAGCCTCACACCTGCTGCCACAGCTGGCCGGGGAGGGCGATGGGCTGGGGAGGCTCCTGGGAGACAGCCACGGTAATCTCCTTCATTGTTTCCAGTCGGCTTGGTCACCAGGTTAAATAGCAGCGCAGACCTTTAAAAAATGAAACCACCTCATAAAGACACGCTTTTAAAGAGATGGTGTGGAAAGCACCTGTTGGTAGAGGAGCAGGTAATTCCTCACGTATTTGTGTTAACCTGGGGGGCGGAGGGGGTGCTTTTAGGGAGTGTTTGTCCTTGCCGGGATCTGAGGTCGGTCCTCTGATTTCTTGGGGTCCTTATGACCGCCTGGAACTACTGGGGTGGCTTCCGGGGCCACCTCCTCAGGCTTGTGCAGGAATGTGTAACCACAAAGCCTCTTTTATAATCACGCATCCTCTTGGGAAAGGAAGGACATTGAAGCGTCCACACCTCAGCTTATGAAGTTTTGTGACCAAGGAGAGGAAATCAAGGGTGGGGACTGAGCATTAGAGAAGGAAAAATAAAATGTAATGTCCACAAGCTTTGGTGAGATGAGAACTGGGAGGGTGTTCAAGTTAACGCAGACTTTGGGGGTGGTGGGGGGAGTGTGACAGTTCAAGAAATGGTGTGTTTTATCTTCTGTCCCACCACGTGGCTGCTATGGGGCTTTGCACAGTCCCAGGTCCTCTGGGAGGAAGGAAGCCCCTTCCGAGGTGCCTGATGGAATGCAGCTCTTTCTGTTCCCTGGGGCTTAAAGCAGGAAGTAGGCTCAGCAGGCTGTGCACTGCCCACCCCTCCCCCTCGTGGGGAAAACTCAGGTCCTGTCCATGCTGGGCCAAGTCCCTTTGGGGTGGGGTAATAGGTGCCCCCTCTAAGACATTGTTGGAGAAGAGTTAATGTATGTGAAATCCTGACTTAGCAGGGGCTCAATTTGTCCTGGAAATGCTTCAAAATTCCTCTTGAGAGTCAAAAACTTAAGCCCTGTTGGCTGATTTGAACACTTTTTCTGACCTCAAATGATGCGTTTTCCCATGTCTCTCCCTGAGCTGCACTTGACCCCGCCCCCAAGTCTCTTGCTGTTTTGCCTGATGCTCCTGACTGGTGCTGTGAGCTCCCGCATAACCAGAACCCACAGGGACACTCTGAGTGGCCTTACAGCCTGGAGGCTCAGAGCTGCCTGCAGTCCCATTCCTGGAGAAAGTACTGGGGTGGAACCTGTTACAGTGGCCTTCTGCCATGGGTCAGTCCTCTAGGGCTGAGGAAGGAGGACCTTGCCCAGTGGGCATTTGCAGGATGGCCGGGACTAGGCTAAGAGCCTAGCCTTGGGTCATCTTGTCTTTGGCCCCTCCCACACGTGATCTTGGGCTCAGGCTCTCAGCTCCCCCAACCCCACACCCCAAGACCCGTGTGTCCCACCCTTTCTCACCACTAGGACCTCCCAGCGTCCATCAGTGTGTCCAGGTCTTAGGTGATAGCTGTGGTTCCCCTCCCCCACTTCCTGGGTGGTCCTGCAGGGTTTGGGCTTGAACAGGACACAGCCAAGACCCCGCATGTCCCTGCATCTGTAGTGTCTTGATTCCGGGTCCACAGGACCTGAGTAAGGGACCTAAGCTGAAGAAGGAGCTCTCATCCAAGGCAGGCTTGTTTCGAGGGGCTGTGTCATTGGGGAGTCTTCAAGGTTCAGGTGCAGGACCTCTAAGATAGTTTTGAATTTCAGCAAAACTTGTTTTTCAAGCACTTCTGCTTTCCTTTAAAAGAAGGAGGAGGGGGGAAGTCCTTGCACAGAAACCTAGAAGGAGAGAAACTGACTCCATCCAGAGCTTGAGGGGCTGGGTGAGACTGCCCTGCCCTGCCCACTTCACCCTGAAAATACAGGTGCACACATGCTCAATAAATGTGCACACACATGTGCACACCCACACACATAAATGCACACATGCATATGCAAATATGCACGCATATGTGCATACACGCACAAGTGCACACATGCACTCACATGTTCATGCACAAATATACATATGTGCACAGACATGTGTACACACATGCACACATATAACTGTGTACACACATGCACACACTCACTTTCTCCCCACCAGAGTGCCTGGCTCTCTCTTCATCTGGGTTGTTGGAGATGTCCTGGGACTCCGTGGGGGACAGAATGGAGCAAGACCAGTCTTCTGACATGATGGCTAGCAAACCCTCTTGTGGTCTGAGCACTACTAGGAAGGACTGGTCAGCAGAGGGGGTGGCCCCCAGGGCCAGGGGCTGACTTCCTGCCAGCACTCAGGGGTCGGATGCAGTGGGCGAGGGTCAAGCTGGTCTTGCCACAGTTGTGGCTAATAAGCAGCTCCCTGCTCCATATCCGTCCTCAGTGGCCACCCATCACCCCAGGGCATGTGCCCATTTGCAGCCCTGGTCGAACGAGGTGTGGCCACCCTGGTGCCTGTGAGGGCAGACCACAGATGGCACATTCTAATCAGCTCTGCTCAGAAACTTGGAGAATCTGGGTTAGCTGTCATCTGAGAGAGAACCTCAAAATGGCCCCTCTTTGCAGAACACAGTTGGCCAAGCACCAGCTGTCTGAGGTCTGGGTAGAAGGTGACATTGCAGGATATAACACACAAAACTACCCAGAACTGGATGCTATTGGTGGGAATAGGGGAGAAATTACTGGGAAAATTAAAATATATGTTTAGCATGCTCATAAGATGATTGAATTTGATACATTTTGATGGCAATGCCCCCAGGACGATGAGAACTTTGCCAAGGGAGGGGGGCATTGCTGCAGTGTGCCCGGGAGTTCCCACAGCTCTGCCCACCTGCCAGGTCATGTGGATTCTCTGGACATGCCTGCCTCCCAAATCTGATGGCAAAGGGTCTGAGAGGAGCCCTCCACCAGGTATAGCTCCTTCCTGAGGAGGACTGGGCCTCTGAGCTCCACCCTACCCTCCTGCCGATTTGGGAGCAGAGGGAGGGGTGGTGGGCTTGGCCTCGCTTTCCTGCCCTAAGCTGGTGCCCTGAGCAGCAGGTGGTCACACTGTGAAGCTTCTCTCTGCACCGGTGTGGTGTCTGACATGCCTCGTGTTTGCTGCTGCTTGTGGTATCTCCTCGGAGAAGGCAATGTCAACCCACTCCGGTACTCTTGCCTGGACAATCCCATGGATGGAGGAGCCTGGTAGGCTGCAGTCCATGGGGTTGCTAAGAGTCGGACACAACTGAGCGGCTTCACTTTCACTTTTCACTTTCATGCATTGGAGAAGGAAATGGCAACCCACTCCAGTGTTCTTGGCTCGAGAATCCCAGGGACGGTGGAGCCTGGTGGGCTGCCGTCTGTGGGGTTGCACAGAGTTGGACACGACTGAAGTTGACTTAGCAGCAGCAGCAGCAGTGGTATCTCCTAGTGGTCTTCCCTGGTGGCTCAGTGGTCAAGAACCCGCCTGTAATGCAGGAGACCTGGGTTTGATCCCTGGGTCAGGAATATCCCCTGGAGGAGGACATGGCAACCCACTCCAGTATTCTTGCATGGAGAATCCCATGGACAGAGGAGCCTGGCGGGCTACAGTCCACGGGGTTGCAAAGAGTCAGACACGACTGAAGCGACTGAGCACGTGGTGTCTCCACCCTTGTCTGGGACCTTGCAGTGCCACTGTATCGCTCAGGGATTCTCCAGGAGACACAGTGCCCTGCTGCTCCCTGCTACAGCCTGGTTCCATAAGGGTGTGGACAGGTGATGCGCACTGGCCCCTGGGGTCATGTTTTCCATTGGCAGTTCTGGGCTGCACTGAACGCCTGTCAGAAGGAGCTTTAGATCACAGATGCCCTGAGTCAGACGAAATTTGGAGGCTGTGGGGCAGTGTCTCTTCCGCCAGCCTGCCTGCAGGGGCCCGTACGCAGCCCCAGGTCCTCCGGTAGAGGAGGCAAGCCTCAGCACGGCCTTCTGGTTGTCTTTAGCGAGCGCCCAGGAAGGAGGGCTTGTTTGCAGGCCGGCACATCTGTCTGGAATTCCACGCTTGTAGCTGGGGATGCTCCTGGGCTGAGCCACCGTGACGAGGCTGGTGGGATAGGGCAGCGGGACCCAGCACTGAGCTGGCGTCTCAAGTGGGACTCTCAGCCACCCTTGGTTTCTGGATGACAGGAGGCTTTGCTATGGGTCTAGCTGCCCAGGCGCTGGCCATGGTCAGGGTTGACCTTCATGGGGTTTTTTCTTACAGAGGCCATGAGACCAGAACTGAGGGCTTGCGGACGGTTCTGCAGGGCGACAGAATGGGCCTGTGTGAGCGGAGCTAGCATCTAGGTGATGGGTCACTGCCAGGGGCCTGGCTGGACACTGCAGAGACCTACCTGTGCGCCTGATGGACGGGTTTCAGTGGTTTTCATGGAGCCCGGACTGAACCTGCAGATATCGCACCTTATAACTTTATTTTATTCATCCAGTCATTCGTTTAATTCTGGTGTCAAGTTCTCATTTTACTCTTTGTGCTGTTCCTTGAGCAGATTCAGGTCGGGCAGTCAGGCCTGCTTGTTTTGAGTCTGAGCTCAAATCTCAGAGCCGGTACCAGGCTCAGGCAGCTGGGTCTGTTGTTTGCACAGAGCCTGCCAGCGCGGGCGGTTCTCAGTGAGCCGAGAGGCGCCTTCTGCTTTGAGACTCGAGCTGGCGAGAAAGCAGCGCCTGGAGGGCCCATCCCGGCAAGGGTGTACCGTGCTCAGGCTCCCACCTAGCAGAGGGGATGGGAAGGGCCTGGGGGAGGGGTGCCCACCAGCTGCCGGGGGTTGGGGTTGGGGGCACATCTGCTGGGACCTGGATCCAGGCGCCCCATGGCTTCCAGGATGAAGGGACACCGTTCTTCGTCGTTCCCATTTAGGCAACTAGGGGACTTCATCTTGGCGCAACTACAGTGATTTATGTGGCTGCTGCTGCTGTGACAGTGCCAGGTGGGAAATCCTACCCGCCCACCCGTCCTGTGAGGAGGGCAGGGTCGTAGGAGGTGACGTGCCAGGACCCCCGGCAGCTGGCCCAGGGCCTGATGTGAAGGCTGAGCACCCTGTGTCCTGTGCCAGCCTGCCAGTCTCACGGAGTCAGGGTTTCTCCCAAGCGAGGGCTCATGAGTCTCGAGGGACAGCATCAGGATTCGCACTAGGGAACTTCTGAAGGTCTTTCCTTCGCCCCCGTCAGTCTGGGGCTGGCAGGTGGTGGGTGGTGACCCCAGCCACCTGGCCTGGGGCCATTGACTTCCTCTTTCCTGACTCACCTTTGAGCACCTCTGTGCTCCCTGCCTCACCTGATAGGTAGGTAAACAGCAGTGTCCCTGGTGACACAGGGCTGGCTGACCACATCCACTGTGGGGTCTGAGCTCCAGTCTGGGGGGCCCCTTATCAGTGCTGGGGCCAAGTGCCAGGGGGCGGGCTGTGGTTAGAACCTGCAGGGGGGCCGGTGGGCAACCCCCCCAGGTGGACAGGAGGTACCTTCGACTTTTCAGCCCAAGCTGCCAGGGCTGGTGTTGTCGCTTTGAAAATCTTGCTTCTGTGATAAGTGGAGAAACACGGTTTCTCTGTAGTGAGGGTGCAGGTGCTGGTGTTGTTGGGCCTCCACACATCTCCTTGCTCTGACGTCTGTTCTCTGTCCCTCCATTGTCTTCCTCATCGTCATGTCCCTATGGTGTCACCTTGCAGGGGGCATATTTGGCATAGTTTCTAGTTTGTGGGCAGGATTGGAATCCCTTAAAGCATGGAATTGATGTTGTTGTTGTTGTTGTTGTTGTTTCTGTTTTTTTATGGCCTTTTCCTGTAGAGGTGGGGCACTGCTCAGGGACCACACCGGGACCCATCCATGTCTCAGGGGAGGTAGGGGGTTGGGAGAATTCCGAGAGGCAAGCTGGGCTGGGCCGGCAGAGCCCTGGGGGCCACGTGCCACATGGGGCTTTTATCTTTACTCGGCCTCGCGGGGCATGCACTGGAGCTGGTCCTTGCAGAAGACAAGTGTGGGGTCACTAAATCCTCATGTAGTATGGCTGGCAGGCAGCCCGCCGGCCACTGTGTTTTTGTGGCTGGGACACCATCTGCTATGTGGGCCGAATGCCCAGGCTCGAGGTTTTAATTCCAGCTCTGCCTCCTAGTGCTGTGTGGCCTTTTGCAGATTCCTCACCATCTCTGTGCCTCTGGTCTGTAAACTGGGAAGGACAGTGGGCTCTGCGGGCCTGAGTAGGGCATTTCTGCAGGGAGCTCCCTGGGATGCATCCTGACAGCCCTTACTGGGCTCCGGAGAAACCATGTCAAGGATGGTCCCAGCCAGCTGCCAGGGTGGGGCCCAGAGGAGGGCCTGGTGAGAGCAGGAAATGGGTCCACGTGACCGGAACATGGTTTCTGTGCTTCTTCCCTGTCCGTGGGCTGCGCCTGCTGAAGCGATCATGAGTGTCAGACAAAGCAGCCCACTCACCCCGAGGCCTGAAGTCTTCCCAGTGCTCGGGCCCCTGGGCCAGCGCAGTCTCGCCCACCCACACGTCCCATGGGAGCAATCCAGGGAGCGCAGACTTGCCGCTGCCTGTTGGATCCTGTTACGAGGCTGCTGTATTTTGAAAACTCTTCCACTGAGATTCCATGGGGCCTCTTGTTCTCCACCAGCCAGGCCGGTTCCTGGGTTCCCGGGTTCTCGGGTTGAGGCCCCGTCAGTGCCGGGAACCAGGCTCAGCCTGCTGGGATGTCGTCTGGGCGGCGTCTGCTCAGACAGCAGGCAGCACAGCATCCTTTCTGCCCTCGGTCACTGCGGCCTTCCAGCCAGGACGAAGAGAAGCCACCCTTGATCCTGTCTGTGCTCACGTTCAGGGTCTCCCCACCTAACCCTGCGCCTCAAGACCCCTCCAGCCGCTGCCGCACCCAGCCACTGCCCAGTGACCAAGCACGGACCCTCCTTCCCCTCGTGGGGGCCTGAGGGCTTTAGAAGGCAGGCACCCAGGAGAAGGCTGCCGGACCTCCGCTCCCAGGGGCCCATCGCTGTGACTCGGGGAGGCCTTCTCTACTGTAAATCATTACTGCAACGAGACATCTCTGTCCCTCCACCGAGCACCGCCTGGCTGCTCCTCAGCCTCTTGGCCGCCGGCCAGGGCAGGGGTGCAGATGGTCCCTTCTGAGCCCAGATGCCCCTCCTGGCCCGGTCTTCCTGCCCCGTTTCGGGTTCTGGCTGACATTTTGCTCACTTCTCTGGGTCCTGGGGTTGCAGGGTTACCCTGCCCCTGCCCCAGTGGGCAGTGTTGGCAGCGACCTCTGCTTATTTTGTGTCCTCACATCTCAGCCTTATCCCCATGGCACCAGGGGAACCGTCTCAGTCCAGGCCACAGGGCAGCCAGGGCCTTCCTGTTTCTGGCTAAACTGAGCCTCCATCCCTGGGAAACTCGGGTCCAGCCGGCAGTGACTCAGAATCTGCAATGCTCTGCTGATCCTTCATAACATCATATTGTGAGAATAATTGAGAATGGACACCACCCATTCCTACACAGCCTTTACTGCTGTTGTGGGGAAATCTGACCTCTTAACACACTTGGGCTGTTCTCCCTGCTGACTCCGACCTGGCTTGTGTGGACGGACAGCCCTTCTGGGTGCAGAAGCTGGAGGCCTGTGGGAGAGCCAGCTGCCAGTCAGTCTGCTCCCCAGATGATATTACACCCCCTCACCCCCACCACCAGACAGGGAGCTCACTGTCCAAACACCCAACTTGTCCACATTTAGGAACCTAGACAAGCACGCCCCTCATTTAAACTTTTACTTCTGGTGGCACATGGTCCGCTGAGCCTCAGCCCCAAGACATCCGTGTCAGCATCCACAGGACTGCGAGCGCTGCTTTATGTGGTGAGAACAACTCTGGATGGCATTAAGGCTCCTGAGCTGCAGAGGTTACCCTGGATTATCAGGGTGGTCCTATGTGTAATCCTAGGTCCTGAGAAGGGATGAGAAAGGCCGAGGGCCAGGTCAGAACAGGGCCACGTGGTGATGGAGGCAGAGGTCGAGAGAGAGATGGGAGGATGCAGGAAGGGGCTGTGAGCCCAAGTGCACAGGCTCTTACAGATGCCGGACCAAGGGGCCCCCGGGAAGGAGCACGATCGTGCCTACCTGGGTCTTAGACCTCCAGCCTCCAGAACTGTAGGAGCGCAGCTCGTGTGGTTTTAAGCCCCCGATGTGTGGTCATTTGCTTCAGCAGCCACACGACTATGTCCAGTGCGTGGCTGGGTCACTGAAAGGCGTGGAGTTGTGGTGATGGCAATCCTATCATTTGTAAAGTGATGCTTCCCGTCGGTGTGGAAACTTTAATACATTCGAAGACCTTGGGATGCCCCTCACGCCCTGAGTGGGCCCTGGAGTCTCCTTGCTGACCCCGAGTCCCGAGGGTCCACTCTCTGGCCTGTGTGTCCTGCACCCTGGGCTGCGGCTCTCTGTGGAGAGGTTAGACAGGCCTGTCCCAGGGACCTCTCAGGGTTCGAGCCCCACAGTGACCTTGCATGTCCCCTGTGGCACCAGGGGCTCCGACATGCTGGGCTGGGCTCTGACTGGTGATGGAAGCCTGAACATGGAGGGAGGTGGTGGACAGGGGGCAGATGAGTGTGGCCAGGGAGGACGGCAGAACACTCGAGAATGCCTGGATGGGCCTGTGAGCAAAGGGACTGTGTGTGGGGTGCTGTCTTGGGACTCTTGACTGGCCGGGCCCTCACAGGGCGGGGCTGGGTGTTATCCTCCACGAGGTCAGACAGCGACCCGCTTTGTTCTATTTTTGGAGAATGAGGCAAATGGCACAAAAGCACATTCCCCAAAAAGTGCCCGTTCTGCCCAGCACCCTGGCATGTTGAAGATTTTTATAAAGAAAAGCTGACCCGCTGTTGAGCAAGTGGACAGTACTCAGAGCTCGTCGAATGGGCCAGTCTTGTCTTTCCAGCCATCTCGGGTGCTGAGCGGACCTTCAGCTATCCAAGATGGGCCTTCAGTTATCCAGGTGCTGGGTGGACCTTCAGTTATCTGGATGCTGAGAGACTCAAGGGCCAGTGGGAGCTGGGGGCCGGACTTGCTTCACTTATGAAAACGGCCACACTGGCCAGTCTGCGAGGTGGGCCCCTGCCGTCTAAATGCTGTCTTTGAGGGTGTTGTACCCTCTCCTCTGGCACAGGGACCTCTCTGAGAGCTCACGCACTCAGCAGAGCAGAGATGTCAGGCAGGGTGTGTGGCCGAGAGGTCGGCCTGACTCCAGCAAGCCTGGTTTTATGTCTTCTGGGCGGCGAGCGATGGTGGCGGGTAGCCAAGAGGGACTGGGAGCTGGGCCCGGGGCATGGTTTGGTCCCCTTCTTGTCCCCTGACTTCCAGAACCCCCACCAGGCCCTCTGCCAGCCACCTCGGGAGCAGCCAGGGCTGGCCCAGCCCGATGGTCACTTCCTGGCAGGGACCTCAGGGGGCTCTGCAGGGAGGCTGTGCAGTAGCCCCCGACTCCCGGCCTCCTCCGGGCCATGGGACGAAGGAGGGGCAGGCACACTCCTTTGCCCAGATTCCAGAATCCAGAGCCTTGGGTGGCAGCATTGTCCACAGCAGCCTGATCACCCTGGTCTGTTCAGTCCCCGCTGAAGACCCCGCTCAGTGCAGGCTGAACTGGATCTCAGATCCTAACTAGTTACTAGACACGGGGCAGTTGTCGTCCAGTCACTCGCTCACGTTCCACTCTCTATTACCCCGCGGGCTGCGCAGGCCAGCTTTCCCTGTCCTTCACCATCTCCTGGAGTTCGTTCAAACTCACGTCTGTTCAGTTGGTGGCCCCAGAAGGAATGAAGCGGCTGAGCCAGACACTGGGTGGCTCTAAAGCCCTCACCCCACCCTGCTTTCCCGCCATTTACCCAGTTACACGCCAGCATCCCTTGGGAACATTCCGGATGACGAGTGCTTCCGGGGCGTCGTCTCACTCTGAGCGTAGGTGTTTGGAAGAGTCTGATTTGATCTTTGCCCTTTTCTTCACAAGAACAGCCCTTGTGCCGTCGCGTGCTTTTTCTAAAGGTCTGAGTGATGAAGAGTGTCTCCCATTTTCTTGGCTCAGAACATGCGTGTTGGAGCCGTGTCCTAAAGGCAGCACCAGGCCTGAGCTTCTGGGAGCCCCAGGCATGGAGATGCGGGTGGGGTCTGCAGAGACCCCCTTGTGCCATGGTGTCCTGAGTGGACATTGTGGTATCAGCAGTGATGGTTATTCTCTGTGACTGCCCGAGCCTTGGGGCTGCCCACCTTTTCCCTGTGCCTGTTAATTGACCCCTGGATGGCCCACCATGCCTGTCCATGTGCTGGGGCCTGGGGTCCCTGTGACCTCTTTCCTGGGTGTCCTTGCTGCCCTGTGGCTCACAGTTCTGGGTCCTGGTCCGACCGCCCCTGTGCCGAGGGGTCTGGGCCATCAGTCCTTCCCTCCTGCCATCCACCTGCTCCTTCTCAGTGGTCAGCGGGCCAATTGCCCTTTTGTGAGCTCCGGCTCCCCGGACGCGGGTGTGCGTGTTGGGAAGACCACATGCTGGCTGTGGGGGTAAACTGTTCCAAACCTAAGTTGTGATTGCCTCCGCCAAGGTGAAGCCGTGCCATCTCCACCCCAGTCTGCATGCCCCCAAGGATAGGCTGAGGGGTCGCCTTATGGCCTGTGTCATTCCTGGGCTTGGTGGCTGACCCTGAGTTGTGGGGACACCCACGATGGTCGTGGGGCTCTGCCTGGCTGCAGACCACTTCGGCTTCATCTGCAGCAAGCACGGGAATTTCTCCTTCCCGATTTATGTGCTCTCTGCCTCCGAGCTCGCTCATTGCTAAATGAGGACGTGAGGGGCCCCTCGGATGAAAGCCCCTTTGTGTGTGGCCTGTGGCTGGCTCCGCCCTGGGCTGGCGCTCGCTGCCTGGGCAGGTACGATGGCCCTCTTGCCGCAGGAATGTCCCCACGGGGCAACGCAAGCAGTGTCCTCCTTTATCCGAGCTATCAGCTGGTGACACTGCGATTTGGGTCCCCATTTCTAGAGAAAGAGGAGAAAGGTCACACACCGTCTAGACGCTAATCCAGCACCATGTGTTTCTTCCTCACCTGTATCCTGGCAACAGGATTATTATGGCCAGCTGGGGTGGCATTCCTGTGGCCCGACAAGATGGTTCCCAGTCTTCTCGCTCTCTGGAACCTTCAGGGCCAGTGGTGGGTGTGGGCAGGGAAAGCTGTGGAGCCATCTGTCTTCAGGCTGCCAGGAGCCAGGGGTGCAGGACTCCAGCGAGAAGCTCCAAGGCTCTGGGCCCAGGGGCTCTGTGGGCAGCGTGTACGGCCAGTGTGGTCCCTAACCCCGGGCCAGGTTCCGTGTCCCGCTACACATCCCTGCGTTTCATCCAGAGGGGCAGGGCTGCCGATGGCCCGTCTGTGCTCCTCAGCGTCCCCCCAACCCCATGTCCACACTCGAAAGCCAGCCCCTCTCTGTGGCTCCCAGTGGGTTCTCCAGCGCGTCTACACTGGTGCTGACTCTATCCGGCTTAGCTGCTGCCCGTTCAGCACACTCTAGGCTCCTGCGGACAGACAGGCAGGCACAGAGCTCTGGGTGAGAGTGGACTTTGTCCCCGGAAGTGTTTGCAGTTTTATATTTTGTTCTTGCTGAAATTGGCAACCCTCTGCTCGGCACTTACTGCCCCTTGTGAAGAGACTGGTGGCCCATGTTCAGAGACCACCTGGGCCTCTGATCCCAGGAGTGACAGTGAGTGGGCTGAGCAGGAGTGGTCCCACCGCAGGGTCAGCAGCAGTCGGAGGGGAGGAGGAGGGAGGCGCACCCAGGGAGTGGAGTCCAGTGTGTGTAGAGCAGCGAGGCTGTGCTGAGTAAGGAAGAGTCCAGACTCCCTCTCTGCAGAGCAGAGTTCCATGCTGGCAGCCAGGCTCTCCTCCTGTCTTTTTGAGGCCCCAGGCAGGTGACACCCACTCCTGCTCCATCACATGGCCCCTGATGCAGCCCAGGGGGGTGGGGGAGACAGTGGAGTGCAGGTTCCTGAACACACGCCGCCTAGCTCACCCTCCTTCCTGACCCACCAGACCCTCCATTCCTGGTGGTGAGATGCTGGATTCTCCACCACCTGACTTGCTTCGACTTCATTTGATTAGGAACTGTCCTTTTTGTCTGGTGGGTCCTCTAGTTGCTGCCCGTGGGGTCAAAAAGGGCTGGGTTCACTGCAGGGGGAGGATTGGCAGGTTGCGTCTTTGCTCCGAGCTGAACGAGGTTCATGTGTTAAATTCAGCCACATGCACGTGGTGCCTTCCTGACATGGAGCCCCCACAACTGGGCAGTGACTGGCGGGCACTGGGGTCGGGAGAGGGCGCCGCTAAGATCTGGGTACTGCACGCTGGGGACCTGCTCATACTGGAGGAACGAGAGCTCCATGCAAGGGACCTCAGCCCCCGAGGACCCCAGGTCTGGGGTGACCAGCCTTTGGGATTCCTGAGCAGCTATGACTCTCATACCCACGGGGGTGGGCACCGTGGAGCCCGGCGCACATTCGACTTGTCCCACAGCTCCTTTCCTCCCACCCCCATGCATGCACACACACACACACATGCACACTCACAAGCACAGATATGCTCACACCCCCGCCTCACACAGGCTCACCTTGAGGTTTATCCGAGTAGCACTCACACCCTGGGGTCGGCTCCTCACACACCCTCCTTGCTACCCACAGGCACCTCTCCACCCTGGCACTCAGCTTTCTCTGAGCTCTGCAGCCGCCATCGTGGCCCTCGTCCTGGGGAAACAGGTGGCCCCTCATCACCTTCCCCGGGACTTCTTTTGCCTGTCCTGGGAGGAGCCATTTGGGGCTGGAGTCTGGGACCTGGGGAGCCAGGCAGGGGTTCCTGGGCTGGTTTGGCTGGCCCGCTCTCCCTAACCCAGCATCCACCTGGAGGAGAGAGGCCATAGGCCCGCTCTGGGCCCCACCCCCGCCTCCACATCAGCCTCCCTGTTGCCTGGGAAGGAGAGGGTGGATAGTGGCTCAAGGGGCTCTGGGATGCCCCCGGGGACCCCCTCCTGTTTGACACCCACCTTGAGCTTCCACCTGCTTCTCCTTCTGCCCTTTCCCTATCTGACGGACTTGCGTACCCCTGGACCCGGCCCCCGCACCTCCACTCCGGCCACTGACCTTCACTCTGCTTGGTGTCCCAGCATCAGTGCCCTGGGCTGCTGTCCTCCCCCAGGGCACTTGAGGGTAATATGCCTGGCACACAGCTGGGGCTCATAGAAGCTTCCCGAATGCTTGGATGGACTTCTGAGGCTTTCATGAGAACCAGAGCTCATGAATTTGGCCAGAGTGCATGGCCGGCCATGCCTCAGGTCTGGGTGGCTCAGTTCATAGGGCTGGGGGTGGGGGTGGCTTTGTTGGGCAGTTATTGGAGATGCAGAGAGGCTCCTGCACCCGCAGGCGTGAGGGGTCTCGCCCACGCCTGTGAGGTCATCAGCAGACTGAGGGCAAGCGGTGCCAGGAGGACTCAGACGGTGTCGTGGGCATGAGGCTCACAGGCTCCCCCTGCCTGGAAGCAGGGGCACCGTCCCCAGGAAAGGTGAGGATGGGGGGCAGACCCCTCCAGGCTGGAGGGCAGTTTCTAGGTGGTTTGAGAGGTTTTAGGGGCCGGTCATCACTGCTGCCTCTTCCTCATCCTCAGGGCAAACCAAGCTGGGAAATGGGGTCCGTTGGCCTCAGAGTCTGAGGGGGAGCTCTTGCTGGGGGAGGGGGCACCTTGACGAGCCGTCGTCTGTCCTGTGTGCTTCTAGGTGGGCGGTCAAGTCTGCAGACCGCCCTGGGCCACTGGCCTCGCTGGATGACAGTTGGCCCCCTTCTGTGGGTCCTGGTCTCCTAGGGTCAGCCTGGGGCAGCCCTCACTGCTGTGTGGGTGTCTCATCCCGACCCTGCTGTGGGACCAAGGCAGAGCCAAGCTCCTCAGTATGAACATGCAGGGCCCCCGGTCCGCTCCTCATCTCCAGAAGTATGACTTTGTTATTACCCCAGGTGTACTGTCGCAGCCCTGGGAGGTGCCTTTCCCCGTGGCCTGTGGTCTCCAGGTGGGGCCAGAGCCTTGGCCGTCTGGGGACCAGGCGCTGTGACTCTGTTCCCCTGGGCAGTGACTGGACATACCCAGCTCCCTCAGCCCAGATATTCCTACCCCACGTCTGGTTTGGGAACCTAAGGTGGATAGTAGGCGAGAGGTGTCCACCTTGGGACGGTGGACAGAGGAGCTTCCTTCAGGGTGTATGTGACCAGGGAGCCAACGGCCGGCTGGCCATTCAGCTGCCATCTGGCTGGAACGGTCTAACAGACTGGGCTGGGTCTGGGGGAGCTGGGCCGCCCATGAGGGGCCAATGCTGGGTGCCGTGGGGTTGGGAGAGTGTCCGGCTCAAGGGCCTGTGCTGGCCGCCTCCCTTCCTGGGGCCTGATACGACGCCCATGGTCACACAGTAGCATGTGTTGGGTGGGGAGCGCCCAGCGCCACAGCAGCTGAGGAGCAGGACCACGTTACTGGGTGCCTTCTGTACAGCGGGCCTGGGCTGTGGACTGGTGGGGAGCGCACACAGAGGACACATTGGACTTTGGGAATGGACACACGATCCCTCACCAGGAAGCCCCGGAGTGGGTGGGCAGGTGGGCGGGCTGCAGGTGGATACGTCTGGTACCCAGCTCTGTGTGGACAGCTGCGGAGCCAGGTGAAGGTTCAGGGGACGCCACAGGGTGGGGACTGCCCGGGCCTGGTGCTGCGCTGGCCTGGAGTGTCCTGCAGAGGGGGCCACTTGGAGGGAGGGGCCACAACCTCTGTGTCTTGAGCTGCTCTGGCCGAGAGGACTTGGGAGGAAGAGGTGGGTCCGTCTCTGACATCAGCTCCCGGGACCCCGTCCAAGGTGTGGACCAAGCCCTCAATTCAGAGCACAGGTGGATCGTGGCCTCATTCCTGGGCAGTTTTGAAGGAACAGGGCATGTCCTTTGCCCATAGCTTCCTCTGTGGAACCCACCGCTCAGGGACTCCCAGTTTCCTACAGGTCTGATGGGGCCTGAGGCTGTCCACCCCTTCCTGCCCGGTGACCTAGTTCAGTATGGCCCTGGGCGGTCCCTGGATGGTCTCAGATTACTGCCCCACCGTCTAAAGCCCCCTGAAAACCCGGCTGTCACAGCAGGGTCTACAGGACGTGGGACACTCTCCAGCTTGCCACGTCCATTCCTGGGTAGGGCCTGCAGCCCCAGGCGGTGGCCTGGGCTGGGCTGGCGGGCGGGCCCCAGCAGAGCCCGCAGGGACTAAGACAGTGGTGACAAGCCTGAGATGCCCCAGGTGCTGAGGCTGCAGCTGGGTGCTTCAGTCTTACTGCCACTTCCAGGAAGGATTTTGAAACCTGTGACGGTTGGCCTGAGGCCTTCTTCCAGGTCTGCACGTGATCCTGGCCCTGCCTGCAGTATCTCATTTTCTAATCCTCATGTCTCTGCTGTCAGGGTCCTTCCTGTGCTCTGATGCCTGACACACGGAGGGGCCCTGGGCGGGGCTGGTTGGCAGAGAGAAGTCCCTGCCTCTGCTGGCCACAGAGATGATGTCCCTTCAGTGGAGATTCTGGCACCCCTGGCCAAGTGCTGGAGTTTCAGCCTCAGCATCAGATTTCCGGTTTGACCTCAGATTCCTGGGTCCTGGCCTCTTCTTCCCTGGCTTGTCCTGTCCCCCTGCAGACATGTGCTCAGGGTTCCTCTCTGCTGGCCTCCGCACAGTGTTCAGTGACCCCAGGACTGCCATTCAGAGCCTGGGAGTTGCAGAGACTCAGTCACAATCCCTGGTGGTGGACGGAGCTGCCTGGCGCCATGCGAGAAGCTTGGGCTGAGCAGAGGTAGGACGTGTGACAGTCACTGAACACATGTGTTCTTGGAGCAGGCAGGCATCTCCCATTTTGCTGTCTGACTGTCTCTGAAGAGGAGAGCAACCTTCATTTCATGAGACCTGTTTTCAAAGATTGTGAGTACATGTGTGCATGTGTGTATATATGCATGCATGTGCATTTGTGTACACAGGTGTGTGTGCACGTGTATGCATACATATATGTAGGTACATGTGGGTGCATCAGTTCAGTTCAGTTCAGTCACTCAGTCGTGTCTGACTCTGTGGACTGCAGCACGCCAGGCCTCCTTGTCCATCACCAACTCCTGGAGTTTACCCAAACTCATGTCCATTGAGTTGGTGATGCCATCCAACCATCTCATCCTCTGTCATCCCCTTCTCCTCTTGCCTTCAATCTTTCCCAGCATCAGGGTCTTTTCGAATGAGTCAGTTCTTCGCATCAGGTGGCCAAAGTATTGGAGTTTCAGCTTCAGCATCAGTCCTTCCAAAGAACACCCAGGACTGATCTCCTTTAGGATGAACTGGTTGGATCTCCTTGCAGTCCAAGGGACTCTCAAGAGTCTTCTCCAACACCACAGTTCAAAAGCATCCATTCTTCGATGCTCAGCTTTCTTTATAGTCCAACTCTCACATCCATTCATGACTACTGGAAAAACCATAGCTTGGACTAGACAGAACTTTGTTGGCAAAGTAATGTCTCTCCATATTAAATATGCTGTCTAGGTTGGTCATAGCTTTCCTTCCAAGGAGCAAGCATCTTTTAATTTCATGGCTGCAGTCACCATCTGCAGGCATTTTGGAACCCGCCACAATAAAGTTTCTCACTGTTTCCACTGTTTCCCCATCTACTTACCATGAAATGATGGTATCAGATGCCATGATCTTAGTTTTCTGAATGTTGAGTGTTAAGCCAACTTTTTCACTCTCCACTTTCACTTTCATCAAGAGGCCCTTTAGTTCTTCTTCACTTTCTGCCATAAGGGTGGTGTCATCTGCATGTCTGAGGTTATTGATATTTCTCTTGGCAATCTTGATTCCAGCCTGTGCTTCTTCCAGCCCAGCGTTTCTCATGATGTACTCTGCATATAAGTTAAATAAGCATGGTGACAATATACAGCCTTGACGTACTCCTTTTCCCAATTTGGAACCAGTCTGTTTTCCATGTCCAGTTCTAACTGTTGTTTCCTGACCTGCATACAGATTTCTCAGGAGGCAGTCAGGTGGTCTGGTATTCCCATCTCTCAGAATTTTCCACAGTTTGCTCTGATCCACACAACCAAAGGCTTTGGCATAGTCAATAAAGCAGAAATAGATGTCTTTCTGGAACTCTCTTGCTTTTTCAATGATCCAACGGATGTGGGCAATTTGATCTCTGGTTCCTCTGCCTTTCCTAAATCCAGCTTGAACATCTGGAAGTTCATAGTTCACATACTGTTGAAGCCTGGCTTGGAGAATTTTGAGCATTACTTTGCTAGCATGTGAGATGAGTACAATTGTGCAGTAATTTGAACATTTTTTGGCATTGCCTTTCTTTGGGACTGGAATGAAAACTGACCTTTTCCAGTCCTGTGGCCACTGCTGAGTTTTCCAAATTTGCTGGCATATTGAGTGCAGCACTTTCACAGCATCATCTTTTAAGATTTGAAATAGCTCAACTGGAATTCCATCACTTCCACTAGCTTTGTTTGTAGTGATGCTTCCTAAGGCCCACTTAACTTCACATTCCAGGATGTCTGGCTCTAGGTGAGTGAACACACCATCATGGTTATCTGGGTCATGAAGATATTTTTTGTACAGTTCTTCTGTGTATTCTTGCCACCTCTTCTTAGTATCTTCTGCTTCTGTTAGGTCCATACCATTTTTGTCCTTTATTGTGCCCATCTTTGCATGAAGTGTTCCCTTGGTATCTCTAATTTTCCTGACGAGATCTCTAGTCTTTCCCATTCTATTGTTTATGCGTATATGTGCTTGTGTGTACAGGTGTGCATGTGTGTGTGTACATACGCAAGTGTGTGTGCAGATGCAGGTGTGTACATTTGTATGTGGATGTGTCCATGTATCCCTGTGCATGTGTGCACATGCCTGTGTGAACACCTGTGTAGGTGTGTACGCATGTGTAAGGCACGTGTGTGGGTGTGTGCGTATGTGCACGCACACACATGTATATGTGGGCACATGTGTACAAGTTTGTGCACGTGTACGCATGTTCCATGTGGGTGCATGTGTGCATGTGTGTGTGCATGAAGGTGCTTGTGTGCATGTGTGTGTGTAGGTCCATGATATATTGCAGGTGTGTGCACAAGCATGTAGTGTGCATAATAGGTGTATGCACAATCACACGTGTATATACAAGTACGTGCATACAAGTATGTGCATGTGTGTGCGCGTGTTCATGTGTGTGCATGTAGGAGCATGTGGGTGCATGTGCATGTGTATATGTGTTTGCGTGCTAAACCAGGGTTTTCCAGATGGAGCATTTGTAGGACCAGGTCTGCTGACCTCCTGGATGCCACATGACCATGTGTGGCCCTCAGTGGGGATAGCTGAGCTTGTTGTTTTGATGTTTCTTCCCATCTGTCTCCATCTCACTGAACCTTTCACATCAGAATGCCCCCCTAGCCCATCCCTCTCCTTCCCGCTTGTGCCCAATGTCCTCAGATATACCAGGCCTGGAGCCCCCTCCTGCCCGTGCCTTCTGGGCATGGACCCCAGAAGGCAGGTGTGAGGCCCCTCACTCATGGCAGCCCCAAGACTCTTTGCTCCCCAGGGTGAACTGCCTTGTCTGCCCAGACCCCAGACTCCCACTGTGCCCATGCCTCTGGGACACTGCTTGGTAAGAGCCCTGCCTTCTCTGGGAAGGCCGCTCCTTGCCCTGTGCCCACCCAGCATGACCTCACCTGCCTGCCTGCATGTCAGAGCTGAGCCAGACATGTCTGGGTGGAGCTGCCCATGTATTGCACCAGCCCTTTACTGGACAGTGAGGTCTGAGTGGCCTGAGTCCCACTAGAATCTGTATTCTGATTTCCATCTGCAGACACATGGGCCCTGGCTTGTCTGTGACCAGCTCGTGGCTCGGGGCTGGGTGCCGTGGGGCTGATGGGGAGGCAGAGTGGGTGCGGCCTCCAAGCGCAGGCTGGCACCTGGATGGTGAGCTCACGGTTGAGCAATGAGGTGCAGTGACTCAAGGGCCCCAGGCCTCCAGGGCCCCAGCCTCTCCATGGAGAAAGCTGCTTCCTGGCATCGTCCTGGGAGGCAAAGGATCCCAGGTTTTCTGGGTCAGAGCCAGGGTGGGTGGATGTGCCCACGCCACCTCCCCCATGCAGCCTTCCTGACTGCCTCCCTCTGGTCTCCCCAGGAGCCTCGAGGGTGCCTCTCACTGCGCTGTGCCCTCAGGGCTTCAGGAGCCTGTGGGTGAGTGAGGCCGGGGCTGTGAATGTGCTGTGTGACGGGGTGGCCACCTGGACACGGGCTAAGCAGACTGGGGAAGGTGGGCCGCCCCCTGTCCCACCGCGTGCGGGTGCTGATCCCTGGCTAGGCCGGGCCTGGGACTTAGATCAGGAGATTCCAGGCCGTGGTGTCCTGTGTTCTGTCCTCTGTAGGCTGGAGAACACAGTCCTTAACTTTTTCATCATTTTAACTTTTATTAACTTTCATTCATTCACAGCATAAAACTAACCCTTTCACGGTGAACAACTCGGGACGTTTAGTACATTCACTCGGTTACACAGCCACTGGCCGTGCAGCTGGAGAGCATTCTCCTTGTGGAAACCCCACCCCCACCCAGTGCCTGGCCCCAGTGTATCTGCTCCTTGCGTCAGGACTCCCTGCTCTGGACGTTTTACGTGGGTGGAGCCTAGTGTGTGTCCTTTTGCGTCTGGCTTCTCTCACTGAGAACCATGCTTTCCATGCTCATCTGCGTCGTCACGGGTCACTGCTTTGTGGGGTTTCTTTTATGGCTAATAACACTTCGGTGTAGGTCCTCTCACATTTACAACATCATCTTGTGTAACTGAACCATCTCTGGACTCGGGGTTCCAGACTCAGGACTGTGCTTTTGCCAAGTTGAGTCTGGGAACCTCCTCCTGTGAGTCCCTCAGGAATGTGTGTGAACACCACACCAGGCCTCCTGAGAATCAGTGAGGGTGGAGGGTCCCTGTTCTCTTCTCACCACCATCGGGCTTGCGGAAGTGTGGGTGGGTGGCAGGACAGTTGCTGCTCCAGGCAAGGTAGAAGGAAAGGTTAGGAGAGGCTCCCCAGCACATGGGGCAGCCTGGGTGAGAGCCTCTCCTCTCCTTGTGGAGGGATCCTTTCCCACAGGATCCCCCATCCATTCATTTATCCTTTAGCTGTGCGCACCATGGCAAGCCCCAAGTGCTACAGCAGCATCTGGGAGCCTTTGTTCCGGGTCCCCTATGCTCCCCCTGACCCCCGCGGCCCCTGGAGCAGCTGGAGGAATCATCCTGCTTCAAGCTTTGAGCAGATGAGTAGATCCCACATCTGTGATGAAGCATCTGAGAGCAGGGAGGGGAGGGGTGTGGAGCCCAGTGTGCCTTGGGCCGAGGTCACTCAAGCTGTTCCATCACTGTCTACAGCGGGGTCCTTCTTGCAGCCAGATATGCTGTGGGTATCTGTCTGCTTCCCCATCACCCGCATCTCTGCCACTCCATCACTTATATCTCTGCTTCCCCATCACCCACATCTTTGCTTCCCCATCACCCGCGTCTCTGCTTCCCCGTCACCCACATCTCTGCTTCCCCATCACCCGCATCCCTGCCTCTCCATCACTTATATCTCTGCTTCCCCGTCACCCACATCTCTACTTCCCCATCACCCGCATCTCTGCCTCCCTGTTACCAATATCTCTGCCTCCCCGTTACCAGCATCTCACAGATGCTCCCTCAGCATCCTTCATGAACTATGTGACGGCCACTATGTGACCTCGACTGCCGCCCCCCCCACCCGACCTCCCTGGAGCCCATCAACGCCTGCACCCAGCTGGCTGCCCCGACCCCACCCGACTGCAGCCTGGTCCCGGGGAAGGGCTCCTGCTGCCCTGCCTGAGGCTTCTACCCTAGTGCGGGGCCAGCAGTGTGGTGCCCATGCGGTGGGGGTGCGGGGGCTGTATCCCTACTGGAACCAGGACCCTCTGTGTGGGAGCGTCCCAGCTACAGTCCCGAGCAGGAGGAAGGTCCCTTCCCTGTTCCAGTTCCTCATCCCCGCCTCAGGGCAGGCAGCTCGAAGTGATTAATGTGGCAGAAATGGGAGGCCTCAGCCGTCTGCCTGGGTGCCAGGAGGGGGTTCTAGGCGGGGTGCCCGGGTCTCCTGAGACACCTGGCCTGTGCAGACTGCAGAATGGGGGCTGGGCCCGCCCAGGGCTGATTCGGGGGTCGCTCCTGGTGACCCTCGGGCTGGTTACAAAGGCAGATGGAAGCTGAGGAATGCGGAGGCGGCTGGTCCCGGCCTCGGGTCTCGTG
Source organism: Oryx dammah (assembly GCF_014754425.2). NCBI lineage: Eukaryota > Metazoa > Chordata > Mammalia > Artiodactyla > Bovidae > Oryx > Oryx dammah. Next base: position 12,064,222 of record NW_024070186.1, on the reverse strand, counting down.
GTTCGCGGTGTATTTGCTTTGATATCTAGGCAGAGGCCACATGGAGAGATTTGTTATGGCCACAGACTCTTCTGGCACCGGCCTGGCCCTTTCATGCAGGGCCTGGTCAGCCGGGACCGGCTAGTCGGGAAGCCCAAGTCTGCAGGCTCCAAGGCACGTTCATCCCACAGGGTCACCCCGCATGGGGGTCTGCCGGGCATCGTGGGGCCTGAGGCCGGGATCGAAAGGAACCGACAGAAATGAGTAGAGAGGCCACGCCCCCCGGGTCTGCCGTCTGTAACCCGCGGGGACCTTTGTGTCCAGCAGGCGTCCGGTCATTTGTCTTCCAGGTGGTTTCTTGCCAGGCTGGGACCTGACGCCCCCGGAATGTCACATTCCAGGCACAGCAGCTTATCGGGGCTGTCAGGCAGCCTGGGAGGGGGCCTGAGCCAGAGCAGAGCTCTCAGGGAGCCAAGGGCGTTTCCAGACACCTCCGCGGAGCGCCTGTGAGCTGGGGAGGAGCCGCAGTCCCCGCCCCTTGCCCTGCTCCCGCCCCCGCCCCAGGCAGGTGGGCGGGGCCACCCCAGTCGGAGGGGTTGGGGCCGGGGAGGCTCTTTCTGATGGGGTTCCCGCTGCCCCGCGGAGGATGGTGGTGTTCCAAGGCCCCAGCAGTTGTGCTGGGTGCATTTCTGAGTCCAGCAGAGTTCTCCCCAAGACCTGGGCTCTGCTGTGCCCGCCGGTGTTTCCAGTCTCCTCTGTTTCATCCTCCTCGAATGGCCCTGGAGCAGGTCACCAGAACAAGACCCCTCTCTCACACCCCTGGCGGCTCCACGCTGCGAGGACGTGATGTGGGACCCACTCGAGGTGCCCTCTGGGAAGGGCACAGTCTCGTCCCCCCCTGCCCATGGCTCGCTCCCCTCTTGGTGAAGCTGCACAAATCAGACTGACCGCTTGGCCGCCTGCCTAACTTCCAGAGTGATGTCCAGTATGTCGCTGTGGGCCCAGAAATGCCCCCTGCAGGGCACCCTGGGCCCCTCCTGTGATGGCCCAATGAGAACATGCCAGAAAGGCTCTGGAGACAAACAGCAGGCTGTGCAGATGTTAATCCTCTTTGAAACTTGCCTTAACGGTTTAGCCAAAGAAAATAACAGTGGTTTCGTTTTAAAAGGGTTCACACAGTCTTTTTTAATGTCTGATTCTTTTGACCCTCTGAATATTGTAGAAGAGCAGGGAGACAGAAACGTGCTGAATTTGTTCAGATGTCAGGAGGAAGATTGGCTGACAGGAGGGAACATTTTGTTTGATCTTTTAAAATTAAAAAGATCTATTTTCACAGGTACATGTGAACAGGCTTTAAGAGACTAGGTTGTCGCTGCCTGCCAGGTGTGATAATGGGCCGGTCTGTGTTCTGAGGGAGACGGAGGCTCCGTGGACAGCCTTGCCCGGCACTGCTGGGGCCACAGCTGCTCCTGGAGGTGGGAGGGCCTCAGACGGCCTAGAAGCTCCCCCGGCCTTTGCAGGTATCAGGACTGGTTTCAAGTTAACAAACCTGCAAGGAGATCCCTTCCCTAGGCCTCCATGGCCTCCTGTTCCCTCAGGGGGCATGTTGGGGTAACCTTTAAGGCGTGCAGGTCCCATTCTCTGCTTGTTTCTTTCCATGGCGACTGGCCGTGTGCCTGCCCTGTGCCTTGGGCCACGGAGGGGCTGTGAGGCTGAGACATGGGCAGCTGGGGGTCAGGCACCAGCCTCTGCAACCCCAGCCCCACGGTGAGCGCATGGGAACCCAGAGGGCTTGGCTCCTTGGTGGTTTTCTGGGGAAGCACTCAGTGGAGCCTAGCTCTGGATGCCCCACGCGTCTGCCCTCTGTACCTGAAGCCCCCCGCCCCCACCCCCCGCTTCCCCAATGGCACAAGGTGCAGGGGAAGCTCATGCTAACACAGTGGGAGCCTGAACAGGTATGGGTGTTGTGAGTGCATGGCTGGGGGCGCAGGCGCAGGTGTGGTCATCGGAGCAGGAGCGCAACTGGAGGGGACACACCTCCTTGTGCCCTGGGTCCTGGTCTGGCCTTCAGAGGGAGCAGTTTGGTCCATGGTCAGGTGGCCAGGTGGCCAGGTGGTCAGAGTGGCCAAGTGGTCAGGTGGTCAGGCTGGCCAGGTGGTCAGAGTGGCCAAGTGGCCAAATGGTCAGGGTGGCCAGGTGGCCAGGTGGTCAGGTGGTCGGGCTGGCCAGGTGATCAGGTGGTCGAGCTGGCCAGGTGATCAGGTGATCGGGCTGGCCAGGTGGCCAATGGTCAGGGTGGCCAGGTGGTCAGGCTGGTCAGGTGGCCAGGTGGTCAGGCTGGCCAGGTGGTCAGGTAGTCGGGCTGGCCAGGTGGTCGGGCTGGCCAGGTCGTCAGGTGGCCAGGTGGTCGGGCTGGCCAGGTGCCCAGGTGGTCAGAGTGGGTGTGGAGCACCAGGGCCTGGCAGTCAGCTGTGCCCCAGAACCATCCAGAAAAGGTGGCCCTGGACTTGGTGAGCACTGGAGGCGGATGCTACGCATCCTAGCAGAGGGAGCCCAGTGTGGCCTGAGGCTCAGGCAGCTATAGGGTGAGCCCTGAAGCCCTGTCCAGACTGTGGCCGAGGGACAGACTGGCCGACTTGGGGAGGGGCGTTGGCAGGGCTTGCAGGATGCAGGTGGGAATGAGGAGGTGGTCCCACGCTGGGGCCAATACGAGGGGCTGACACCACTGAGGAGGCTCCCATGGGGTGTGAGGGTCGTGTGTGGCCGGGGTTGGGGCTCTGGGAGTCGTGATGACACGTGGTCCTCTCTGGTGGGTGTGTGCGTGTGAACCTGCACCCCTTCCATCACCTGTGGGCATCCCTCCTGTTGCCCGTCTCGTGGGAGCAGCGGGCCTGGCGGCCTGGGCAGCTGGGTCCATACCACACGTGTTGGAGCCCCGTCCCTTCTTCTGGGGGTGCTCTGTAAACATCGCAGATGGGTGTTCTCTGAGCAAGAGCATTTCAGAGGGCGTTATCTCCAGTCAGACTGGCAGTGCCGCCCATGCAGTCTGTCATCTCATCGCTGACACTGATTTAACTGTAGGTTGACTTCCTTGGGCTGCGTGAGTGGGGCCCTGCCTGGAGAGGTGACCCCTCAGGGTGAAGCGGGGCCTTCACTCTCCAGCAGGATGCAGCCCAGAAGCAGCCACCTAGTCCTGGACCTGTCCAGCCACCTGGAGGGGGATGCCTGCATGATGAGGGGCAGGACATAGGCGGGGCTGTGCCCGATGCCCCTGAAGTGGGATGCCCATGTGATGGGGGGGACAGGGTGTGAGTGGGGCTGTGCCTGGCACCCCTGAAGGGTGGACACCCACATGATGGGGAAAGGGTGTGGGCAGGGCTGTGCCTGGCGCCCAGGGACACAGACTGTCCTCAGAGGAATCCATGTTCACTGTATAACTTCCCACAGACCACATTTCTTGTAGTTTAGAGTTGAGTGAAATTTCCATTTTCAACTTCCATCTGGAACAAGAGGGACTGTTAATTGGGAAGATCGCCTTTGCTGGATGCAGGCTGGACTGGGGTGGTGGTTGCAGCTTGCTGCCCAGGCTCAGCCAGGAAGCGGCTGTCCCCCAGGGACGCCAGACAGAGAAGGAATGTCCCCTCCCAGGTTTGGGCCGGTCCAGCTGCCCACGTTCTGGAGGTGGGGCTTGTGTCACCTACACACACATGCTTTGGGTAGGAGCTCTGGGAGCTGGCTCATGGGGTGCCGCTGCTGTGGGGTTGGACGCACCGACTGCCCATCCTGCCCTTTTGGCCGACCCCTCCTTTCTCTGCTCCAACCCTCCACAGCCCCGCCAGCTGCAGCCCAGGGCTCTGCTCTCCTGTGGGGCTGCTTTGGAGACCGAGGCCCCTGCACTCGGCCCTGCATGGCCCCGCCAGCTCCTCCGTGGTCGTTCTCTGGAAGTGGCGGTTTGCTTGCTGGCTGGCGGGGCAGGTCTGTCCATGCAGCCAGAAGAAGGTGGCTCAGATGCCCCGCTCGTGGTGGCCCAGGGCTCTCGGGCGGCTTGGGGACAGGGCACTGAGCACAGAAAGCGACAGTCCCCATGTGGAGCGCCACTGGGACATTTTCACTGTGTGTTACAAAGTGTTGGCCACGACTGGTCGGGGAAAGCGGGTCCTGGCTGGTGGTTTGAGAAGCAATGATCTGAAGGTCCTGGAGTAAAGAGTGAAACCGCAAACATCAGGCTGTCATTCAGGACTCGTCGGTGGTCTCACAGTCAGGGGGCTGAAAAGGACCCTCAGCCAAGAGCGAGAGATGGAGGGGCGAACCAGAGATGGATGGACAAACCAGAGAGGTGTTTGCAGAGCTGGGTCGGGAGGATGCCAGCGCCCCATAACAAAAGGCGCTTGCACCCCCAAACATGAACGTGCTGGGCCGGATGGAGGAAGGGGCCCCCAAACGTGAAGATGCAGTGCCAGGGTCACAGGTGTGGGCCCCTCAGGAGATGCAGAGTGGAGGAAGGTCCAGTGGCCCCTGTGACCAGTGACCACAGGGCGCCTGCCAGAAAGTAACCCAGAGGTATTTTCTCTGTGTCGTGGAAGTCAGAAGTCTGACATGGCTCTCTCTGGACTGGTGTGGGCGGGGCTGGTCCTTCCAGGGACCCCTGGGGAGAATCCTCTTTCCAGCATCTCCCTTGACTCTCTGGGCCCCAGTTCTGTCTTTTTCGTGACACCATCTCTCTGGTTGTGGCTCTTCCCCATGTAAGGGCCCTTGGGAGCACAGTGGGCCTGTCCGGATAAGCCAGGATCGTCTCATTTTTAAAGTCAGCTGACCAGCAGCCTGCCTCCAAGTTCCCTACCATGTTACAGGTTTGGGGAGCGGCATATGTATGTCTGGTGGGGGTGGGGATGTGCAATTCTGCCTGCCCCTCCCGGCCTCACGTGGCCTCCCACGTGAAGATACTTCACCTCCTGCCTACACCCCACGCAGGGCTGGATCCCGACTTGACCCTCACCGTGACCTAAATTCTGGGGGCTTGTCTCTGAGCCTGTGACCCCATTTTGGGGACGTGCTTCCTGACAGGCATAAGTTCAGCAGCGTGAGAGCAGCCACAGGGACCCAGTTCTCTGGGTGGGCTGGTGTGCCGGCCAGCCTGGGGACCCCAACGTTCAGTCACTGAGGGTCGGTCAAGGGGTGTTAAGTTAGGGCTGTGGATGGGAGGGGATGCTTTCTGGACCTGTGTCCATCACAACACATGCAGCACATTTATTCTTTATAATGATCCCCCAAGGTGAACTTTCTGGGTCCACCACTACTGTCTCCCATCCTTGGGTCCGTGGCTCCCTCTGGTGGCTGGTGCCCCACATGACAGCCCGGTGCTCACAGACCGGGGCGTCTTCTATGCACAAGCCTATTTACAGGACAGGGTGATCTTCCTCCAGTTACTGCCACTCGGGACAGTTCTGGGCTTGTGGGGGAAGCATGGCTCAGGGCTTGGGGGGCAATTCATCTGCACAGAGCCTGTGCAGGGGCGGTTTGAGGGGCGGTCGGTAGGAACGAGTCTGAGAAGGGATTTATGGCTCCAGCTGTGAATTTAGCCAGAAGGGAAAGTTGGAGCCAGGTGGACGAGGTGTCTGGACACCTGCCTGTGAGAGCTATGGCCTGACCCGGTCCTCCACTCGTCTGTGTCCCTGAGGCCCTGAAAGGGCAGGAAGCAGGACCCAAACCAGCTGTTTCGTGACTGTTCTGGCATCAACTTAAGTTCTGGTTTGCTGGACTCTGGGGCACTTGACTGCACTCTCCCAGCAGATGCCGTGGGGTCAGGGGCTGTGATGTCTCCTTCTGACCTCAGCCTGTGGAGCGGAACTCTGAGTCGGTGGCCTGTGCAAGGCACTGGGTGGGGTCCCTGCTCTGGACTAGGGCTGACCTCTCTCTCCAGGTCCTGTCTGCGTGGAGCCCTCCCTGGCAAGACCTGGAGACTGATGGGCGGCCTGGGCTCACACTCTCTCTGCTTCCCAACTCCATCATCCTGACCCCGGGCTGGCTGACGTCCCCACAGGTGGGGACATTCCTGTGACGTGGGTGGGCGATGACTGGAGGCCGCCTCCTGGGAGGGGTGACCATAGTACCTTGAACTTGGTCGGGTGCCTGGGCAGCCTGCATGGACGGCTGTGACCAGACTGGTCCTTGGCTCCTCCCAGCCGAGGGTTAACTAGGTGAAGGTGGCGGCAGGCGGTGCCGACCCCCAGCCTTCCCTCTGCCCTGTGGATTTCGGCTTTGTGTGGATGGTGGGGACCCAGTGGGCCTGGCCAGGGGCTGCCTCTACCACAGACGCGAGCCCAGCCCTGGGGGCGGGCAGGCAGGTCACAGGCTGCAGCCCTGGCCACAGGGAAAGCCCTGATTCTGGGTGGGCTTGCTGCCGGCCCCCGCCCTCCCTCACTGCTCCCACCTGTCCTTGGTGACCCTGGGGGTTCTCGTGGGGCAGCCTTTGAAAATGACCACATACTGTGGGGCCTAAAACAACCGAAATCTCTTCTCTCTGAGCTGGAAGTCTGAGGGCAGAGGTGGCACTCTCTCCGGGGTTCTGGGGGTGGGGGCCCTCCTGGCTTGTCCGGCTCCCAGGACTCTGGGCGTCCTGGCTGGTGGTCGTCTCCCTCCCTCCCGTCCATCTCCACGTGCTGCTCCCTGTGCTGTGTCTCTTGTTGAGGACCCTCCTTGTTGACCTGGGACCCAGTTTGTCTTGAGATCCTTAATTTCACATGCATGACCTCTTCCTAATAAGGTCATGTTCACGGCACACCCTCCAGTGGCAGACAGCTGCTCCGCCACCTCCCACCTCCCCTACTCTGTTTCTCTTCCTCCCCGAGGGCTTGGCTCTGAGAAAGGGGCGAGGGGCCTGCCATCCAAGAGGTGCCTGTGGACATGAAGTTACAAGGGCGGCTGTAGGCACTGGGGTAGGGGGCTCCGGCCTTGACCGGCTGGGCTGCACGTCCCAGAGCGCGGCCTGACCCTGACCGGAGCGGTCACAGATGGGGCCGACCGAGCTGGCGGCTGCTCCCTGGCGCATCCCCCCGCCGTGGGAACCTGGCCATGAGAGCCTGCCCTCCAGTCGGCCGTGAAAAATCCAGTTAATGAGCAACCGTCAGGCCCTTAAAAACTAATCAGGCAGCTTGCTGCTTTAAGGTCTCTGCTGGTCCTCTGCGTCCTCTCTGCCCCTCACCCCTGCTGTGGCCCCCACCCATGGGAGCCCAGCTCTCAGGTCCAAGGCCTCCTGTCCCCCAGCATGTTCTCATGGGTTCTAGAAGGTCATGGCAAGGAGCTGAGGCTGCCCTGTGCCTGTTGGAGTGGGATGGCGACAAGTCCTTGCTCAGAGCTCCCCGCTGTCCCTGTCGCCAAAGGATGGTGCAGCGATGTGACCTTCGGTGGAAATACTAGTCAAATATTAACTTTCAGGGTCAAGGGCCTTTATTTGAAACGCTAGACCCCTGGTGCCCTGTCGCGTGTGTCACGGACGTGACCCTGGAACCGCAGACACTGAAGGCATCCACAGCTGCTAAAGGACCCAGGTCTCGTGGTGACACTGGCTTGGTTGACCTTAAGACTCCAGAAAAGGGGACCATCCTCCCCACTGGCGCAGGACCGGCCTGTCCCACTCGGGTGGCCGAGCAGCTGTCTGATCCTTCCACGGGGGAGGCCAGGTCACTGCACGGACTTGGTGTCCGAGTGTGGGGGACGCTGCTGGGTTCTCCATCCCCGCCAGGCGCCCTCCCTCTGCCCCACATCCTGTCTGGGCACTCACCCCGTGCACCCCTTGCTGTCCAGTTGGTTCGTGTCCTCTCGGCGGTTGACTCTTCCTGCCCAAGGCTGACGCGTCTCCAGCACCCAGAGCAGGTTGGGCCCATAGGAGGAGCTCAAGGCGTGTTTGTTGAATGAAGGAAGGACGATGTTCCCCGAGGTGGAGCAGGGGGCACAGGCACGTGGGGACACGCTGGGCCCAGAGCCGGAGAGTCCTTGTCCCCTGTCCCCTCTGGGGTCGGCCCACCCCCTTCCTGGGGCTCCTGACGAGATGCAGGATGGCTGTGATGTTGGTCGACGTGCCTTGTGCGGAGCGAAGCACAGGTGTGAATTTCAGCCTCGAGCCGGCGGAGCTAAGAACTGGCAGCTCTGTGGGCCTGCCAGGCACCCAGGCCCAGAGAGGCCGCCCGGGCACAGATGGAGCTCATTAAAAGTAGGAACCTGGGTTTTGGGAAAGAAGCTTGTGATAAGCTTGAAAAACATCATTAGTAGCAAAGACAACCATTGACTGTATCCCTGGGTTTTTGGTTTTTTTTTTTAAAGATTAAATACTCTCTTAAAAATGAGTAAAAGTGCACAGGAATTTATAAAGGAAAGAAATATTTTCATTGACTGTATTCAAAACATCAATCTCAGGAACCATCAAATAAATGCAAATTAAGTAGTGTCAGGGTTGTGTGGTTTGACAACTGTGACAGGCTCCCTTCACTCTTTTTTTAAACCGCTCTGCTGAGCCATAATTCACATGCCATAAATTCACTGACTTAAAGGGTATGATTCAGAAGGTTTTAGTTCAAAGATGTTCGTAATTTCAGAACATTTCTATCTTTTCAAAAACAAGCCTTAATTTTGCCACTTACAACATCATGGATAGACTTAGAGGGCATTATGCCCAGTGAAATACGTCAGACAGAAAAAGACTTATACCACTAAAATACCACTGGATCGTGCGATACCACCTATAGTGAAAGTGTTGGTCGTGTCCGACTCTTTGTGACCCCCTGGACTGTAGCCCACCAGGCTCCTCTGTCCATAAGATTCTCCAGGCAAGAATACTGGAGTGGGTTGCCATTCCCTTCTCCAGGAGATCTTCCCAGCCCAGGGACTGAACCCTGGTGTCCTGCGTAACAGGCATATTCTTTACCGTCTGAGCCACGAGGGAAGCATAGCACATATATGTGGAGTCTAAAAAATGCAACGAACTAGTGAAAATGACAAAAAAGAAACAGGATCACAGATACAGAGAACAAACTAGTGGTCACCAGTGGGGAGAGAGAAAGGGCAAGATAGGGGCTGGGGTTAAGTTACGCACTGTTAGGTATAAAATAAGCAACACGGGGTTTATAATAACCATGAATGAAGCCTAACCTTTCAAAGTTGTGAATCACTATATTGTACGCCTGGAACTTACATAATATCGCACATCAACTACATTTCAGTAAAAAAAAAGAAACCTTTTAGCTGTCACCCCAGCCCTAACCAACCACTAATCTACTGGTTTACTTTCTATGTTGTTGTTTAGTCTCTAAATCATGTCTGACTCTTTGCAACCCCATGGACTGCAGCACACCAGGCTTGCTTGTCCTTCGCCATCTCCCGGAGTTTGGTCAAACTCATGTCCATTGGGTCAGGGATGCCATCCAACCATCTCATCCTCTGTCATCCCCTTCTTCTGCCCTCAATCTTTCTCAGCATCAGGGTCTATAGATTTCCCTATTCTATTTCATGTAAATGGAGTCTTTATGTGACCTTTGTGTGTGGCTGTTTCACTGGATGTCGTGTGTTCAAGCATCATCTGTGTTGCGGTGCGTGTCAGGCCCTCCTTCTTTTCATGACTGAACCACACTCTGCTGTGTGGATGGACCACCCGTGTGACCATCGGCAGCTGGGGACACTTCATTGTTCCTCCTTTTGACTGAAGCGAATGGTGCTGTTGTAAACATTCGTGCACAAGATTTTGTGTGGACACATGCTTTCATCTCTCTCAATATCAATCCAGAGTGGAATTTCTGGGACACAAGGTAACTCTACTTAACCATCTGAGGAACTGCTAGACTCTTCCAAAGCGTCTGCCCATCTTACACTCGGGCCAGGAGGGGATAAGGGCTGTGACGCCCCTGCATCTCTCCAGCACTTGCGATTATATTTTTGACCCTCGCCCTCTGAGTGGGTGTGACCCATATCTCACTGTGGCTCCCGTTTATGTTTTCCAGATGACTGGTGGTATGGAGCATCTTCTCAGGTGCTTGCTAGCTGTTTCTAGGTCTTCAGCAGAGGAATGTCTGTTCAGACTCTTTGCCCATTTAAAAAATTAGATTTTCTTCTTATTGTTGGGTTGTAACCCAACATATATATGTCCCAGATATAAATCTCTTCTTGGGTATGTGATTTGCAAGTATTTTCTCCCATTCTGTGGTTGTCTTTTCACTTTCTTGTGTGCTTTGACACACAAAGTTTTTCAATTTTGATGAAGTCAAATTTGTCTATTTTTTCTCCTGTTGCTTAGGCGTTTGGTGTCATATCTAAGAGTCCTTTGCCACATCCAAGCTTGTGAAGATTTATTCTGTGTTTTCCAGTAAGAAAGAGTTTTTCTTTTACTTTCAGCCCTTATATTTAGATGCTGATTCATCTGAAGCTGATTTTTGTACATGGTGTAAAGTAAGGGTCTAGCCACATCTTTTGCCTGTGGCTATCCAGCCCATTTGTTGAAAACTATTCTTGGTCAAAAGTCAGTTGACGATGGATGCGTGAGTTTATTTCAAGACTCCTGATTCTGTTTCACTCATCTTTCGCCTGTCTGTATGCCAGTACTGTGCTGACTTGGTTACTTAGCATTTTAGGAAGGTGTGAAATAGGGAACTGTGAGTCCTCCAATTTTGTTCTAACCCTGCACGCTGTTCCAACCCAAAACTGTGAGCAACTATATGTTAACAAACTATACAACTTAGATGAAGTGAACACATTTATAGAGAGACAAACTACTGAAATTCAGTAAGAAATAGATTATTTGAGTAGATCTGTAACAAATGGAGAGATTCAATTGGTAATCCATAAGCTTCCCATAAAGAAAAGCTTGGCTTCACTGCTGACTTTTACTAACATTTTAAAGAAGAATTAAAACAAGTTCTTCACAAACTCTTTCAGAAAATAAGGGGTGGTGGGAGAGGACACATCCCTGCTCATTTTATGAGGCCCAAACTGTACAGATACCACAAACACAGAAAACTACAGACCGATACGTCTTACATCACAAAAACCCTTAGAAGACTTAGCAAACTAAATCCAGTCACAGAAAAAGAATTACGTCATGACCCCTGGGCTTTATCCCAGGAATGCACGTTTGGTTTCATGTCTGAAAATTAATGCAATATATAAAATCAACGAAATAAAAATCACACAGTCATCTCAATAGATACAGAAAAGACATTAAAGTCCGACATCCTTTCATGATAAGAACATTCAAAAGACTAGGAAGCAGGCAGTTCCTCAAGTCAAGAAAAGGCATTTCTGAAGACCCATGCCTAACATTGTACTTACTGGTGAGAGGCTGGGCACTTCCCAAAACATCGGGCCAAGGCAAGGACATCCCCTCTCACCACTTCTATTCAACGTTGTACTCTGTTCACAGATGCTGTGATCTTATTTATGTAGAGTCCTAAAGAACCTGCTAAAAATTATCACAAGAAATAAATTCAGCAAGTTTGCAAGGATACAAAATCAGTGTAAAAACCAATTGTATTTCTCAATAACTTACAATGAACAATCCAGAAATGAAATTTAGAAAAAAAAATGCTATTTACAGAAGCATCAAAAAGAGTAAAATATTTAGGAATAAGTTTAACAAAGAAGTAACTGTAAAACATATACTCTGAAAACTAAAAACCAACGTAGAGAGAAGTGAAGGGAAAACACCGCACGTTCTTGAACTAGAAGACTTCTCATTGTTAGCATGGCGTCACCCCCTGATACCACCTTCAGCCAGTGCAGCCCCCACCCCATCCCGCTGGTATCCTTGTAGGAACTGGCCAACCGACCCTCATATCCATGTGGGATTTCAAGGCATCCAGCATAATAATCTTGTAAAAGAAGAACAAAGTATAGAAGCACCCCTCGTTCTTAAAGGAGTTTTAGAGCTTGTAAACATGTCTGCTCTGCTTGGGGGGTGGAGTTTGGGTGATTCCCGAAGAGTCTACAGCCTGACTGAGGAAGCACGCTTAGATCTTTTGTTTTGTGGTGCTGTGCTGATGTGCTAAGTCCTGTCCGACTCTGTGTGACCCCATGGACTGAAGCCGCCAGGCTCCTCTGTCCATGGGATTCTAAGGGTAAGAATACTGGAGTGGGCTGCCGTTTCCTCCTCCAGGGCATCTTCTAACCCAGGGATTGAACCCGTGTCTCCTGGATTACAGGTAGATCTTTTACCACTAGGGTTACCTGGAAACTGAACATTAATGATGTCAATTAAGGGAAATTGGTGGTGGTGTCGCCTGCTGGGTGCTCAGGGAAGCTGGGAACTGCTTCCAGCTGGTGGGAAACCTGCTAGAGGGGTTTGAAGCCTTGGCAGGGTAACTCCCACGTGTGGCCGCAGGGGCGGGATGTGCCTGGAAAGTAGGTCTGACCCCCTTCTGCTGAGCCAGCTGCATTTCCGGAGACAGGCGGTGGAGAGAGTTCTCCAGGTGGACACAGGAGGTGAGCTCTGCTCTCCCTGTGAACTTCTCTTGTGGGAATGTTGCAAACCTGCAGAAAAGTCAGAAGACTTTTCACGTGCGCCCTTCATTATGGTTCCCCTTCTTCCCCAGGCCTGTCCATGTCTGTCGCAGGGCCACACACACCACACACACGTGTCCACACACACGTGTCCACACTCACATCCCCGTGCAGGTGCACACGCTTCTCTCGTTGCTGTAAGCACCATGTCCCAACCTGTTGCCTGGCCTTCCCGAGTGTGTCTCCTGCAGCAGGGGCATCACACCTGTCTGCCTGTTCTCTGACGAGCAGGCCGTACTCACAGGGCCCTCCAGGTCCCAGTGACGTCCTTTATGAAGCTGGCCCTTGTCTCTGCTCGGTGGCCTGGGCGCATCGAGGTGCCACGTGGCCCTTGGTGGCCATGGCGCCTCAGTCTCTCACCCTGGATGGTCCCTCCCACCTCGCTTTCCTGACACGGATGTTTCTGGACAGTCTGGCCACTGTCCTGTGACACCCTGTCTGAGTTGTCCAGCTGCTTCCTCATGTTTAGATTCCGGCTTCGGGGTGTGCCCTGGACAGGCACACGCGTGTCCTCCACGTGGCCTTCCACCAGGAGCCGGGAGCTGGAAGCTGGGAGGGCGTAGGTGTTTGGTGGTTGTTGGGTGGTCCCTTCGGGAAGGTGCCTGTTCCCTGAGATGTGTCCATGTCTTGAGAATCTCTGCTCTGTGACCACCTTTCACCTCCCTTGACAGCCCCTCCAGCAGGGGGTCTCCACCTGCCATGCTCACCTCTCCAAGAACTGGCTCTGTGGGGGCCAGAGGGGCCCCAGTGTTTCTTGCCACCCTCAGGCCAGTGGTGGGTTTGTGGGAGAGGCCCACTCCTCTGAGTGCGGGGCAATGCTTGGCGTGAATTTAGGGGCTGGAGGGTTCCCAAGGCTCAATGTCATCCACAGAGGAGTCTGGGATTGAGGCTGGGGCTCTCCTTCCCACTGGGTGGCCCCTCACTCACTCCTGCTTGGCCCGGCCTTGGGTCACAGCCCTTGGGGGAGGAAGTAGGTTAAATGACGCCTGGGGACAGAGGGGGCAGGGCCGGACAGCCCGGCAGTTAAAAATTACAGAGTGTTGCAACGTGCCTGCCACCCTTGGTCCTTGGGTCTGTGTGCTCAGCTCTCACTGGCCGTGCTGCCAGGTGGGTCCTCAGGTGACCGACACCTACAGGGAGGGGAGGTACCCACGGGCCTTGACCTGTAGCCCCGGCTGCCTGGCCTCCCAATGCCTGACCACTCAATGTTCCCGGCAACCTGAGGGTGGACAGTGGCCATGAGGAAAGGCTGGGGCAGGGGCCCCGCCAGTGGTCCTCATAGATCCTGCCGCCATCCCACCCAGCAACAGGGCCTTTATCCTTGTGGGTCGAAAGGGTCGCTGTGAAACACAGGGCTGGGGCAGGATGTCTGGACACTCTGGACAATACAAACTAGTTGGACACAAAGAAAGGAGGGGTCATGCTCCATTTTGGAAGGGCTGGAGACAGCATGTCAACCACGCATGGGTCTTCACTGGACATGCTGCTGCCCTGGGGCCTGTGCCCCAGCAGTGGGCGCTCGAACAGTTGTTTTCAAGCCCTCTCCTCGGAGGCCTGGGGACACCTGCCAGGGCTGGCCAGCTCCCGCAGGCCCACGTATATTGAACGATCTCTAGTGTCAGGTCCTTAGGGGCAAGAGAGAGAACCCCAGATGACCTGAGGAGGGGGGTCCCTGCAGGATGTGCGGGCTTAGGGGCCTTTGGGCAGGTATGGGCAGGTCCCCAGGCAGACCACTTGGAGGGCCTCAGAGGAGACCCCGCCCAGGGCCCGGGGTGTCTGAGGCCCCAGCAGCAGTGCCCCCAAGAGCCAGGCAGACAAGCCCCTCCTCTGAGCTTGTGGCCCTGGACCTCAGTCCTGGACACGCTCATCTCTTTGTTCCTCAGATTAGTTCTGCTCACATGTGGGTGTTTGTGCTTCTTTAAAAATGAAAATGAAAGATCACATTATTCAGGAATCCAGACCACTGTGGCCAACAAGACAGAACAAACCCTGGTGAACCGCAGGGTGAGGCAGAGCAGGGCAGGAGGCGGAGCGGGATGAGGGGCGTGGCAGTGGGCGTGGTGATGTAGGGGGCGGGGAGGGGCGTGCAGCAGAACCTTTCGGAAGTTCTAGGTGCTGGGTCCTCTTCTAGCGGGTGGCCGGCCCCTCAGCCCCCCTGGTGCTTGGAGGGGAAGTGATCCTGAACCAGAGAGACCTATCCCATAAGGACGGTGCCGAGGTGCCCCCAGGGAGGCCCCAGGCGGGCCAGTGTGGGAGCGACTCAGATGGCTTTGGATTTGGGCGTCATTTGGGCGTCATTCCCAAGAGAAGGTGCAAGCAGAAGGCTGAGCTCAGTCCCTGTCACATGGAAGTCCGAATGCCCATGCCTGGGTTGTGCAGACCCCAGGGGCGGCTAGCAAACCCCGACCTGGTGGGACTTCCCTTCTGGCCAGGGGGCCTCCCTGGCACTGGAAACCCGGGACAGTCGTGTGCACAGGGGAGTGGACACAGTGCACCCGGACCCGAGACACGTGCACACATGTGGGTCCACAGACATGCACTTGCATATACAGAGATGAACTAAGACATCTGTCAGAGACACACAGACACACACCTATAGACACACAGGCCCCCATGCACTGTGTGAGCCCTTTGGGGCATCAACAGGGTAGAAGTGTTCGCTTGGTTTGTGCATGGACAGAGGAGCAAGGAAGGCCTTTCAGCTGGGAGTGTGGGGTGTCCTGGTGGGGGTGGGGTGTTCTTGGCATGAGGAGAGAAGGGAATCCACGTGAAGCTTCGCTAGGGGTCACCTGACACCTGCAAGATTCCCAAGATTTCCCAGAATCTGTGAGAGAGAAAGCCACCTTGTTATTCCCAACACTGCCTTCCTATCTCCACTGGGTCAAGAATTCTCTTCTATAAATTAAAATACCCTGTTGTATTAGATAGTGTCCAAGAAACTTCAGACAGAAACTCTATGTCCTCCAAGGGTCAGAGGTCACCAGAGACAGTTCTGCAGGCGGGGCGGGTGGTGAGGGGGGAACCAACCCATGCAGGAGAACTTGACTTAGTAGTGGCAGTGTGGAATCTGAATACAGGAGGACACCAGGTTAATAAAGAACAGAAGCTACCACACCATCGAGGAGGGGGCGTCATCACTGAGGCAGGGCAGCCCTGTCTGGAGCTGCAGGGCAGTAACCATGGGGCACGAGGCCTTGAGGGGTGTGTGAGAGCTTGCAGAAGGAGACCCAGCAGGAACCGTGCTGTTGGCTTCTGGTCCTGGACCCAGTGAATTCCTAGCTCACCAGGAATTCCCGGATCCCAGTCCCTCCTAACCTGGGGGCTCAGAAACTTGGGCCCTGACCCAGAGGTATTTGTGTTTCAGCCATTTCCAGTGGTTTCCCTCAAAACCCGTTTCCCCTCCTCCGTCCCCATGGGCAGCTCAGGGAAGATTATCTGGCCTCCACGTTGAGCACGGACTCCGGAGGAACCAGAGCCTACAGGACCCTCCGCAGGGCCCTGAGGCTCAGACCCTGTGTGTCCCGATGGGCTGGCCCAGGCAGGCCTGTGGCAGCCACAGCCAGCAGGGAGCCTGGTCTACACCGCAGGCTTTCTGAATGCTGCTGTGCCCATGTGCATGCGTGCATGTGGGGCGTGTGCATGTGCGTGTGAGTCTGTGCACGTGAACGTGTGCACAGGTGTGTGATGGGGGAAGGGGTGTCTCAGACCAGCACCTCGGCAGGTTGCTTCCCGATGGGAGCCGAGGCCTGGGGCAGAGCCGTGCTGGTGTTCTCAGAGGAGGTGGACGTGTGATGTTCTCAGAGTGCTGGGAGGTGAGCTTGGCTTCCAGAAGGTGGGCAGGAAGAGTGGAGTCTGGGGGGAGGGTGGGAGTGTCTCCCGGGGATGCTGTGGGTGCTCAGTGCAGGGGGGCCACAGCAGCACGGTTCTCCTGGCTCTGGCTCTCCCAAGCAGGGTGAGGTGAACGAGTGCGTGCAGGCCCGGGGCTGCTGAGGGGCCCCAGGGAGTAGCTGAGGCCTGGGACCAGGGGGAGCAGGGCAGCCCCACGCTGACGGCGCAGGGGCTCTCCCTCAACTAGACCCAGGGTCTCCCTCCAGGATGTGCCTGGAGAATGGGAAGGGCCTTTGAAATTTCTGTCCCGAGATTTTCCAGAGACTTTCAGGCATAAAATCCCATTAGTGGCAGCCAACAGCAAGAACATTCTCTGAGTGTTTCTGAGAATTCTGGGATGGATGGGGGGACCCAGATGTTGGCTTCCATGGAATGGTGCTCCCCCACCCTTTTCCAGAGGAGACCCATGTTCTGCTGTCCTGAACCATGATTTTGACCCCAGGCTGCCCAACCCCCTGGACAGCGTTTATCAACAGCATCCTTGTCCTGATCTGGGCCCAGCCACAGCCTGGAGTGGACGGGGATCTCGGGGAACTTGGGCAGAGGGGCAGCTGGCGTGCCAGGCGTGCAGGGCACACATGGGGTCTAGCGTGGAGCGTGGTGTGTGTATGGACCTTTGTGTGTGGGGAGGCGTGAGACTGCGTGTGATGACGTGAGCCTGCAGGAGGGAGCACCTGTGTTTGCCGAAGTGAGTGTTGGGCATGTGCAGGCGTGTATAGACCGCCCGGATTCCACTTGGGCTCCCATCTCCCAGGCCCTGGTCAGCTGGCCCAGGATTCCTTACCGTGAGCACTGCTGACCAAGCTGTGTGCAGGCCCAGGGTGGAGGCGGGAGCTGGGCCCCGGCCTGGTGATTGTGGACACTGCTTTACAGACCGCCCATCAGGTGGTCAGGATGGGACAGAGCTTGGAGCTGGTCCTGCCCTGGGGCCCTCTTGTTGGGGGAAAACCCCCCCACCTGTCCTCCAAGTCAGACACCCACACCAGTCGTGAGTCCCAGGCAAGGCTGCTCTGGCACCAGGGCCTTCTCCCCACACCCCAAAGTGAGCTCTGGGAGGACACATTCCTCAGTGTCCTGGAGAAGGAATTGTGTCATCTGAAGGCTTTCTTGATGGCTCAGTGGTAAAGAATCTGCCTGGGTTGGAAAGATCCCCTGGAGAAGGAAATGGCAACTCACTCCAGTATTCTTGCCTGGAGAATCCCGTGGACAGAGGAGCCTGGCGGGTTATGGTCCATAGGGTCACAAAGAGTTGGGCACAACTGAGCAGGCAGGTTTGAGGTTTCACGAAGGAAGGAGTCGGGCCTGGGTGGGCGGAGTCCAGCTGCAGGCCGGCCTGGCTTTCCTGGCCTCCTAGAAGTCCCCAGTGTGGGACAGCCCCGGAAGGGGCACTAAGCGATGTCTAGAGGAGGCTGGTGCCCAGGGCCTGCAGACAGGGCATACTCACCTAGCCCTCCTCCCTGCTCTCAGGCTGAGCTCCGAGGAGTGGGAGCGGTGGGGAGGATCTCCGTTTGTCTGGAGACTTTGGTCTCATCAAGTCCATAATCTTCCTTTGCTTTCATGTAGATTCCCACTGCTGTGCTGTCCCTTTGGGGCAATTCTCAAGAACTGATCAAAAACTCCCAGGTCTGAGTGAAATACTCAGTGAGAACTCAAACACTGGCAGGGTCGCCGGAGAGTTTGGTTCCAGTCCATGGAGACAGAGGGCTGATGTGACTGAGCAGGTTTTAAGAGTGAAAGTGAAAAAGAGGCTGTGATCTCTGGCAGGATGGAGTGAGGGAAACCAGGTGTTCCTGGGGGACAGAGCCAGGTGGGTTAGGGAGCAGGCGACTCTGAGCAGGCCCCAGGGGCCGGATGCTGACCATTTCAGCAGCTGCAGCAGGAGGAAGGACTCAGAGAGAGCCCAGTGGTTTCTAAGCTCCAGCTTTGCTCCAGAGCTGTGGCCCAAGGCCAGGCTTCCAGGCTTTTCCCAGTCAAAGCGGCTCCAAGTGCAGAGGGTGGTGGGCACGGGGGCCTGGGGGCTGCACTCCAGTCTCCTGAGGTTCCTAGCCCTACCTAGGGCAGATGCCCTTGAGGGCCTGTGCCCTGTGCTTTCTCAGTTCTGGGCTCTGCAGGCTGCAGGGCGAGGAGGAGGGTCCTTCCTGAGCGTCAAAGCATGCAGGAGCCCCCTCTACCCTCAAGGGGACTAAGGTGCTGGCCTGGAGCCCACCCAATTCCCACACACCCGAGCAGGGACTCGAATGGCAGTCTGGAAGGGCCCAGGGCTCCTCTGAGTCCCAGCAGAGGGAGCTGGGAATTCCTCTGGCCGCTCTGCCAGTGCCCTTTAGCCTCTGGCGGGGGAGGTCTTTCACTGCTTCTAGGAAGTGTGAGGCATTCTTGGGGGGACCTGTCGCCTTGCGTGGAGATTTGCCTGTTTTCCCTCTTGAAGTAGAAAGGTGGAAGCAGGAGCCGCCCAGATGCATGAATGGGGCGCTGGCTGCTGGCCGGGGATAGGGGGGAGCGGGAGGCGGGAGCGGGCTGGCCCCACCTCCTGACAGCAGAGGCAGCCCGCTGCTCCTCGGAGCACACAGCCCCATGGCTCCCGACCCTAGCAGCCGCCGCGGCCACCACAGCCTCCTGCTGCTTGCCTGCTGCCTCTCAGCCGCCCAGGCTCAACTGCTGTCCTGGCTATGGTCCGGGAACAGTGCCTGGCCCACAGCCGCACCAGCCTCCAAGCCCCCGGACATCTCACCTGTGTGGCCCACGGAGGATACCACCACGCACGTGGCCCCCCGGGATGCTTCCACCGATTGGTGGAAAGTCCCTGCTAGCCCCACAGCCCCTCTGGGGAGGCCAGAGGCGGGGCAGGGCCAGACCCCCGCTGGCCCCACAGCCTCCACCTCGAGCCCGGACCTGAGGGAGGAAAACATCGCCGGTGTCGGAGCCAAGATCCTGAACGTGGCGCAGGGCATCCGGAGCTTCGTCCAGCTGTGGGACGACGCTAAGGGCACCACCCCTGCCGAGAGCTCTGCCGGGACAGGGATGCTGGCCCCCGCGACCCCCACAGACCCCCTTTCTACTGCCCCAGCCGAGGGCTCCACCAGGGCAGAGATGCCGCCCCCAACGGACACCACAGACACCCTCTCCACCCCTGGACCCTCCAGCATCCCCCAGGACAGCGGGACCACCCTCCAGCTGAGCACCAAGGCCCTGAGCTCTTCAGACACCCAGATGACCGAGGCCAGCACCCTACCAGTGCCCACCCAGCCGCCACCCTCCCCTGGCAGACCCTGGTTCAGGGAGTCCTTGGTACCGCCGACCCCAGGTAGATTTTCTCTTTCCTCTGTGCTGGCCCGGGCGCCTCCCTGGGGAAGCCAGCTGCCCCTCGGGCGGCCCCTGCAGCTGGACGGTGAAGGACTCTTGCTTGCAGCAGCCCGTCCCGGCCAGCAGCACGCTGACGACCACAGGCCAACGCCGCCTCTTCCTCCCCTGGTGACGGGTTCCTTGGGCAGGCACACTGCCCTCTGGGCTCTCTCCTCTGATCCCCCTGCCAAGCTGTCTCATGTCGCAGTCTCAGCTCTAACTGTGGACAGTGGTGCTTGGGCTCCCCACGTGGCTGATTCTGTGGGGCCCGGTCTTGCTAACAAGTCTACACTGCTCGGGGCTGCTGAGCTGGCTGCCACTGGGCAGCCTGTCCCCACCACCGCTGGCCGCTGCCTGCCCCTGCCGCCCTCCCTGGCTCTCTGCGGCAACCTGGGCATCAGGCGCTCCTGGTGGCCCAACCACCTCCGCCACGCAAGTCGGGAGGAGGTGCAGGCTGAGGTCCCGGCCTGGGGAGCGCTGCTCCGGACCCACTGCCACCGCTTCCTGGCCTGGTTCTTCTGCCTGCTGCTGGCACCCCCCTGCGGGCCCGGCCTGCCGCCCGGCCCTCCACCCTGTCGCCAGTTCTGCGAGGCCCTGGAGGATGCATGCTGGAGCCACCTGGATGGGCGCGGGCTGCCGCTCCCCTGCGCCTCCCTCCCACCCCGCGAGGACGGGCACTGCGTGTTCATAGGGCCACCGGCAGGTAATGGCCCGCTCACCACCTGCTTTCCCATCGGTCCAGCCAGGAGAGCTCGGCCAGGGCTGCGTGAGCCTGGCTCGGGGGCCCCGCTGGCCCTGATGTCATGCCCTCGGGAGGCCGGATGGGGCCTCCTTTCCAGGAGGAGGCGGAGGTCTGGGGAGGCTGAGAGGCAGGCTGAGGCCAGAGGTCTGTATGTGACAGCGTCTCCCCTGGCTCCGGGATCACGTGTCACGTGCGTGTCAGAGGGGAAATGGAGGCATAGACAGAGACAGACCGCTGAATTCTGGTCGCTGCTCCCAGTCACTGGGCCACAGTGTCTCAGGTCCTTTCTGTGTCCCAGCCTGCATGATTGAGGGGCCCACAGGGGTGGGGGGCTTGCTGCTCTGAAAGTCCAGAAGTCTTGACAACCCAGTGGTCAGTGAGTCGGAGGAGCTCATAGGGGCCCCGCCAGCCAGCCTGTGAGCTCCACAGCCTCTCCATTCCTGGGCAGCGGGAGGGTCACTCCCTCCTGGGGGCCATGTCCCCCCAAGACTGCACCCCCAGCACCATGTGGCCAGTAGCGGGTGGACAGGCCACCACAGCTGCTAGGCCCCCCAGCTCCCTCTGTGTCCATGGTGCGCTGGGCCCTCGAGCAGAGCCGATTTGCACCGCTGGCCTGTCCTGTCCTTGCTCCGCTGTGTGTGTCCTGCCCCCCCAACCCCGTGGTGTTATGGGGAACAGCCTCGACCTGCTCGTTGGTCTGCAGAGTCATTGGGCTTTGGAGCTGGCCCAGTGCGAGGAGGGGTGGCTGCCCTGGACCCTGAGAGGGAGTGTCCCCTGCTGGGCTCCTGGGGAACGTGTATGGATGGTTCGCTGGCCAGCTCTGGGATGCAGTGAGGAGGTGCCCATGCCAGGCAGGACAGGAACAAGTGCCCACGCCAGGCAGAGCCCACCCCAAGGAAGGAGCAAACCAAGTGGGGGGGGGCGGCCGTGGCTTCTGCAGACAGACGGACGGGACGCTACTCGAGGGCTGGGTGGTGGCTGAACCGTGTGTGTGAGCAGGGTGGCCAGAAGGGCATCCTAGGAGCAGCCTGGGCAGGCTCTGCCCTAGGCGGGCATCTGAGGTGTGTGCAGAGCCCAGGGCCTGCGGCAGCCCCTGTGAGCGGGGCTGAGAGCAGAGCAGGGCTGTGCCTAGGTATGTCAGCACAGAGGGTGTTGACCTCGCCCTGCAGGGGGGATCGTCTGCAGTGAGCCACATGTCCCCCTCCCTGCACAGTCACTGCTCGGAACATCTGCAGGGCCCTCTCTGCCCTGTCCCTGCCAAGCCCACAGGGCCCGGGCAGCCCTGCAGGGAGCTGTGCTTCCAGGAGGACCCCAGTCCCACCCAAAAGCCCACCTCCTCTTCCTGCTGCATAGTGTGGGGGGTGAGGGTGGGGCCCGGCGTGCCCTCCAGGGCCCTGAACACACACACACATCCTTCTGCTGGGCCTAGGGCAGGGCCCAGGTCCCCTTCGGGTCAGGGATCAGCTGTAGCGGGCCTGGGGCTGGGGCCACATGGGGAATGGGCCTCGTATGGGCAAGGCCCCGGCCAGGCTGCGTGGGGTGTGGAATTTCCTTGACCACAGCTGGCCTGAGGAGTGGCCAGAAGGGACTTCCCACTGGACATCTGCTCACATTGCAGGGCCTCTGCCTGGGAGGGAGGCCCTGTTCCGAGCGGAAGCCTGGGAGATGCTCTGCTGCACTCGGATGTCCGTCACCCCAGGGACCCATGGGCCCAGGGCTGGAGCATTCTCCTCCTCTGGCCTCTCGGTGGCAACTACCCACCCACTCCAGTCCCCTGCACCGGGCTGGACGGTCCCTCTGCCCCGTGTGCTGGGGAAGGGGCCCTGGGATGAGACTGTCTCTGACTGAGTGAGTCCCTCAGGCTGCTGGCGTGTTGGGCTGCAGGGTGGGCTGGGGCGTGCGCAGGGTATCTCTGGGGGGTGGCCAAGCCACAGGTGCCAGGTGCTGCCTCCCCAGGCCCCAGCAGACTCCCTGCAGGGCTCCACCCCCGCCTCCATGGCACCGGTACTCCCGTCTGTCCTTCCCCCCACCTCCCAGCAGAGACGGGCCCCCTGTGCCGGGCCCCAGGGCCATATGGCTGGTAAGGGAGGGGAGTGGCTGCAGCCGTCAAGGCCCCACCAGCTCCATCTGTATGCACGGTCAGGCTGGGCCCTGAGCTGCGCCCGCTTTCCCCCAGGTAGCCTGGCCCATCAGAGTCAGGCTGGGAGTGTCCCGGTCCCCTCCCCTGCCTGTGAAGTCAGCACACCGTTATTACTTATTATAATAATAATATTATTATTTATTCTGAGGAGACCCTCAGAATAAAGCGAGTGAGGCCCACATAGGGAGAGCGGGACATGTCCATCCCAGCTCCTTCTGGGTCACTGCCAGGTGGGCCAGCGAGGGGGCTGTCCCCCTGTGAGTGAGTGAGGACCGAGCTGGGGTCAGAGGGATGGGGCCGGGGCCCTGCCTGGAAGGGGCAGGTTTTGCAGATGAGCGGGCTCAGCCTGGAGGAAGGAGCGTGCAGAGTGGCCAGAGCTCAGAGCGGCCCTTCCTCCTGCAAACTGCACACACTGGCCCCAGGCCGCCCACACCTGCCTCCCAGCCTCTGGGGCCACCGCGCTTGCCTCATCCTGGGCTGCTTCTCCTCTGCGTTAGATTTTCATTGCAGGCTGGTCGTGAGCACGCTCATCAAGATCCAGGCCTCACAGGAGAGGGCTGGACTCAGCGCCCTGCGGATGGAATGTCTGGATCCGCACAGATGTGGTGTGTGTGTCCTAGGGCCGTGGGGACAGATGACCAGACTCGGGGGCTCCAGTGAGCATGGATGTGTAACCTTTGGAGTCAGAAGTCTGAAATCAGTCTCTTGGAGCCAAAAACAAAGGTTGGGGGGCTGCGTTCCTCCCGGGCTCAGGGAAGGCTCGGTCTCTGCCTCTTCAGCTTCTGGAGGCGCCTGCATTCCTTGGCTCACCGCCCTCCCTCCATCGTCAAGCCTGTGGAGTCGGCCAGGCCTTCCCAGGCTGCTCTGGCTCCCTCCTGGCTGGGAGAGCTCTCTGCTCAGGGCGTGGTGGGGTTGGGTGGGGCCCTTATCCTGAGGGCTGGAACAGCGGTCACACCTGAAGAGCCTCGGGCTCCAGATGCTGTGGGACTGACGTCCTGGAGCCCGTTACTTGGCTCCATTAGCATGTTTGTGCGTGTGTGCACGCCCACACGTATGTGAGACTCTTACTTTGTGGACGTGGGACCACGTTCTGTGTCTCTGAAAGTTCCCTCTTCCTGCACAGTCTGGTACGTTCCCCCATGTCACTGGAGGGCGGGGTGGAGAGCCCCTCTCATCCTCCCCATTTCTTCGTTTCTCACATGTGCACGTCTGTATTAATGACTCACATGCTGCCTGAGAGCCCCCATGTGGCCTGGCTTTGGGTGCTGGGTGACACCCCACGTGCAATGCAGAGCCTTTTTCGAAGGGCTGCTTGGATGCCGTCGACATTTTCTCTACCAGATCACTAGAAATGTTCCCCAAGGCCAGCAGGGGAACCCCTATGGCACTGGGGCCTGGCACAGGGCTCCCTCCTGACCACCTCCTTGAGCTCCAGGGCCACGGGCTGCATGTCACCACAGCCATGGACTGTGCAACACCAAGGCCGTGGTGCACGTGTGTGCAGATTCGAGTGTGACGAACCTGTCGGCATGTCGGCGGGGAAGTGGGTCTCCATCCTCTCAGGAGGACTCCCAGCCCGGTGTGTCCCTGAGATGCTCGTCCTCCATGTGTTTTCTCTTTGTTGCTGGGTGAGGACCCCTACCCCCACAGCCTTTTTGACTCGGTGATCACTGCCGTGTGTGAGGAAGGGACAGGATGGCCTTTCTTTAGACTTGTGATAAGGTTGTCTTACCTCGGTGGTCGCGTCCCGTCTCATGGGACAGTGGGCGGGGAGAGAGCCCCTAGGAGCTACATCCTGAATGAGGACTCTCTCCCCTTTTTGCTGTGTGCACAGGGCGGGATGGGGCTTATCACCTCTCAGTGGGCTGTCAAAATAACCGTCCCCTTTGTCCCACTTAGTGGCTTTTATCTAGAATTCTGTTTTATCTGATGTGGTGTTGCAATATTTGCTTACTTTTCTTGTTATCCTTTGCCTGATGTTTTGACCATGTTTTTCAGAGCAGTTTTGGGTTCACAGCAAACTTGAGAGGGGGACACACAGTTCCCGTGCACCGTCTGCCCCCCACTCCCTGCTGTCAGCACCCTCACTTTGAACCTGCATTGAGCTGTCATAATCACCAGAGTCCAAACGCTGAGTGCTGGACAACATCTTCATTGCCCTACAAATTCTCTGTGTTCCACCCATTCACCGCCAGCCCCACTAACTCCTGGAAAGCATCCATCTTTTGACTGCCTTCATAGTTGTGCCTTTTCCAGAGAGTCATATAGTTGGAATCATACAGTCTGTAGCCTTTTCAGATTGCCTTCTTTCTTAGTCATTATGCATTCAAGATTCCTCCACGTCTTTCTTGACTTAATAGCTTATTTTTAGCTGAATGATGTTCCATTGTAGGGATGGACTGCAGTTTATTTATTCATCTACTGAAGGGCTTCTTGGTTCCTTCCAGGTTTTGTCAGTTATGACTTTTATTGTTGTTTAGTCACTAAGTCATGTCTGACTCTTTGTGACCCCATGGACTGTAGCCTGCCAGGCTCCTCTGTCCATGGGATTCTCCAGGCAAGAATACTGGAGTGGGTTGCCATTTCCTCCTCTGGGGGATCTTCCCCACCCAGGGATAGGACCCGCATCTCTTGGGTCTCCTGCATTGCAGGTGGGTTCTTTACCCGATGAGCCATCCAGGAAGCCCCCAGTTATGAGTAAAGTTTCTAGAAACATCCATGTGCTGGTTTTAGTGTAGATACAGGTTTCAGCTCCTTTGGGTAAATACCCAGAAGCATGATTGCTGTTTCCTGTATGTTTAGTTTCTTAAGAAACTACCAAACTGTCTTCCCAAGTGGCTGCACCATTCTGCACACACCCCACCTCCCCCAGCAGTAATGAGAATTCCTTTCGCTCCACATCCTTGCCAGTATTTGGTGGTGTGGCCATTTCAGATTTTGGCCATTCTGGTAGATGTGTAGTGACCGCTCATTGTTGTTTTATTTTGCTTTTATTTTATTTTTTGGCTGTGCCGTGTGACTTGTGGGATATTATTTCCCTGACCAGGGATTGAACCCGTACACCCAGCAGTGAAATTGAGGATTCCTAACCACTGAACTACCAGGGAATTCCATTGTTTCAATTTGCATTTTCCTGATGACAGCTGATGTGGAGCGTCTTTGCAATCTGCCATCCATACCTCTTCTTTGGTGAGGTGTCTGTTTAGATCTTTTGTGCATTTTTCAGTCAAGCTGTTCATGTTCTCGTTGAGATTTAAGTGTTCTTTGTATATTTTGGATAAGAGTCCATGTGATGCCTGTTTTGTAGTTTTTTTTTTTCTCCCAGTCTGGCTTCTCTGCTCATTCTTCTAATGGTGTCTTTTGGAGAACAGATGTTTTTCATTTTTAGCAAGTCCAGCTTGTCAGTTCTTTCATGAATTGTGTTTGTGGTGTATCTAAAAAGTCATTGCCAAAAGCACGGTCATTAAGCATTTCTCTCCTATTATCTTCTGGGAGTTTTATAGTTTTGCACTTTACATTTAGATCTGTGATCCATTGTGAGTTAATTTTTGTGAAGGGTGTAGGGTCTCTGTCTAGATTCTTTTTTTTTCTTCATGTGATATCCAGATGTTACAGCACCATTTGTTGAAAAGACTATTGTTTCCCCATTATACTATGTTTGATTTTTTAATTCAATGTTGGCTATATTTATGTGGGTCTCTTTCTGGGCTCTCTATTCTGTCCCATTGATCTACTTGTCTCTTTTTTTGCCAAGACCACACTGTCTTGATTCCCATAGCTGTATCAGTTCACTTTAGTTGCTCAGTCATGTCCGACTCTTTGACCCCATGAACCACAGCACACCAGGCCTCCCTGTCCATCACCAACTCTCAGAGTTCACCCAAACTCATGTCCATTGAGTCGGTGATGCCATCCAACCATCTCATCCTCTGTCTCCCCTTCTCCTCCTGCCCCCAATCCCTCCCAGTATCAGGGCCTTTTCTAGTAAGTCAGCTCTTCGCATCAGGTGGCCAAAGTATTGGAGTTTCAGCTTCAACATCATTCCTTCCAATGAACACCCAGGACTGATCTCCTTTAGGATGGACTGATTGGATCTTTCTTGCAGTCCAAGGGACTCTCAAGAGTCTTCTCCAACACCACAGTTCAAAAGCATCAGTTCTTCTGTGCTCAGCTTTCTTCACGGTCCAACTCTCACATCCTTACATGACCACTGGAAAAACCATAGCCTTGACTAGAAGGACCTTTGTTGGCAAAGTAATGTCTCTGCTTTTTAATATGCTGCCTAGGTTGGTCATAACTTTCCTTCCAAGGAGTAAGTGTCTTTTAATTTTATGGCTGCAGTCACCAGCTGCAGGCATTTTGGAACCCAAAAAATAAAATCAGCCACTGTTTCCACTGTTTCCCTATCTATTTCCCATGAAGTGATGGGACTGGATGCCATGATCTTTGTTTTCTGAATGTTGAGCTTTAAGCCAAATTTTTCACTCTCCTCTTTCACTTTCATCAAGAGGCTCTTTAGTTCTTCTTCACTTTCTGCCATAAGGGTGGTGTCATCTGCATATCTGAGGTTATTGATATTTCTCCCGGCAATCTTGATTCCAGCTTGTGCTTCATCCAGCCCAGCGTTTCTCGTGATGTACTCTGCATATAAGTTAAATAAGCAGGGTGACAATATACAGCCTTGACGTACTCCTTTTCTTATATGGAACCAGTCTGTTGTTCCATGTCCAGTTCTAACTGTTGCTTACTGACCTGCATACAGGTTTCTCAAGAGGCAGGTCAGGTGGTCTGGTATTCCCATCTCTTTCAGAATTTTCCACAGTTTAATGTGATCCACACAGTCAAAGGCTTTGGCAGAGTCAAGAAAGCAGAAATAGATGTTTTTCTGGAATTGTCTTGCTTTTTCGATAATCCAACAGATGTTGGCAATTTGATCTCTGGTTCCTCTGCCTTTTTGAACACCAGCTTGAATATCTGGAAGTTCATGGTTCACACATTACTGAAGCCTGGCTTGGAGAATTTTGAGCATTACTTTACTAGCATGTGAGATGAGTGCAACTGTGCAGTAGTTTGAGCATTCTTTGGCATTGCCTTTCTTTGGGATTGGAATGAAAACTGACCTTTTCCAGTCCTGTGGCCACTGCTGAGTTTTCCACATTTGCTGGCATATTGAGTGCAGCACTTTCACAGCATCATCTTTTAGGATTTGAAATAACTCAACTGGAATTCCATCACCTCCACTAGCTTTGTTCATAGTGATGCTTCCTAAGGCCCACTTGACTTCACATTCCAGGATGTCTGACTCTAGGTGAGTGTAAGTGATCACACCATTGTGATTATCTGGGTCGTGAAGATCTTTTTTGTACAGTTCTTCTGTGTATTCTTGCCACCTCTTCTTAATATCCTCTGCTTTTGTTAGGTCCATACCATTTCTGTCCTTTATCGAGCCCATTTTTGCATGAAATGTTCCCGTGGTATCTCTAATTTTCTTGAAGAGATCTCTAGCCTTTCCCATTCTATTGTTTTCCTCTATTTCTTTGCACTGATCACTGAGGAAGGCTTTCTTATCTCTTCTTGCTATTCTTTGGAACTCTGCATTCAAATGGGAATATCTTTCCTTTTCTCCTTTGCTTTTTGCGTCTCTTCTTTTCACAGCTATTTGTAAGGCCTCCCCAGACAGTGATTTTGCTGTTTTGCATTTCTGTTTCTTGGGGATGGTCTTGATTCCTGTCCCCTGTACAGTGTCACGAACCTCTGTCCATAGTTCATCAGGCACTCTGTCTATCAGATCTAGTCCCTTAAATCTATTTCTCACTTCCACTGTACAGTCATAAGGGATTTGATTTAGGTCATACCTGAATGGTCTAGTGGTTTTCCCCACTTTCTTCAATTTAAGTCTGAATTTGGCAATAAGGAGTTCATGATCTGAGCCACAGTCTGCTCCCGGTCTTGTTTTTGCCGTGGCTTATAGTGAAAGTGAAGTCGCTCAGTCGTGTCCGACTCTTTGCGACCCGTTGACTGTAGCCCACCAAGCTCCTCCATCCTTGGGACTCTCCAGGGAAGAATACTGGACTGGGTTGCCATTTCCTTCTCCAGGGGATCTTCCTGACCCAGGGATAGAACCCAGGTCTCCCACATTGCAGGCAGACGCTTTAACCTCTGTACCACCAGGGAAGCCCTTAAATACAAGAATCCAAGGATTAACATCAAAGATTTCAAGGGAGGAAAGGAAGCCAGGTTGAAAGAAGAAGGGGGAGGAGGCGGGAGGGACGAAAGGGGTGGCCTTACAGACGTCCCCTGCCACCTACAGATGCCCAGGCATTATGGGACTTTTCCCTGGGCCTCCAGAGAAGGGAGGACTGGAACTCGGCCCCACCAGATATCAGACCAGACCAGAACCAGAATTCGAGTTCTCTGCCAAGAGGAGGTGATCAGTCTCCAATCCTCAGCTCAGGCTGAGGGCCCTTCAACCAGATTCCTGCATCCAGGACCGGGGGACTAGAAAAACAGGGAAGGATAGGACGGGTTAAGGAGAGGAAAGAGAGAGGGAAGGGGAGAGAGGTTGGCTTATAGTAAGTCTCAAACCAGACAGTGTCACTTCTCCAATTTTGTTCTCCTCCAAGTATTGAGTTAGTCTTTTCCTCTCTGTATAAACTCAAAGTTGGTTTGTTGAAAGCCCCAAAATAACTTGCTGTGATTTTTATTGGGATTGTATTGAATATATAGGTCAAGTTGGGAAGAATTGATATCTTGACAATATTGAATCTTCCATGAACATGGACTATCTCTGCATTTGTTTAGTTCTTCTTTGATTTCTTTTGTCAGAGTTTTGTAGTTTTCCTCATGTAGACCTTGTGCATTTATTTGTTATACTTATGTGTAGTATAAATATAAATATTTCATCTGGGAGGTGCTAATGTCAATGGTATCATGTCTTAATATCAAATTCTACTTGTTCATCGACGGTATATAGGAAAATGATTGACTTTTGTACATTAATGTTATATCCTACAAACTTGCTATAATCAGTAGCCCCAGGAGTATTTTTTGAATAATTATTTTGGATTTTCTGCAGTTTGAGTTTCATGTCGTCTGCAGATTGACAGCTTTATTTCTTCCTCCCCAACCTATGTGCTTTTATTGCCTTTTCTTGTCTTATGGCATTATCTATGATGTGAAAAAGAGTGGTGAGGGGCATCCTTACCTTGTACCTGATTTTAATGAAAAAGCTTAAAATTTCTCACCAGTAAGTATGGTGTTAGCTGTAGCTTTTTAAAAAATATTTATCAAGTTGAGGAAGTTCACCTTTATTCCTAGTTCCAGATTGAAGGTTTTTTTTATCATAATAAGGGTAGGATTTTATGAAATACTTTTTCTGCATCTATGATATGACTGTGTGATTTCCTCTTCTTTAGCTTACTGATGTGATGGTTTCCGTTAATTGATTTCAAATGTTGTTCAGTCACCAAATCGTGTCCGACTCTTTGGGATCTCATGAACCGCAGGCTTCCCTGTCCTTTACCATCTCCTGAAGTCTGCTCAAACCCATGTCCATTGAGTCAGGGGTGCCATCCAACCGCCTCGTTCTCTGTCACCCCTTCTCCTTTTGCCCTCAGTCTTTCACAGCATCAGGGTCTTTCCCAGTGGGTCAGCTCTTCATATCTGGTAGCCAACATATCGGAGCTTCAGCTTCAGCACCAGTCCTTCCAATGAATATTCAGCGTTGATTTCCTTTAGGATTGACCAGTTTGATCTCCTTGCTGTCCAGGGGACTCTCAGGAGTCTTCTCCAGCACAATTTGAAAGCATTGTTTATTTGCTGCCCAGTCTTATTTATGATCCAGCTCTCACATCCAAACATGAATACTGGAAAAACCATATCTTTGACTAAGCAGACCTTTGTTAGCAAAGTGATATCTCTGCTTTTTAATACACTGTCTAGGTTTGTCATAGCTATGTTGAGCCAACCTTATGTACCTGGGCTAAACCCCACTGGGCCCTGGCTGGTCTGTTTGCTGGAAGGGAAACTGTCTTCAACTAGGCAAGTCCCCTGATTCCTTGATTTGAGGCGGGTGTGGCTGTCTGGAGGGCCCCAGCTTGCCTAGGTGCCACCCACTGTGTTCCCAGGAGGGCGCTACTGGAGCTCCCAGAGCCCAGCTCAGGCGCTCGCTAGCTGGAGAGGTGCTGGTTTCCACCCGGAGACAGCTGGGCCAGCGCCTCGGGCCAGCGCCTCCAGCCCAGCAGCTGCCAGATCTGCATGGAGGTGTGGCTACAACCACTCCCCGCCCCCACCCCTGCTCAAGATGCCTGTAACTGGAGACTGGAGCAGTGATCTCAGGGCCGTGGCATTCTGAAGATTACTCCCAATGGGAACCATGGAGAATTGCACAGAGATGAAATAGGAGAACTTTGGGAAGGAGCTGCTCATGCATCTCTGGGGTCCCTGGGGCTGTCTTCCAGCCAGGGGCCCAGGGCTGCTGTGTCTCAGCATCCTTAATCAATCTGGAAAAATTCTAGCTGCCCAGAAGGAAGCGTGCGGCTGGGGCACATCCACGTTTAACTTCCAGGATGGCTGAGATGGGGCACCAGGGCTACTGGCACTCGGGCTGCTGAAGGCCCTTGTTCCTTAATCTTAAGGTATCTCCCTGAGTGGACACTGGGGTCCCGGGCACGTCTGATGCAAAGGGACCGTACAGCCACACCATTTGGTGGACAGTGGTGTCTGTCTGTGAGCAGAAGGTGATAGCTGGCTTCCCGGAGCCCAGGGTCTTTGTGAAGGCCCCCTGCCCCGGTGAGGGTCCATCCACCCCAGCAGGTGCTGAGGCAAGCCACTGTTCTGCGGGTGCTGCTGTCTGCCCTGGTGGTTCCCTGCTTTTCATCTGCATAAGGATCTCACCTGCAAGGGGTAGAGTGAGGCTGAAGGGGAGCCCAAAATGCGGGAAGTCAGGGCTGCTCAGAGGCAAGATGCCGCTGTCCTGGTGGGGCTAGTCTGGCAGGTACCCCAACCCTCATCCACAAGACCAGACCTTGCTGGTCTCTTCTCTTCTCATAGTTTGTTCTCTGGGGACTCTTTGAAAGACACAGCTTGTCTTTGGAAGTTGGGGTCCAGCATTTGTTCCCTCTGCTCCAGGGAGTCCGGGTCAGCCTGACCCTGCACTCTGGGGCCGGACACCAGGCCCTACCACACACAGAGACACGGACAGGGCCACAATGTCACCTGCACACACAGCCGTGTGCATACTCAGCTTAGTTAGGACACCCACACGCCAGCAGCTGCCTCCCAGAAGAGCTTCTCTGTGTACCGCATTTTGGGGGCAGAGCCCACCCAGGTTGTGGGGGGAGGGCCTTGAGAGGAAAGGCCTGGAGGCTCCTTGCCCTTCTGCCTGGCAATGTCCAGGGAAGTCACGGTGAGCGGGCCTCTTCCAGAGCTGGTGTTTACCGTCCTGTGCCGGGCAGCCACCACAGCCCCTGGACAGAGAGGTAGGCCCTGCTTTCCCCCAGCCTGATGCCCCTGGTCCCAGAGGTCGCCAGTCCAGGCTGCTGATGGCACCTGCCCACCTGGGAAGCAGCCCAGTTCAGGCAGGTCCAGGTACCAGGGCTGTGTCCCAGCCCGGGCCCATGCCACCGAGGGGGCTCCGTACAGTCGGGTATCGCTGGAGAACGTGTGTCTGTGACACTGAGCCCCCGAGGAGGGGGAGGGATGTGAGCGCACGGAGAGTTTGAGAGGAAGGATGAGGTGTCGGGCAGGGAAAGTGGGCAGTGCGGGAGGGAGAAAGCTGCCCTCCCTTCCCCCATCACATAGCCCTGTCCAGCCTGGGTGGTGGTCGTGACGCCCAGCAGGAACACAGGGCAGTGAGCACCAGCCCTGCGAACAGCCACCACCCGGTAAAACCCACAGTGCTGGGAGGCTTGGGTGGGGTTTGCTGCACCACGTGTGGGCAGACAGGGGCACCACAAGCCTCAGAGGGGCCCCCAGGAAATGCAGCCCTCTTATCCTCTCCCTTCCTGGGAGTGTAACTGTTTCCGGGCTGTTCCTAGTGTGCACTCAGCTCAGGGCAGCCCTGTGCGAGTCTCTTTTGTATATCAGCTATGCCATGTGACTCAAGTGTGGGAGCGGGGGTGGGGACCAAGTCCCAGTGTGGAGTCTGAGCAGGGGTTGGGAGTGGAGGCTGGATGGAGCTACTCCTGCTAACTTTAGGGATGTGGGGTCTACAGCAGGCCACGCCCCTGCCTCACGCCAGGCTGGTTTTGGAGGGTCTCTGCGCCCCACTTGGAGGAGCGAGCCTGTGGGGGTGGGCGTGGTGCCTGAAGGAACAGGTGGCTATCTGTCCCCGCTGGGGCGGTGGTGGGGGCAGGCACGAGATGGCCCGCGCCTTGGTTTCCCCAGTGGGCGCGCCTCACTGCTGTCTTTCTCTCCACAGACGGCGAGGTCATGGAGGTGGGGCTCCAGCAGCTGCTTGGGGAGCCCCCGCCCTGGCAGGTGGCCGTGGTGCACGACCCTGCCGTGGGGCCCGCCTATGAGTTCGGCGAGGACGGCAGCGGTGGAGGCCAGGCGGCCCGGAGCCTCCTGCCCGGCTCGTTCTTCCAGGACTTCTCGCTGCTGGTGCGTGTGCGGCCCGCCTCGGCGCGCGCGGGCGTGCTCTTTGCGGTCACAGACCCTGCGCAGGCAGTGGTCTCGGTGGGTGTGAAGCTGACGGCGGCGCGTGGGGGGCGGCAGCACGTGCAGCTGCTGTACACGGATCCCGGAGCCACCGACACACGCACAGCCGCCAGCTTCGAGCTGCCTGCGCTGGATGGTCGCTGGACGCGCCTGGCACTCAGCGTGGATGGCGCGTACGCCAGGCTCTTCGTGGACTGTAAGGAGGTGCAGGGCCAGCCCCTGGCGCACTCGCTGCACGACCTGCAGCTGGAGCCGGACGCCCGCCTCTTCGTGGCCCAGGCCGGTGGAGCGGACCCTGAAAAGTTCCAGGTAACGGTGATGGCCTGCACGCTCGGGGGCAGGGGGCGGGGAGCTGGGGATGGATGATGGCCACTGCTGTTTGCTGCTGCAGCAGCTCCAGGGACAGGCAAAGCCCGGGTTACACAGCCATCAGGACCCTCGGCCCACCCTGCTCCCTCTGGGCGTTCACTCCCTGCTGCTCTGAGACCACTGCCTTCACGGGATGCCCACATCTGCCACGTTCAGGCCCCCACCCTGTGTGTGCATATGCCTGTCCACATGGGTGCGTGGTGCCCCGTGGTGACCCTGGGCTCCGGGGCCCACCCCACCCCATCAGTGAGCAGGGGCTTTATTCTCCTGTCAACAGACCACGCACAGTGAAAGAATTTCAGAACAGCAGTGGAGTGCTGAGTGTGCGCCTGTCTGGGGGCCATCTGCACACCACCCCGGCTGGACCAGAGGCTTCAGGCCACGCACCAGCATTCATCGTGTTGGTTGTTTTTGCCAAACTGTGCAGTGGCCTCGTGGCTGGCGAGCCCCAGGGCAGGCCTTCTCCTCAGAGCAGCAGGGGCAGAATTTCCCCGGTGGCGACCGGTGAGCAGTGTGGTCCCCGGCGTGTCCCCAGGGAAGCCCCTCCCCCAGGCCCGCCTTCATTTCTGGGGAAGGCGGGTCCCAGATGCTAGTGGATCCTTCTCCTGGGTCCTCGGTGACCACACTTCTCAGAAGCTTTCGCCAAATCCTGCCTCCTGGAAACAGTGATGGCCACCCTCAGATCTTAGCAGGTCCCTGAATTCAAACACTGCAACTGGCACGCCCACCCGGCAGTTCAGACAGCGTTCCCTGTGTGTGCCAGTGGGGGATGTATCCACAGGGGACAGAAAGTTAATTATTGCCCAGACAAAGGCTGCTTGGTTAACGTTGTTCTAAGTCCTGGTGACTCGCTTCTGAAAGCTGACCTTTCACCTTTGGCAGGGACTTTCACCCAAGGGGTCTGGGAGCCAGTAAGACTTTGATACCAAACTGAGCCTCTTTGTGTTTTCATTTTGATCCTCAAACTTGATGAAATGGAGATAAGTCAGAGGGAGCCATGCCATGGGAGAGGGGCTGTGTTTACTGGTGATTCGTTGTGAGAATTCCCGGGCTTTTCTAGATTGGAACTCCCTGCCGCACCCCCCCCGCACACACACACACCCCAGCCATGAGTTCTGTATTTCTTAACAATTGAAAAGTTGCTCATGTGCAGATGAGGACAGGGGTTGCCTGTCTCACAGTGCTAATGGAGGTCACCACCTTTCTGCAGCAAGGACACCCAGATGCCTCTTCCCTCAACCCTGCCAGGCTGTGATCATCTCTGCAAAACACACTTGCTAGTCATATATGTAGACTAACAGTGTCTGGGTGTCTTAATTTGCCTTTCTTGGTTGTTAGTGAAAACACGCTGTACTATTTCACATGTTTACTGGTTATCTGTATTTCTTCTTGTGTGTCTGTTCATGTCCTTTGCATTTTTGTTTTAATGGTTTCAATTGTTTCTTATTAGTTTGTGTGAACTCTTTATATATGAAAGATACTGATCATTTGTTTTATACACTGTAAATTTTATTCCCCAGTTTTTCTCTTGCCTTTTCACCTAGTCGTTTTTTTTCCCCCACCATTGGGATATTTAAAGTGTTTATGTGGTTAAATCTGGCCTGTAGAAGACACCCAGAAAAATCTTTGAAGGTTAGAGAGACAGAGCAGAGGGGACTGTAAGGTCATTCCATCTGGCTCTGGCTGGAGCCCTGCCTGGTCACTTCCAGGGCAGTCCAGTACAGCGTAACTCCTTTGTTCCTCAGACGCCAGTTCCAGGAATCTCTCTGTGGGTGTTTGATCAGCCTCCAGCCGGGTGAGAGGTGAGGTGTGCTGTCTGGGGAGGAGTAGATAGGTCGGCTTAGGATAGGGTTTATCAGTCCTCCTGAACTGAGACTCTTGGGAAAGAACCACTCACGTGTGTGACAGGCAGGACTTGCAGAGGTGCGCACAGAGCTCTGAGTGTGCGACGAGCCTGAGTGTCACAGCTAGTGGTCTCGAGCAGGTCTCAGGCCCTCACTGACCCCCACGCTCAGCCCGGCACCTATTCTGAAGATGCTCACAGAGCCTTTGTTGTTTTCTCCCCAAAATTATGAGCGTCCTTGGTGTTTTCAGGTTCATTCTTCTCCTTGAGCTTAAATAGTAATAAATATCTCTTAGGAAATTCCTAATTCTACCCAGTTGTTACAGTGTTTTGCTTAAAACATTAGCACTTTTTCAGTGTTTATTGACCTCATCCTTTCTTTTTCTTAACTATTTCAGATACCTTGTGGTCAAGTTTTCTTGACTTAGTTTCTCTTTGTTGGAAATGTCCCTGTTTTCTCATTCCTGTCTGCTTTTCTCTGTGTGAAGCCACTTTCCTCTTTACCCAGGTTCCCGTGGAGGTTTAGTCACGTGTTTGTTCAGACCGCGGGGCCCTCGTCTGAAACTGACACTGGGCCAGGACAGGACTGGCTTGGGCTTCCCGGGCCGCGCTCCAGCTGTGCTCCTCGTGTTGAACGTTCACTGCTTCTGTTGTGTGACGATGGTGCTGGAGGCTGTGAATTTGCCTCGGCAGGTGGCTTTGCTGGCCACATTATATAAAAAGTGTTGTTCAGTCGCTCAGTCATGTCTGACTCTTTGCGACGCCATGGACTGCAGCACGCCAGGCTTCCCTGTCCTTCACTATCTCCTGGAGTTTGCTCAAACTCATGTCCATGAAATCCGTGATGTCATCCAACCATCTCATCCTCTGTCATCCCCTTCTCCTCTTGTCCTCAATCTTTCCCAGCATCAGGGTCTCTTCCAATGAGTCAGCTCTCTGCATCAGGTGGTAAAAGTATTGAAGCTTCCGTTTCAGCATCAGTCCTTCCGATGAATATTCAGGGTTGATTTTCTTTAGGATGGACTGGTTTGATCTTCAGAAGTGATTGATCCACTGAAGCGAAGAGCTGCCCACTGGTCACACTAGGTTTGGGCAGGCTTAGAGCAGAGGATGGTAGCAGAGCAGGCAGGGAAAGTGCTGGTGACCTCTGACACCCCCAGTTCTCCTGCTGTGACCCCCAAGTCCAGCCACAGAAAACGTGCTGCTGCTGACTGAGGGCAGCTCGGGGCACTCAGGTCACGGTCACCAGCTCCTCCCAGTACCCGTCTGTCAATCATCTGAAGCGACCTGAACGGGTAATGTAACCTGTTCGTAGTCCTGCAGTAGTCACGCCATTGCCTGAAAGAGTTGCTTTTAACAGAATTTCATGCAAATAGTCCAGGAGCTGGGGCTTCATACCGGAAACTGGTGAGACGCCACTTGGTCCGGGACGTGTGGAGAACGGGACAGTGGTGGTATGGCCCAGTCACAGTGACAGCTGGAGTAGGTGACAAGGGAGCAGGCGGCGTTGGGGTCAGCCAGAGAGGAAGGAGAGGCGGGGCTGAGGTGGGGCAGCTAGGTCCATGGGGGCTGCAGTTCACCCACCCCTGTACAGGTGCATTCAGCCCCATGGCCTGGGGCCAGGACACAGCCCTTCCAGAAGGAGCAGAAGGGGTGAGTCAGGGGGCCCAGAGAACCCTGGGCTGCCAGAGGGGCGTCCCAGGGAGGCAGCCCCAGCACCGGTGCTGAGGGACACGCTTTCACGTCATGGGGCTGTGGTCGTCTGCACACAGCTCTGAGACCAGAGGCCCTAGGGAGGCAGTGACAGGACAGATTTCAAATGCTCTGGATTTCATAACATCCGTCAAGTCCATCCGGCATTTGCAGTCGGCCTGGTGACCTTTGGGCTACTGATGTCTCCCCAGATGACCATGGCTCAAGCTCCAGTGGGCAGGCCAGTTGGCAGGGGGCCGGGCTCCTCTGCTCCGCATTGCAACCGAGCCTGGCGGCCTCTTGCTGAGCGGCCACCTTGCTGGCTGGCAGTGTGGGGGCCAGAGCCCTGCGGGCCTGCGCTCGTGGCAGCCTGGCCTCACGGGATAATGTGGGGCGGTCATGTCCAGATGTCCAGTGCCCCGACCTGCGCCTGCGGGAGCCTGGTGGCCTGTCCCCCACTGCTGCCTCACACTGTCTCCCGGGGTGTTCAGAGTGTGGCTTTCTGGAATCTTAACCTCTGTGCCTGCCCCTGGATTCTCAGTCTGGATGACTCTGTCGTCTGGGGATGCCTGTTCCTCCTTCAGCACCACCCTCGGCTGGGCAGGCTGAGAATTTCATCCCTAACACACTGCTGCCTCCGCCCCGAGCCCCAGGGCCAACCTCCTGCCTTTTTAAGCCCAGAAAGGCTCGTGCTTCCCGCAGGCGGTGGTGTCTGGCGCCCAGAGGCTGGGGGCACCTGTGTGTGCTGCCCACGCAGGAGAGCGGCT
The DNA here is from genome assembly GCF_014754425.2 of Oryx dammah. NCBI lineage: Eukaryota > Metazoa > Chordata > Mammalia > Artiodactyla > Bovidae > Oryx > Oryx dammah. The sequence continues at coordinate 12,026,264 of NW_024070186.1, read as the reverse complement.
GTAATCACTGTGTTTCTGCTCCTGGCCTGTGCCCCCTTACACACATGCTCTGAGCACACATACACGTGTGCCCTCCCGCAAACCGGCCCTCCATACGACACTCCTGGCAGCTCACTGCCCTCCATGGTGGTTGGAGCATCTCTGGATTCAGGGCGCGGGCGGGGAGGACACTCCTCCATGGAGTGGACCAAACACCACCCCCACCACATCCCCTCCCCACAGCCAGGTGGCCTGTCTGTCTTTAGACCGGAGCTCCAGCCGTGGGTGGGCTGCTTGCCACCAGCCCCTTTCAGCCCCCCGCACCCTCAGTTAGGTTCTGCCCCTGGGTTCCATGGACTGCATGGGGCCAGGGTCCCTGATACCTGCTGCCTAAGCCTTCTGCACAGTCCTGAGCCGTCAGTCAAGCTGTCCTGTGTCCACCCCAGTGACCTCAGCCTGGACACAGGCTGGACACAGCCTGGGCTCCCCAACAGACACTGTGAGGAGGGGCCAGTCGTACTCTAACTGTGGACCTTGCAGGGATCTGCCGGCTGGTTCAAGATCCCGAAAAAGACAGTGGCATTCTGCCCTGAGGGGCAGTGACAGGGGACTGAGGGAGGCGGGGGTGGAGTTGGATATGAAGGGGCAGAAGCATCTGGGTTCAGCTGTGGCCACGGCATCTGCTCTGGTTCAGCTGGAGCCATGGGCTGACCTCAGATGGAGCCGGCACTTCTGTGCCCGGTCACCTCTGGGAAGATATGCCTGCCTCACCCCTGCCGTGCAACCACCAGCCAGTGGGGGACGGGCCGTGGACAGCAGGGCTGACCCTGTCCCACGCTCCACCAGCCCCTGCCCCCTGGGCTCTCTGCTTCCCCTGGAGGCCTTGCCAAGCTGTCCTGCTGAACCTCTTGGAACCTCTGGGCGTCCTGCATCTGAGAACTGAGCCTCCTCCTGCCGTGGTGTTGGGGCCAGAGCTGCCGGCTCCCCAGGCAAGATGGGCCTTGACCACTAAGCCACAGGCACTTTTGCCCTTGAGCTTCTGGAATGAGCTGTGGTCAAGTGGAAAAAACAGTGAAGACGGCCTGTGGCCCCACCAGTGGGCACTGTTCTCGCTGCCTACGGAGACCGACCAGCAAGAGGACACCATTGTTGGTGACTCGATGCCCTCTCCTCCATCGGCTGGTGAGGCAGGGGCAGCTTTGGGAAGCCCAGCAGAGGACTACCAAAGTTACTCCTGGGTCAGCCTTCGAGATTGCTTGAGAAAAGGGGTGTCATAGTGCGCTGTGGAGCTGAAGTCACTTGCCTGCCCCCCACCTGTGCTCTCGGCCCCTCCTCTCTTCACAGGCCTGGCTGGGAGTTGTACTGGGGACATGATGACCTCATGGTATCTGGGGGATGCGGGCGTCTCCCTCAGCCCCCTACCTGGGCCAGCTGAGCCTCATTCGCCTCCCAGGAGCAGGTGTTTATGCCTGAACATGCACACACACGTGTGTACATACACACAAGCACATGGATGCAGGTATCCACACAACTATGTGCATACCTGCATGACACATTTATACATGCATGCACACACACGCATATCCATTTGCACACGTGCCACAAACATGACGTGTTCACACACAGACCTCACCATCAGTGGAAGTAGAGATGCGGGGGCAGGGGGGGAATATGGAGCTGGGCAGACCTGGCCCCTGGAGGTGCTGGTGCTGATCCTTGGGAGGGAGTCCAAGAGGGCTCCCTGGAGGAGGTGGCCTGAGCTAAGCCTGGAGAGAAGAGTGGACCCCTCAGGCGAGGGCTCTTGGGGACACTTGGAGTGTTAGTCGCTTGTTGTCATGTGGGAGCAGGAGGGCCATGAGATGGAGGTCAGTGATAAAGGGAGTCTGAAGGGCACTTAGAGGAAAAACCGTAAGCTGGTCGAGTGAGCATGCGGCCCCAGGACGTCCCACCTGCTGCCTGTCTTGGTATGGCTGCAACATCGGAAGGCTTTTACGAGTTCCAGTGGTTGGCAAAAACCAAAGAAGAAGACCATTTTGTGATGCATGAATGTTTCAGTGTCCCGCACAGTGTGGTTGGAGCAGCCGCGTCCAGTGCCCACAGACCGGTTCACGTCCCGACACAGCCGCAGAGCAGCAGCAACGAAGACCTGAAAACAGTCACCATCTGGCCCTTGTCCCAGGAAGTGTACCAGCTCCTGACGCAGGCTGGCCCGTTTTTAAGAGCTGTGAAAATGTGCTTCTTAGAAGCAATGCAGTATAGAAGACGCAGTGATCCATCCCCATGGATGAAGATGTTCAACAGAAAACAAAAGAAACACCAGAAAAACGTTTGTGAACACTCAGGACCTCCAGGCAGGAAAGCTTCTAGAAAGGACACCGAAGGCCTGGATCCTGTGGCCTCGCACACGGGCCTGAGATCCCGACCACGATTCAGAACATGCGGTCGCGTCGCCCTGTGGGAGCAGGACGCCTTGCAGTGGAGGCCCCGGTGTTGCTGGGCTGAGGTCCTTGGCCATCGTGCTAGCCCAGCTGGCCATGGCCCTACACTGCCTCAGGCTTCCTGTTGGAGTGGGGGTCCCAGTCCTCTCCACAGGCATTTGTCCGCACTCATGGTTCAGGACACTGCCCAGTGCCGTCCACCTCATGCCCCGAGGAGACTCTGCCTCTGGGGACACTACACGCCGATGACCTCTTCTCTGCTCATGCTGTGTCCAGGCGCCCGGTGCAGCGCTGGGACCACATGAGGGAGTGTGTAGCACCACCCAGAGGCTGATGAGCATCCTTGGGAAGAGAGAGGGAGTGGGTGGTGTCACCTGCTGTGACATTACTCCCTGCGGTGTCTCCGCTGGACCCGACCTCAGACACGCCTGGCTCTGAGTTGGGCCTGGCCTGAGTCGGGGTCTTCTGTCCCAGGACCCCTGGTGACACTCCCCTCCCTCTGTGTTCAGGGTCTGATCTCAGAGCTGAGGTTGCGCAGGGATCCTCGGGTGAGCCCCCGGCAGTGCCAGGACGAGGACGAGGACGACGATGATGATGGGGTGAGTGGCCACTGCCTGGCTCGAGCAGGGGGCCCCCTCCTCCTCCCTCCCCTTTGCTCTGTGGGAGGAAGGGCCCAGGCCAGGATGCGGTGGGCCTTTCCTGGAAGTCCCAAAATGATTGGGACCAGAGAGGTCTTTGACTGTTGCCACTTCGGGTGGATGTTACCTGTGATCACGTTTCTATCTGCCCATAATGTCACCCTGGGGACTCCCAAGTGAACCTCCCTTGCCTGGAACTTTCCACATAGAAACATGCATGGAACATAAAAGTTAAAAATCATGCCTGGGGAGCCCATTGGGTGATAGCATCACTGGTAGTTGCCAGAGCAAAAAGTGTGTGTGTGTGCGGTCACGTGTATGTGTGCACACAGTCCTTGGGGCCTAAGGCAGAAGACACACCAGTTCTCTGTGTGAAGGACAGATGGGCAGGAGAGCTCTGTCCCCGGGGTGGCCCCAGGTCCCAGCAGCTCCTGTGAGCCCGGCACTGGGAACTGGGAGACGGTCCAGCTGCGTGGAGTGACTGGTCCAGGGAGTGGGGCCTGCAGCCATGTCCCAGCCCCGAGGGTCCCCATGCGGGGCCTCCCCTCCGGGTCGTTTCCCAGGATAGCGTCCCGGGACAGGAGAGGAAGGGATACCCTCCAAGCGGGTCTTTAGGTGTCCAGCCAGGGGCCGCATTGGTTTCCTAAAAGCCATTCATCCTAAGAAGCCTGATGGACACGAGCCTTGTCAATGACTGGCTGACCTCCTCATGGCCTGCCTCCCCCTGACCCTGAGCTCCGGGGGGCTGGGGGCTTCAGCCATCAACTTGTTTCCTGTCAACCCTGCAGGTGTCTGGAGACCTGGGCAGCGGGCTCATGGAGACCCAGGAGCATCCCCGGGAGGAGTTGGTGAGTGCTGGGGCCTGCGGATGAGGCATCGGGCACACCTGTACACATGTGTGTGTGACTTCTCAGGACAAATTCGCGCTGGAGATGGGGGACCAGACTCAGGCTGAGTCGGGGCTGCACCTTCCCATCTGCTCCCTCCCAGCCTGGAGCCTGGCCCAGGCCTTCCTCGGGTGTCTGTGTTTGCATCTCCTGTCAGCGCGCGGGGCCATGGGGGACCCAGGGGTGACCCTGCTGTGTAGCCCCCACTGCCTGGAATAGCACACAGGCTGGGGCACCTCGGGAAGGATGCCCCCTTCTCCCATCTGGACCCACCATGTGTCCCACCCCACCCCTAGTGTCATCTCCTCCAGGGCTCGGGCGTCACAGGGCCGTGACAGGGTGGAGTGCTGAGCTGCCCTGGGGTGAGTGGTCAGCGGACCCCCTGATTCCAGGGGCACTGGGGCCTCCCTGGCTTTGCACTTGCTAGAGCAGCGCTGGCTCTGGCACCTGGCAGACCCCTGGACAGTGTCAGTGGGTGGTACCCACAGCATCCCTGCCTGTCACGTGGCCTGTCCTCTCCTCAGCTGTCTACCCAGGGGCCCCAGGCACAAACCACGGAGACAGCAGTGTCCCCACCATGCTGGTGCCAAGGTGTCAAGTGCTGCAGCCATGCAGCCTCTCAACAGATTGGGGGGGTGGTCAGAGAGGGAGTTATCAGCCTGCAGTGTGCTAACTAGCCGGCTGCCCCTGCCAGCTCCAGCTCCACAAAACCCGGCCGAGGCTGTGGGGAGGAGTCAGAGGGGCCATGCAGGAGCTGCTGTGCAGGCCTGGCCTGGCCCTGGGCACGCTCAGTCTCTCAGCACCCTCTGTGCGCCCTCCGTGGTTCTCTGGGCCTCCGCTCTCCCACACCCAGGGGGTCTCGGGTGTCAGCGTGACTGACTGATGTGGGGTCCCTGAGGACCTCGCCCACATCAGAGGGTTCTGGCTGCAAGGGAGGCCTTGTGTCTGCCCTGGGGGCCACTCGCCCACCAGATGAGCCTCATGGTGTCCCTGGTTCCAGGCACGTGGGCAGCACCGTCTCTGGAGCAGTATCCCCAGGGAGCGCGTGCTGAGTGTGGACGGGCAGTCCACACTCAGTGACACCCCGTGACGCCCGAGCGTGGACAGGAAGCACCTTACCTGTGCCTGTGCACTCACCCTCGAAGCCCCGAAGGCCCCAGGGCGGGGAAGTGAGTTTTCAGGGCTGCTGCTGCTGCTAAGTCGCTTCAGTCGTGTCCAACTCTGCGACCGCATAGATGGCAGTCCAGCAGGCTCCTCTGTCCCTGGGATTCTCCAGGCAAGAACACTGGAGTGGGTTGCCATGTCCTTCTCCAATGCATGCATGCATGCTAAGTCGCTTCAGTCGTGTCTGGCTCTGTGCAACCCCATGGACAGCAGCCCATCAGGCTCCTCTGTCCACAGGATTCTCTAGGCAAGAATACTGGAGCGGGTTTTCAGGGCAGAGCCCTAGAAGCCCCAGGTTCTCTGGGGACAGGGAATAGAGTTTTCAGGGCAGAGTCGGCCTCATCCCTTGGGGTTGGGATGGGGGGCAGGTGGAATCACTGGGCCTTGGGTGCCGGGTCAGGACCCTCACCGAGGACACATGCGACCACCCCTCTGGTGCATGGTGATGGCCACGTGCCCGTCACTGTCAAGACCACAGGCAGGAGCCAAGGCTGCCTGAGTTCCAAGGGGCCGTCCTGGGCTCTGAATGGGGGATGAGGGAGGGTAGGCTCTCGTCCATCCCTCCCGGTATGGGGGCTTCAGGGCGAGGAGACCCCCACCGTGTGAGCTGCTCAGAAGAAACCGGCCCTGGAGGGGCCTGGAGCTTCTTCTTTTCCAAGATGGAGTCCCTGGTGGTTTCTTCTTAACTTTTGTGAAATCTCATTTTACAACCAAATGTGTGTAAAGCTGGCAGCACACGGGCCACACGTGTCACTGATAACGGAGCTGCTTCCCACTCCCCCTAGGGCGCGCCCCTGGGGCCCAGGCTCCCCGAGGCTCCTCCAGTCACTTCTCCACCCTTGGCCGGAGTCGGCACTGAGGAGGACTTGAGAACTGAGGAGGTAGAGGAGTCAACCACGGTGTCTTCGTTAGGAGGTAAAGCCTGCCGAGGCGCTGTGTGTATTAGTGGTGTGTGCGTGTTCGTGGCCGTGTGTGTTCATGGCATGTGCTCCTGGTGTGTGTGTCTTATTGGTGTGTGTTCCTGGTGTGTGCACGTTCCTGGTGTGTGCATGTTAGTGGTGTGTGTGTTACTGGTCTATGCATGTCCCTGGTGTGTGTGTCTTGTTGGTGTGTGTTCATGGTGTGTGTACGTTTCTGGTGTGTGCATGTTAGTGGTGTATGTGTTACTGGTCTATGCATGTCCCTGATGTGTGCGTGTGCAGGCAGTATGTGGGCCCGTGTGTGTGGCAGGTGAGGGGCTCCCGTCTGTGACACGGCTCCGCACCCAGCCTGCCCCATTGCTGCCTCATGGACGCAGTCTCCCTGTGTTGTTTCTCATTTCCTGGGGGTTACAGGACCATCCTGAGGGTGCTGCCACTCCCCAGCCTGGGGGCAGGGGGGTTGCCAGGAGAACACGGGAGCTGGTTTTGAGGGGGGCAAAGGCACCTCTGACTGGACCTCTGTGGAGCTGAGCAGCATTTGGGGCCAGAGGGTGTTCAGGCCTGGACGCCTGGGACACGCTGGGAAGTGGAATGCGTGCTCGTGCACAGCCGCCCATCGTGGTGTGACAGGTGCCCACGGAGTTAGTTCTCGTGGCAGGGCCGGAGGCTCCCTCACCGTCTCGGGGGGGAAGTGCATCCTGTACTGTGCCCCTGGCTGCCTTCCCTCTGGGGAAACTGGCTTTCTCCCACTCAGGGAGCTGGCAGGATCCCACTCCCAGCAGCTGCAGGACCGAGGCTCCTCACCGCTGCCAGCCAAGGGTCGTCCTCAGGTCCCAGAGACCACCATGTTCCTCCGGTCCTGGCCCAGCCCTGTCGGGGGGGTCCTTCTCCTGCTCTGGGTCCCCGACCTCCCCTCCTGCCTCCTCGTTGGTTTGGGGGCCTTTGTGATGACTGGGTTCCACCCCTATAACCGAGGACACACTCACTGTAACATCAGGTCCTTAGTTACTAACATCTCCAAAGTCCTTCACAGCGGTGCCCAGGTCAGTGTCTGGTGGGTAACCGGGGCCTTAGGGAGACACCTGTAGAGCTCTGTTTGCAACACTCAGTAGCTCTAGAAAATTGTATAGATTTTTTTTAAATTTTGGATAAGAGATTTATCACTTTTAAAAATTACTGAAATATTACATGTTTGATGCAGCCAACTTAGAAGCAGGAGAGAACAGATGAGAGAATTGACCGCTGTGGTCAGGTCCTGTGTTCGGGGCGTGTGTGCTTGTTACATTTGTCACAGAGCCACTTGGGGTACTGCCAGAGCCCCAGCATCGCGAGTGAGGCACATGCCCCACCCCCGCTTTGCTATGCTCTGCTGCCTGGGGCCCCAGTCAGGGCCGTCCCAGACCCCTTGATAGCTCCATGATGGGTCTGGCTTTATTTTTTGGTTTGCCTTTGCTTTGAAGTATAATCAACATATGATAAACTGCACATTTTAAAAATTTTATTGAAATAGAGTTGATGTACATTGCGGGGTTAATATCCGTGTATGTTTATTCATTCTTTTTCAGATTCTTTTCTCATATAGGTTATCATAGAATGTTGAGTGGAGTTCCCTGTGCTATACAGTAGGTTCTTGTTAGTTATCTATTTTATACATAGTAGTATGTGAAATTGCACATATTTGAAACACACAATTTGAGAAGTTTCAACCTACGTGTCCACCCCTGAAACCATCGCCTCAGGCAAGATGTGAAGGCTCTGTAAGCCCCTTTGCAGACCCCCCACTTCGCACCCCCATTCCCGGGCAGCCACTGACCTGCTCTGTCACTGCAGATGTTGGCACTTCTTAGAATTTTACTTAAAGGGAATCCAGGACTTTGTCTGACCCATTTACTCAACATCAGTGTTTTGAGAGTCACCGTCTTGTGGCCAAGTCAAGTTTCTCTGGGTAGGTGGGCACTTGGGGCTGTTACAGAAAGGTGGCCGTGGGGTTTGTGTGCAGGGTCTGTGGCCCCATGCTTCCATCTGCCGTGGGTCAGCACCTGGGTGGAGTGGCAGGAGTGTGTGTCACAGGGAAACTGCCACACACTGCCACGGCAGCTGCCCCATGTAACCTCCCTGGGACGTGGGTCCCCACCAGTGCCTGGCACCTCGGCCCTTTTGCTGTACCTGTCCCGACAGCAGTGTGGCCACGTCTCCTTGGCTTTAGTTCACATCCTGCTGATGCTGGGCACCGTGGGGCATCTTCTGTGAGCGCACCTGCTGTGCCTGTGTCTTCCTTTGTGAGGAATCTGTCCCAACCTCACGCCTTTGTTTTACTGGGCACGCTGGTCCTGAGAGTTCATGTGCTCTGGACACACCGCCTCTGCCGGAGAGTCTCTCAGTCCGGGGCTCACCTTCTTATTTCGTTAAATGACTTAGAAGAGCACGAGCTTGTAACTTTGATGAGATTAGGTGTATCTGTTTGTTCTTTTCTTTATTTCTTGCCCCGTCTCTTGGTTTGTGGGGCTTCCCCAGTGGCACAGCGGTAAAGAATCTGCCTGCAGTGCAGGAATCTCAGGAGACGTAGGATTGATCCCTGGGTCAGGAAGATTCCCTGGAGGAAGAAATGGCAACCCACTCCAGTATTCTTTTCTGGGGAATTTCATGGACAGGGGAGCCTGATGGGCTACAGTCCATAGGGTCACAAAGAGTCGGACACCGCTGAAGCGACTTAGCGTGCACGCACGGCTTGTGGGATCTTAGTTCCCTGACCAGGGAATGAACACGCGCCCCTGCAAGGGAAGTGCGAGTTCTAACTGCTGGACCTCCAGGGAAGCCCCCGTATCAGTCTGTCTTTATGGGTCTCAGTGTAAGCGTCATGTCTGAGAGGCTGGCACAGTTTTAGATTTCAGTTGGGGCGCTGACCCACGGAGGTGGCTCTGCAGGGGGCTTCAACATGTTTGCTGGAAGGAGCGTCTGCCCGCCCCTGCATCGCCCCGGGGCTTTGCTGCGCACAGCTGTGCGTGTGTCTGGACTCTGCTCCGTAGGGACCCTGTCTCAGTGTCTTCACAGTCGTTTCACGGGGGGCTGATCACTTTATGATAAGCCTGGCCCAGGTGGTGTGGATCCTCTCGCCTTGCTCTTCCTTCACGAATCCACTTCGGTGTTCTGTGTGCTTTGCACCTTGTATGAATTTCAGATCCTTACTGACAGTGCCGGTCAGTGTGGGGCTGGGCCTGGACATCAGCTAATGTCCAGTTTTCTGACCCCGCACTCAGGGATCTGTCTCCTTTGGCTTATTTAGGTCTTTACTTTCTCTGAGTGATGTTTTGCCGCTTTTAAATGTTTTCTGAGGCGGGAATTTTAATTTTGCCTTAAACCATACTGAACACCTGGGAGGGTTCCTCCCTGGGCCATCTCGGGCAGTGTAGGGGCCCTCTAGTGGTCAACTGGTGACTTGATGAGTCCCTGGTTGAGGTAACAGGGCCCTCAGCAGGCACTGGGTGGCTCCCTTACTGAGCAAGGCAAACCCAGAGGTGGCTGCAGGTGGGCACAGGGGTCATGGGCACAGAGATCGTGACCCCAGTTTCTTCTGGCAAGGGCACAGGTGGCCCTCAGCGCTGTGGGACCCTGGAAAGGCAAGCCCTTCCTGAGTGGGCCTGTCCATGGTCAGCTCACAGGCCCCAGGTCCCATCCAACCCCAGGCTCAGCATCCAGCTCTGTCAGAATGTGATCAGGACCCAGCAAGGGCAGACCCTCAGGAGGCAGGTTGTCAGAGCGCAGCTTGAATCCTCTTTTCTAATTGACTCCATGATGCTGACACGTTGGGTGACAGCTTTAGGGGAACAGCCTCAAAGTCCACCCCAAAAGTGCTGTCCATCACAAAGCAGGGGGCACCATCCTGTACCCAGTGGAGAGGAACTGCAGACGGGCAGGGAGACGAGCAGGGTGAGCTGCTGGGGTCGGGCATCCACACCGCAGGCGTCCACACAGAGAGCGTCCACGCTGCGGGCGTCCATGCCGCGGGTGCTCACTCTACATCTGCTCTTCTGTGTATTTTGATGGGTTCTGTGGGAACCATCCCTGGCTCGGGCCGAGGCTGGATCTGACCAGATCTGGCCTGTGGGCAGACCCCTGGTAGATCCTGGGATGTTCACCATCACCATCTCCCCAAAGAAGCCACAAGGACAAGGCTGGGCCCATGGAGACCTGAGTTAGGTCACCGCACAGAACAGCGCTGACTTCCCGCATGTGGGTCAGGTTCTCAGAGGCCCGCGCTCCCAGGAGATGCCTGGCGCTCCGGGCAAGAGGGTCGTGGGGGTGCTACCACCCCTCAGATGGTTCATCTGGAGAAGAGTGTATCCTCGGGGAACCCGGCCGGGGCTTAGCGCCGGGTGAGCGGGCAGCCCTGCAGAGGGTCTTACGGCCACCTCTGCCTCCCCCAGCTCAGACCCTCCCCAGCTTGGGCACAGTCGGCACGTGGGACGAGAATGTTTGGAGCCCTGGGAGCAGCGTGAAAGAGGTGAGGCTTCCTTGACTCAGAACCACAGAGTCCCCAGCGCAGTCAGTGCCCCTGACCTGTTCCCAGGGGACCCCGCTCCCTGGGGGCCTGTTCCCTGGAGTCCTGCTCCTTGGGACCCCGTTCCCTGGGGACCCTGGTGGAGCTCTTGGCTCCTGCCTGCCCTCTGTGCCCCTTCCTGTACCCACACTTGGGGTCTCCGGCAGTACTGGGCATCCACGGCTGGGGAGGTCCCCAGTCAGAGCACGTGGGCGGGGTGGGTGATGCCTGGCAGACCTGTGTTGGTGGCCGCACCACCGTGGCAGCCCCCATTGTGTGTCCGCAAGCACGGCCACTCTGCACGTCCCCTTACCTGTCTGTGCCCTCTGTGTGACCTGGGCCAAGCCAGGGATGCAGGTGAGTGTGTGTGTCCCTCCCTCCCAGCCTGTACCCTCTGCTCTTTGTCCTCAGCAAGGCCTGAAGGGGCAGAAGGGAGAGCCCGGTGCTCAGGGCCCCCCTGGCCCCATCGGCCCCCAAGGTCCTGCAGGCCCAGCCATAGACAGCCACGAGGCACAGCCTGTTTCTGGACCACAGGGACCCCCTGGGCCCCCGGGGCCCCCGGGACCCCCGGGGAAGGACGGCACCCCTGGAAGGGACGGTGAGCCTGTGAGTACCGTCTCCCCTTTGTCTATCTGGGGGTGGGGCTTGGGCAGGTCGGGGCGGGGGTGGCGCCGGGTCCTGGGCCCAGACTGCAGCCTCCTTCCCTGGGTGGAGCGGGAGGTGGGGCCAGGGGGTGTGGACGCAGTGCCCTGGACAGACGGAAAATTCCCAGCCCCGTGGGCGTCAGCACTCTGGGGGGTGGTTGGGGGGCTGGAATCCATTTGCGTGTTCAGCTCAGGGTAGGGTCAGGGCTGTAATTTTCTGTCACTAACGGTTCTCTCCTGCCTTCCAGGGTGATCCTGGTGAAGATGGGAAGCCCGTAAGTTGCCTTTTCCTTCAGAACCTGTGTTATCTGCGATGCTTACAGGAGGCCTTTGGCTCTCCACTTCCCCACCCCTGGGATTTTTTTAACTCAACCTACTGGAGAGGTTTCAAAATATTTTGAAAATGAAATTTACCTTTTGTTAACAAAATGTAAGTTTAACTGTTGATAAAAAAACATAAAGTTAAGCGGGTGTATTGAGACGTGTAGACTACTAGGAACAAAGGAAAGGAAAGAAATGAAAGGTAAAGCTTCAGATTCTAGAGGAAACGAGACAGCTGACAGAGGAGCAGCCTGGGTGTGGGTGGCGGCAGCACACGGAGAAGACGAGGCACGCTTGCAGCAGGGTTGGCGGGCTCGCCAGCCTGCCCACGGGTCAGAGCTTGTTTGGATTTTAAAAATGATCAAATGCGACTTCCAAGAAGCCGAGTAAAATGACTCATGAAGGTTCAGACAAAGATTTAGGGAACAACAGACTAGCGAACGGTGATGAGGAGGCCTGGGAGGCTCGTGGGATTAAGGGAGACTCATAGCCTCAAGAGAGACTCAGGAGGGACGGGGGGTGGGGGGATGTCCTGCAGGAGCCTCTTCCCACCTGAGGCTGGAGCTCGGCTCAGTCGTGGTGGGGGCCTCGGCAGAGCGGGATGCGTGTATGTGTGTGTGGAATCCAGGGTCCAATGCCTGGATTAGGTAGCTCCCGGATCAGGGTGCATTGGGCCTTGAATCAGAAGAGCCCTGGGCTCTTAGTCACACTGAGGGCAATTTAGGCCTCTCGACTCAGCCCACTCACCTGGGCAGTGCACACGCGGCTCTCCTGTCCTCAGTGCCCCCACAGCACACGTGTGACAGGCAGGGTGCTGCCCTCCAGCCTGGTGTGCACAGGACGCTGTGGTCACCTCTGTGGGGCGCCGCTCCCTGGAGGGGATCACATCTCTGAGGTCGGTGGTGCCCACCTGCAGCCCCCATGATGTCCCCACCGCCCCTGGGGACCCGACCTCGTCTGCTCTGCACTGCTCTGTGGGCACAAAGCCACGTATTGGTGGTGGCTCAGCCGGGGACAAGGCACAGGGCCTTCTCCTGACCGAGCTGCCTGGCCTCTGTCTTCCAGGGGGACACTGGGCCACAGGGCTTCCCAGGAACCCCAGGAGACGTGGGTCCCAAGGGCGAGAAGGTGAGTGGTAACCAGGATGGGTGTGGGGGGCGTGTGCTGTTCTCCATCCTGACCCAACGTGGGGGCACGCACCCTGGTATAACTGGGTCTTCTGTTCACAGGGGGATCCTGGAGTCGGACCGAGGGGACCCCCAGGACCCCAGGGGCCTCCAGGGCCCCCAGGGCCCTCCTTCAAACCTGACAGGCTGGTGAGTCCTGCTTCTCCTACCTCAGGGTCGGCCCTGTCCCAGCAGAGGGGCCTCCCGCCCACCTGCAGACCTCAGCTTCCTGAGGCCGTGCTGCTCAGTCCAGACCTGCCCTCCCCCGGGCGTCCAGGCCCAGAGACTCAGCTCCTGCCCCCGTGGGGGTCGTTATGCAGTGGGGCTGGGGGTCAGCAGGAAAGTCCTGCATGGCTGTCGGTGAGGGGCCATGCTCAGGGAAGCCCAGCGCTGGCCAGGCTGCTGCCTCACTGGTGGCTGGAGGTGGACAGCCTGGGCCCCTGCGGACTCATCTCTCTCCTCAGACCTTCATCGACATGGAGGGGTCCGGTTTTGGCGGCGACCTGGAGAGCCTCCGCGTGAGTGTCCCTTGGCTGTGGTGGCCGCGACTCTGCGGTCCCCCAGCGCCAGTGGAACCTGTGGTGCGGTGTGAGGCCTGGCGGGGCACCCGCAGCTGGTGCTGTGTGCAGTGACCATGCTGTGTTCTTCCATGTCCAGGGCCCTCGAGGCTTCCCCGGCCCCCCCGGGCCCCCTGGTGTCCCAGGCCTGCCAGGGGAGCCAGGCCGCTTTGGGATGAACAGCTCGGACGTCCCTGGACCCGCAGGCCTGCCCGGCGTGCCTGGGAGGGATGGGCTGCCTGGGCTTCCAGGGCCCCCGGTAAGCCTGCCTGCTCTCGTCCGCCCTTGTTCACGTCCAGGCCTGCGAGGGACAGTGAATGTTGGCATACGTCCCCTTCAGCAGCTCTGTACTCCCCACCCCCCACACCCTCCTGGGGGGCTCCTTTCTCTGGGCCCCCCGGGTGGGAGGGGCCTGAGTGGGCAGCCCCGTGGTTCTGGGTGCCGAGCTGCAGGTGACTGTACGCAAGGCTGCTCACCTCCCTGGCCACACGCAGGTCAGCTGGCCTGGCAGAGGCCGTTTCCAGGGATTACTCTCATGGGCAGGAGTGGGCCCTGCTGCCTGGAGAGCAGGGGGCCAAGAGGGGCCCATGTTTGGCCGACTCGCTGTGCACAGGGGCCTCAGGATTCCGCTGCCCCAGCCCCCAGCACAGGGGCCACTGCACCGTGGCCAGGCGGGGGCCCGGGGGCATCGTTGTTGAGGCTGGGTCACAGGAACCAGGTGTGTGCAGTCTGATTGTCACCAGAAATATGCTCAGGGACAGAGTTGAGTACCTTGTGTTGTCTTCCAGAAGGCCTGAAGACCTTTTGCCAAGAGTCCACAAGCAGCCCAACCTCAACCCCTGAGGCTACCCCCTCCCTGTGGGGCTGGCCGCCCTGCTTATCCTCCACAATTTGACTGACAGTTCAAATTAAACTAAAAACGTGGAAGAAATAAAACCTGATCAAAGTTATTCAAGTGCCCTCAAATGTGCTCCATAGGCGGGTCCCCTGAGAGTATGGCCAGGAGCATCTCGGGTGTTGTCCAGGAAACTTGTGGACACACAGATGGTCATCTGCTGACCCATGAATTCTTTTTGGTGACTGAATTCCATCTGCCCACACTCTGCTCCTCTCTCGCCAGGGACCCCCAGGTACTCCAGGAAGAGACGGACAACCAGGACTGACTGGACAGAAAGGCAGCCTCGTGAGTCCCTCCTCCAGTGCCCAGGGTGCTGACCTAGCTCCATAGCGTGTGGGTGTTTGGATGGCAATGCCCCAGGTCACGAGGGAGGAGGAATGGCAGGCCAGAGGCCGTAGGACTTCAGTCTGCCTGGGAGCTGTGGTCATCACAGCCTGGCAGCCGGGGAGCCCTGGGTCCTCTCGCTGGCTGAGAACCAGCTGCTGGGGCTTCTGTAAAAACCCAGGACCTTGTTCATGCTATGTATTCATAACAGTGATTGGCCTAAGAGTTTTAAAGAATATTGACGCTTTAGATGGTTTGAACATTTTATTTCAAGTTTGTATTTTGGTTGCATTAGTAACAGAGAAACTTAAAGGCTGCACAAACCTGTAACTGGGCCTGTGGTTTCCACATGGCTTTGGGGGGTGGATCTGGGGACGAGCCCACACAGTCATATGGAGATGACACTCCCCATGATCCTTCAATCCTTCCTGAGAACTCGGCTATCTGAGGCTCAGCAGAGGAGCTGGTGTTAGGGAAACCCTCTGTGCTCAGAGTTCTGCAGCTACTGAGCTAGAAGGACTCTCCTTCTGGATGTGTGTGGGGAGGGCGGTGTTCACCACTGGGCAGCGAGGTCACCTCTGCCCCCCAAGACTGAGCCTCCCCCGGAGCCTCCGTTCCCATCTGAAGTTGGGGAGGGGGCGGACAATGGCTGGAAGAGCCAGGGTTGTGCGAGGGCAATGAGGAGACCCTGGAAATTTTAGAGAATGTCGGTGGGCTGGGATGAAGTTCCTGGTCCGACTGTGGAGTAACTGCTCTCTCCTCCTGCAGGGTGAGGCGGGCGCCCCAGGACCCAAGGTACAGATGAAGCCTGGTGCTGCTGTTCTACCTGAGTGGGATGGACTCGGGCAAGGGTGTGGGTTGGGGGCATGGCAGCCAGGAGAGTCAACCCTCAGGCACTGATCGTGGGGTCCAGTCCTGAACTGCCCGGCAGTAGGTGCCACATTTGTCCTGCAAGACTGTTTCCACCCAAGCTCTAGTCTAGTGTGAGAGCACATGTGCTCAGGAGCTGGTAACTCAGCCAAACCCACGAGATAGGGGAATGCAGGGGAGAAGGAGGCTGCAGTGGGGAGGGGGACTGGAGGGGGGTGGGGACTGCGGGGATGGGGGAGGAGCTGCGGGGGGGAGTTGCAGGAGGGATGGGGCCTTTGGCCGGGGGACTGTGGGCAGAGGAGCTGCAGGGGAGAGGGGATGCTGCTGGGACCCCAGTGTGTCCAGAGCAGGTCCCTAGTGCTCTCACACACAGCCGGTCCCGGGGGGGTCCACACCCCCATGGCCATAACTGTGCCCCCCTCCCCGAGGCCCCAGCCCATCTGTGAGCTGGACCAGCGGGCGCTGATCCGACGCCTCCCCAGGTGTGAGCGCCTGTCCCCAGGATGCTGCTTAGGTGGTGAAGCTCCAGGCCTGTCCACTGGGGAAACCCGTGGGGAGCAGGGGAGGATGCCAGTGGGATTGGAAAGCGATTAGACAGACGGTCAGGAGGAGCCTGGAGGGAGGGACCGGTTTCAAAATGGAAATGCAGGTGTATAAACACACACACACACACACGTGCACAGGTACAGGCTTCAGCGATAACCAGGAAAAGCTGGTGAGGTTTCCAGGGTGGGGAAAGGCACAGCCGGGGGTGAAATTCAGCAGAGGTGAGGTCAGGTCCATTGTAGCTGAGACCCTAGGCCCTAGAATTAGACGCTTGAGTGCAGGGTCCACTCGGAGTTGAGAGCACATGCGAGTAAGCATCTAGAGTGAGATGCAGGCGCTCCAGTGGCTGCCCCCCAGCCGCCCTGACCGTAGCAGGGTACCACCCCCCTGCCTGCTCCTTCTAGTGGCGCTTCCCCTTCTCGCACGCTGAGCTCCGAGGGCCTGGAGGAGCATCTCAGGCACTGTCTGGGACTCTCACTTGGTGGTGGTTCCATGTTAAGTGGACAGGGTCTCGTGGGGTCAGCACAAAGGTGCCATGGGATTTGCACAGCCCCTGCTGGGCTGTTTATCCCCTGGCTTTTCAGAGGAAAACACATGCAGGATGAGGCCGGGGCACCCAGAATGCTGGGGTGCCTGGGGTTTAGTGACACCCGAAGCTGAGGGTGACAACTTTCTCCACCTGCACAGGGAAGCAAGGGAGACCCTGGCCCCATCGGCGCTCCCGGGGAGCAAGGCCTGGCAGGAGACCCCGGACCCGCAGGCCCGCCAGGGCCCCCTGGCCCCCCGGGGCCCCCAGGCCCAGGATTCGCCGCAGGGTTTGTGAGTACCCGCTGCTCCTGGCTCCCCGTGCCATTGGACACCCACGCTGACTGGCACTGCTGGAGCAACAGTGGTGCCGCCCCTACCTGGGCTTGTCTCAGCTGGCGGGGGGCGGAGTCTTCACAGGGGAGCCCCTGGCTGTGTCTATCGCCCAGGACGGGCGGGTCGGCCTCAGAGTGTGGAATGGGGGGACATTTATAGCCCAGCGTGTCTGGGGTCCCGGGACCCTACCCGGCAGGAGCCCTACAACAGGTGACCCCCGCCCTGAGAAGCCACCCTCTCTGGGGGCGGGCCCAGGCCTCTTCCTGTGAGAAAGGGACCTGAGGGTCCCTGTGTTCTCCTCCAGGATGACATGGAAGGCTCCGGGAGCCCCTTCTGGTCAACAGCCCGAGGTGCCGACGGGCTGCAGGTAAGCGCCAGAGCTGGGCTTGGTCAGCTTGGGGACGGGACTTCCTGGGGGCAGGGCGCCCTCGGGACTGGCCTCTGGCGGGGGCCAGGAGCAGCCCTGTGAGGGGCGGCGAGCTGCCTGCATCCAGGACACTGTCCACCCCAGGCCACCGGGGAGGGAATTAAGTCTCCAGTGTGAGAAGTGCCACTGGTGGTGGAACTGAATGACCGCATGGCGGGCTGGGCCCTAGAGATGGTTCTTGCTAGGAATGCCCACCCACGTCTCCTTATGGCTCTAACTTTGTGCCACGTTTCTGACCTGAGCAGAACTTTAACTAAATAAAGATGGGGCCAGTCCTATGCTGTTCCACCTCGTTGCACCATCAACGTGTGCACTGGTCAGGATCAGGTCGAGCTGAGAGCCTGGTGTCCAGAGATAACCGGGGCCTAGACCAGACAGACATGCAAGGGGCTCGCCAAGGGAACAGGACACCTGGGATGGGCAGAGAAGGGACTCCCTTCCCTCAGGAGCCAGCATAGGCCCCACTGGGAGTGCCTGGGGGGCCTGGAACCTGTGTCCAGCTGGGCCCTTGCAGGCTCAGCCCAGTGAGGGGATGGCGGATCAGGCCTCCTGCACCGGGCACCACCGCTTGAGGGGCCTCACTTGGACAGAGGCTAACTGGGGAGTGGAGCAGTGTTGCCCTTTAAGTTGGTACCTTCCCCTTTATGTGGTGAGAGGCTTAGTTTGGGGCAGTAGTGGTTGGCTGCCTGGCATCAGGTGAAATGTGAGCCAAGGTGACCAGGCAGGGTTGCAGGGGCTGGGGTCCCCTCTTTAGATCCAGGGACAGAGCTGCAGTGCGCCTTGACCCCGGAGGGGTCCGTGGGCTGTTGCATGGCCTCAGTGATGGAGACCCTCAAGTGAGGTTGAACCAGCCAGCTGGATGGCAGCGTTGTTTCTCATTAATAAAGTGCAAGTCTCTTTGTGTTGGGGTGACTCAACGCTCGTCATCTGCAGGGTGGCGCCAAGGACAGACCACTTCTGGGAGTATGGGGGTGTGCAGGTCCCTGTTGATGAATGCCATTTTCCTCCATGATTGTTAAAAGTCGTGAACACGGGAGGGGCTGGTTTTCTTGTAGGGAAAGGCTACACCCTCAGGGGCAGGAGCAGCCCTGACTGGGCTCTGTTCCTTCTCTGCCCCCACAGGGACCGCCTGGCACGCCCGGAGTCAAGGTCAGTGAGAGATCTGTTAGCCTGGGGGTGCTCGCAGCTGCCAGGAGCCACTGCTCAGTAGCCTGGAGTTCCTTGTGGGGAATTTGCAAAATACAAGAAAATTTAATGGGGAAGTAGTGCCCACGGCTGGGGTAGGGGGCGGTGGCCCTGCCATCCTTCTGACTGCGGGGATCCAGACCCCTGGCTCCTCGTGTCTGAGGTCTGTGCCGTTGGAGGGGAGAGGGAGTGGGGCTCAGGGAAGGAACCCCCAGCCCGGGGCAGTGGGTGGCGCTGGGCAGAACCTGGCTGCTTCTCGCCGTCATCCTCACTTGGCTCTGCCGCCTCTCTCTGTCCCTGGAGGACAGCGGCCCCCGCCCCTTGCACACAAGCCTTCCTGGCTGTGCAGGGTCCACTGATTGTCAGCTCCTACCTGCCACCCAGTCCCCTGGAGCATTCTGCTTTGAGTTGCAAGCCTTTGGGACAGTTCAAAGAATTGCTTTTTAAGGAGGATGCAATTTTTGCCTCTCTAAAGCTGTGATAGTCCGCTGAGTGCGGCTGCTCTTCAGAGGGGCGCAGTGGCCTGGCTTGCCGCACCATCCATGCTGGGACTCCGCCTGTGGGGGGCACAGGGTCCCAGCCCTCAGATATGAGCTGGGGCTGCGGTCTAGGGACACCTGAGTGGTTCCCTGGAGGAGGGGTGGGTGCCGCCCAGCGGGTGGGCAGTGCTCAAAACCCCACAAAACCCTTTGTCCACTTCAGGGGGATCCTGGAGCTGTGGGGCCACCAGGGAGCAAGGTAAGAACGTTTCCTCGGGATCAGGAAATCCACAGTGAGAAGCCCTGGTCTGGGGACAGGGAGGGGCCCCCAGGCTGAGGTCAGGGCTTGGCTGGTCCACACCAGGCCCAGCATCGTCCTCCCACCACCCCCAAATCCACCCACTTGAGGTGCCCCAGGTTTTCCCTCCCATCTCAGCTCTGCCATAGAGGCCTCTGACCCCTGCCCCCCTGGTGCTCCTGAGGAGGCTGATCAGGTTGAATCACCCCTAGAAACCACGGGCTGGCCAGCTCCCAGACACTGTGGCTTCCAGACACCATGTCCACTGGGCCCTGGCTGACATGCATGCTCTCCTTGTGTCCCTGAAGGGAGAAGTTGGAGCGGACGGAGCACCTGGCTTCCCCGGCCTCCCAGGCAGAGAGGGTGCAGCTGGACCCCAGGTAAGGGACCGCCCAGGGCTGCAGGGCCGACAGCCCCAAGGTCGCCACACAGGGATGAGAGCTAGCGCCCCAGCGTGTATCTGTGTCCCCACGGGGACCAGAGACCCCAGCTCCAGGGGACGTGAGTTGGGGGTCCAGGCTGCCAGAGAAGTTTCCTGCATAGCTAACACCCCACCTCAGGCCCCACATGGTCAGTGAAGAAAAACTCCACGTGTTCACTCAAGGCCAGTCCCAGAGGCCCGGGGTCTCCAGGAAGCGGGGCTCATGTTCTGTGTATGATAAACTATTTCCTTTCTCTCTCCACAGGGACCAAAAGGAGAAAAGGGGACTCAGGGAGAGAAAGTGAGTGTGGGGGGTTGTGGGAATTGATGGATGGGCTGGCTAGTGCATGGCAGGACCAGGGCTGCTGTCCTCTGCCCCAGGCCCACCCATGCGGCCTTGGAGACTTGGGGTGGGGAATCCAGGCTCAGAGCCTGCCCTGCCTGGGGTGGGGGGCCACTCTCGAGACCACTGTGCTCAGCCTCCAGGCACCTCCTCACACACCCCGTGGGCACTGGGAGCCCTCCTGAGTGCCAGCTGGGCTGCAGTTCACCCCCCACAGAAAACGCAAGTGTGGATCACTGGCTTTCTCTTCCAGGGAGACCCAGGGAAGGATGGAGTGGGGCAGCCAGGACTCCCGGGACCCCCTGGACCCCCAGGGCCTGTCGTCTACGTGTCGGAGCAGGATGTAAGGACCTGCGTGGGTGGGCACACGCTCTGCCTGGCCCCCCAGGGCTGGTTGCAGTCATCAGGGCCTCCAGTCCTCCCCCATGGGACAACCCCCAGAGACATGGGGTCCCATTCTGCTGGTTCCGCAGGGCTTCTCGGGTGGAGGTCGGGCCTTCCGGAGCTGCCCACTGCTCATGCAATTTGTCTGCACGTCACCTGCTCCTGCTCTGACATGTCCCCCCAGGGTGGGGCACTGTCCCCCGGCCCCAGGGTCCCGGGCAGTTTCTTTGGTGCGGGAGGCAGGCTCCCGGAGGTGGAAGGGGCTTCACTTCTCATCTCAGGGACCTCGGGAGGATTTCCTTTATGCTGACTTTCCATGGGTCTCTGTGGCTAACGTCGTAGTAAACATGGTACCCTTCCTTCTTTCTCCATGGCTCTGTTGACCTGTGGACAGAGAGTGCTGGCGAGCGTGCCAGGCCCCGAGGTACTTGCACCCCGGGATGGGCTGGGCGTGGGCAGCCTCTCCCAGGGGGAGTCCTGACTGTCCTCTCTCCGCAGGGCCGTGCGGGCTTTGCTGGCTTGCCCGTGAGTACCTCTGGGGGTGCATGAGTCCTCCCAGCGCTGGGGGTGGGGGAGCCCATGAGGCCAAGGAACTGAAGCAGGAGCCCCTGTCTGGCCAGGGGTCTCAGGCAGGCGTCTGGGGTTGGGCTGTGGGTCCAGAGCAGGGGCGTTCTGGAAAGCCCTCTGTGTCTCCCCACAGGGACCAGCCGGGCCAAAGGGAGACCTGGGCGCCAAAGGCCAGCAGGGCATCCCGGGACCCAAGGTGAGGAGCCCCAAGGGGCCGTCTGGGGTCACACGGTGACTGCTCACGGGGAGGGGCCTGGGGACAGGGGCTGGGCCTGGGCATTCCCTCTGCTTGTTTCCCTGCACCAGTGGAGGCCCCACTCATGGCTCCCTGTCCTTGGGTGTTGAGTTGGTGCCAAGGGGAGTCTATGGGGGTGCAAGGCCCATTCTTCCCTGAGCTGGCCTTCTGACCTGCTGCTCCATTCCAGGGTGAGAAGGGAGAGCCGGGCACGTTCTTCGGCCCCGATGGCAGAGCACTGACTCCCACCCAGAAAGGAGCCAAGGTGAGGGGTGTCTGGATAAGCCCCGGCTGGGGCAGTGGGCTGGGGCCATGGAGACGGCACAGAGGAGGGTCCTCCTAAGGGGGTAGGTCCTGCCTGTGCGTGGGAGCCTCTCCAGGTCAGCTCCCAGAAAGTTCTGTAGCCTGGGTCCCTCGCCCACCCGTTTGCTCCTCTCCCACCAACCTGCTGGGAGGGCCCCCAAAGCCTAAATCTCAGCTCAGCCTTGGCCTGGCTGGCCCTTTGTTTTCTGCCCGTCAGCTGAACCCACCTTGCAGAGGGGCTGGGGGCTCTTGGGGGCCTTGTTTCCTGGCCTCGGCCTCACCCCTGGGAGCTGCACCCCCTGCAGTGCCCAGCTGGCCCTCAGCCTCTGGAGGCATCACCACTAGGGCTGGGGTCCAGCCTTCCTTCCTCAGGAGGGAGCCAAGAATGGCTGGGCTCAGGAGTGGGTCCCTTGGGGAGCCTGTGCCCTGGGTCCCCTTCTCCCAGCAGGTGACCCCCAGCCCTGGGGAGAGCTGGACCCAGGCCAGCAGGCTGCTGGGGACAGGCCTACGGGGGGCCCGCAAACCCCAGCCTGGACTGCAGGGCCGGCCCCCCAAGCTTCAGGACCCCTGGCGTGTGCCCCGTGCATGTGCCCAGGACACAACTCCCAGCCACAGCCCCCTCCCTCTAGTTCTTTGCTTCCCTTCCTGGGCTCCACTGCAGGCGTTCAGGGATACAGGGACCCCTCGGGGCTGCCTGCTGGGGGGTGACCTGAAGCCACTTAACGGTGCTTCTGATTTTCTGTTCAGGGTGAGCCCGGCTTCCGAGGACCCCCGGTGAGTAGACCAGTCTTCCCCAAAGTGCACACACTTGCGCTGGGTGTGAAAGCACACGGGAGGCTGCAGAGGGCACTGCTGCCTGCCTGACTGCTGGGTTGGTGGGGAGCAGAGCTGACATCCGGCTGCACCTCTGAATGGGGGGCGGGTGTCAGGAGGGAGACCCCAGATGGGGGTCTGGCTCCTGCCCACCTGAAACCTGGTCTCCCCTTCCCCCCACAGGGTCCGTATGGGCGGCCCGGGCACAAGGGAGAGATCGGATTCCCTGGACGGCCGGTAGGTCCCTGGGTCTGAAGCCAGGTGCGGGCATCAGCCCAGGCCCGTGCGGAGAGTGGGCCCAGAGGGGAGTGGACTACAGCCCCATTGCTGCCCTTCCCCTGGAGACCACCCACCCCTCAAGCATGGCTGTCTGCAGTTCACAGGCAGCTCGGGCCCCAGAGGGACAGACACCCCGAGGAGGGCCTGGGTGGGGACAGGAGCTTGCTGGGCCAGTGCCCCAGGGCCCATGCAGTGGTGCTGGCCAGCGCCCTGCAGCCCCCCACCCACTGTGCTCTGCCGCAGGGGCGTCCCGGGATGAATGGACTGAAAGGGGAGAAGGGGGAGCCAGGGGACACCAGCGTGGGATTCGGCATGAGGGTGAGTGTCCAATGGGGCGTGCAAGGCGGGGCGGGGGCAACCAGGCCAGGGGGCCTGGTCTCAGGGCTTGGGTCTCAGAGCTCAACCCCGAGAGGCTTCTGAGTGGCCTCGATGTGTGACCACGGACATGCAGAGCCTCGAGCACACACACACATGCATACACATACATGAGCCAAGGCCACGGAACAACATGGTTTTCTCGGAAGGGCCTGCAGGCCGCGTGGGCTGTGCAGTGGGCACCTCCTGCCCATGGGGCTACAGTTTCTGCCACCTTTGAGCCCAGGGTCACAGATCAGTTAGGCCCCGTGACCTCTCCATCTGAGATGCACCGTCGAGATGCAGGACACCTTCCGGACCCATCTGGGCTCCTAGTGAACCCGTGGCCACTCGGAGCCTTTTCCCTGGACCCGCTCCCTCCCAGCCCGGTCACAGCCTGGCCGAGCAGTGTGGGGTCCTGGGGGGACGGTTGAGGCCTCTGCTCTTCTGGTGTCTCTGGCACCACCGTGTCGTCATCCTGCCACCACCTCCTCGCGGACCAAACCGTGGTGGACATTTCATGAGGACTCAGAATGCAGGGGCAGCGACCTGCGGAGCTCCGTGATGGAGGAGGATGGTCGCTTCTGTCCAGGAGGAGGTCGCAGGCTGCCCAGTCCTTCCTGCGGTTCTGAGTCCCCAAGGCAGCGTTCAGCTGCTGTGCGCTTGCCCTGGTCAGAGTCCAGTGGGACTGGCTGCTTCATGGACCTGAGCTCGTGCCTCTGTTCTGCTTCAGCCCTCCCTCCTCAGCCACAGGGCAGGGGCAAAGGTGCCCAGGGGCTGAGAGAGGGCGCACATGAGGTCCCAGGATCATGGGCCCCAGTACCTTCATCACTCAGGCTGGTCCTTTGTCAAATGAGCCCTTTCGGAACAGGCACTTCTGATGCTACACGAATGGACTGTCTTTTCTCTTTCCATGAGTGGGTGAACGAATGGACAGTCACGTTCATGCAACTCAAGTGAAACCCACAGGCACTGGCCTCGTGGGCTCCCTCTGACAAAGTAACCACACGAGCTATGTCTGAGGTCGTGTCCAGCCCAGATGGCCGCCCGCACACCCCCCGCGGGACGGTTTGAGGAGGACTATCTGGGGATGGGAAGGGGACAGCCATGGCCACAGAGCAAACTGGGTGCGTTCTTGATTAAATGTTTTCTGACTTTACTGTGATTTTCAGAAACGCTCCCGCCCACGTCTGCCATCCTGTCCAGTGTCGGTGGCCTGGCTGGGAGCGAGACTGACCAGATCTTTCTCTTCCCCCTACGCAGGGTCCACCTGGCCCACCTGGGCCTCCGGGGCCCCCAGGCCCTCCCGGGACTCCTGTCTACGACGGCAACGTGAGTCACCGAGACCCACTCTTCTCTACATACTCCTCCCTAGACTCTCCTCTATACCGGCCTCCCTAGCCCTCCCTGACCCCAGGGAGGTTGACCCCGAGGGAGGATCTGAGCC
This sequence comes from Oryx dammah, assembly GCF_014754425.2. Classification (NCBI taxonomy): domain Eukaryota; kingdom Metazoa; phylum Chordata; class Mammalia; order Artiodactyla; family Bovidae; genus Oryx; species Oryx dammah. The sequence continues at coordinate 12,001,979 of NW_024070186.1, read as the reverse complement.
CTAGAGAGGGTCTGAGCCCCAGGCAGGGGCAGGCCAAGCCATGACCTCTGCGTCTGGTGGGGGTCCTTCTGGGAGAGGTCCGGGCAGTGGGACCGAGTCCACCCACCTTGTAGGCTGCACCTGGTGGGCAGTCAGTTAGAAGACAAGCCCCCTGCCCCTGGAGGGAGGTGAAGGTGGGAGAAGGGAGTCCTCTCTGGATCTGGGCTCCCGAGCATGAGCCCTGAGGTCCTGGGAGGCGGACACCCCCATCTCACAAGGCTCAGTGACGTGGGGCAGTCCTGTCACGACCAGGGCTCCAACCGCAAGTTCTCTGCCTTCTCCCCGCCTCCCTGCTTCTCTGTCCTGGGGAAAGGGGTGTGGGGGATGGGGCCTGTGCGACCTTGCAGGGGCTTCTAGGGAATCTGGGCAGAGACCTCGGGCGGGTGGTGCCCTCAGCTTCCAGGGCGTCTTCCTCGATGGCCAGCTTCGGCCCGTTCTTCACAGGCATTTGTGGACTCTGGCCGCCCTGGACCCCCGGGATTGCCAGGTGAGGGGTCCTGGGGCCTCAGGGAGGGCAGGTCAGCCCCTCCGGCCACAACTCAGAGCAGGTCTCGTGGAGCAGCCCTCACAGGGGAGCTGGATGATCTGGGACCGCCAGCCCCAGCTGACCACGGCGTGTTTATTGGGCTTCAGGGTCCACCCTGCACAGCCTTCCAGGAGGTCCAGCTGTGGACAGGAGTGGACACCGAGCAGACACCGAGGGGCCACTCGCTGTCTGTCCACAGTCCAGCTCCAGCTCCTCATGCCAGCCCCTCCTGGCAGGGGTGATGTGGCCTCTGGGAACAGAGGCTGTGGCCCCTGGGCTGTGACCACCAGGCACTGGCTGCTCACCAGCTCTTGCTCTGAGGCTCCCCAGGTTGACACGCTGCCCTCTCCCTGGCCCGGGCCTGCAGTGCACTTGGCGCCCCCCAGGGTCAGGCCATATTCGGGCAGGAGGGCGTCCTAGCAGCTTCTGTACACGTTCAGTAACAGGCACTGGGATCTGTGTCTCTCCAGGGCACCAGGGGCCTTCTGGACCCAAAGGTGACAAAGGAGATGTGGGCCCGCCCGGACCACCAGGTGAGAGTGCTCTGAACTGGGGGGCTGTGTATGTGGTCGCCCGCCCACCTCCTGGAGGAGGGGCTGTCCCTCCCGGGCTCAGGGGCCTTGACAGGACGCCTGGTTTCCTGCACAGCCTTGGGGCAGGGCCGGGGGGAAGGATCTCAGGGCTAAGGTGATGGCCAGGCAGGGTGTCCCCGCACCCAGTCTTTGAGGAGTGGGGCTGGGCCCCCATGTGAGCCTCCGGGAAGACCCAGCAGCCCCAGGGCACTGCAGGAGCCTTGTCAGCTGGGGTCCTCCAAGGCGGTGAAGCCCCAGCATCTCAATGTCCCCTGAGATGGCAAGAATCCCCAGCCAAATCCTGCTTCTTCAGGTGGGTGAAATCAGAGATCAAGTAGGCGCTGGGAGCAGGGTGGTCAAAAGCCGGGACAGCTGGACCCCTGGGCACTGCCAGCCAAAGGGTGACCGAGGGCAGGGCTCTGGGGGAGGGGCAAGCTCAAGTTTGCCCTTCAAGCTGTCTGAAGCAGAAGCTAACCTTACTCTTGAGGAAGGTGAGCTTGCTGAGGGCCTGGGTTTCTTGAGGAAGAAGTGGGCAACCTGGACAGGAGTTTCCAGGCTCGGACTTAACAGTGATGACGGTGCCTGGACACGGAGGGAAGGCGACGCCAGCGCAGACTGGAGCCGTGGACGAGAGTAGGGTTTAATTGTCGGGCTGAAAACCACAGCCTCTGGATGTGAAGATTCTGTGTGACTTCAGCCGCTGGGACCCACATGACGAGGGGAGGGGTCAGCACGGAACTCGGCTGATGTGCTGGGAAGTTGGACAGGCCGAGGAGGTCAGACGTGTGGGTGAGGACACGCAGGTCAGGCAACGGGCAGACAGGGTACAGAAGAGCATTTGAAGGCATCATGGCTGAACCTCCAAACCAGGGCCGGGTTCAAGGTCGTGTTCACGCAGAGTCCACACGACCCACAGCTGATCCCTCACGAGGACGGGAGGAGCCAGAGGGTGCAAAGGTTTCAAGACGTTGGAAGAAATTAGCAGCTCGCCTAGAATTCAAAGACCCGGGTCCAATCCCTGGGTTGGGAAGATCCCCTGGAGAAAGGAATGACTACCCACTCCAGTATTCTTGCCTGGAGAATTCCACGGACAGAAGAGTTTGGTGGGCTACAGTCCATGGGGTTGCAAAGAGTTGGACGTGACTGAGGGACTAACACTCTCACTAGAATTCTGCATCCGGTGAAGACATCCTTCTATAGGAAGAGGAAATGGGCAGCGAGGCCAGCCCAGGACAAGAGCCCCCCGGTGGGCACACCTCAGGACCAACCAAGACAGAAGGAACATGTCCCTGATGGTGGAGCGGGAAAGTAGAGAAGCATAGGAAACACTTGACCCAGAGTCAGCGTGAGAGGAGAGGAGCCTGGAACAGTGGGGCAGAGAAGCTATGTTGAAGCTTCAGAACACAGAGTGAATGAAGATGGAGTCAACCCAGATCCACCGGCGCGTACGTTCAGAGAGAGGGTCCTCTGCTGTTTAAGGACAAACGTCGTCAACGGGACAAAAACAAAACTATGCTGCTTACAAGAGACACCCCCAAATGCAAGGACGTGAGAGCTGAGGGGAAAGCGGGTCATGGTCTGGTGAGAAGGGAGCCATGGGTGTGTGCGCACACCTGTGTGTGCTTGTGAGAAGTCAGACAAGTTATCTTAGGGCAGGAAACACTCCCCGTAAATTTTTTTTTTTAAGTTTATAATCATTGAGGGGTAAATCCACCAGGAAAGCACAGCAATTCTGAATTTCCGTGCCCCTAACAACATAGCTTCAAGATACAGAAAGCAAAAAGCAACAGATCTGAAAGGAAAAACACACAACCACTCATCAGAGGCGGGGTGTGGAAGTGAGGAAGGTAGCAGACGAGAGGCCAGGTCAGCCTGCGGGTGGAGGAGCCGCACAGCCGTGACAGCAGCCCCCCACCGGCACTGGGCCCCCAGGCCCTCGCCCAATGCACGGCCAGTCCCTGCGGCGTGTCTGCCCTTAAGGGAGCAACCAGGAGTCAGCGTGGAAGACACCATACCGTGTACAGCCACAGAGTGGATGACCACGCTTTTGCCTGTGTGTGTGTGAGAGAGAGAGAGATGGTGGTTGTTAACTGAACATCCCGTGGTGGTCATTTCACAGTAAACATCAGTCCCTTGCGTCCACAGTGCTGTGTGTCAGCAATAAAACTGAACAAAAACACCAGAAAGTGTCAAGTAATTGGGAATAAATGTAACGAATCATGCAGGAGATCTCTGCACAGAAATACAGAGGTTATAGAAAGAGAAGGAGATGTAGGTGTATTTGGGGGCCGGGGGATACGGGAGGAAGCCTGCCTCTCACCAAGCACTCCCCCAAACCCCTCCATAGGGCAGTTCCCGTTCGACCTCCTCCAGCTGGGTGCTGAGATGAAGGTGGGTAGCACCCCTCATCCTCACACTGCCCCCCCACGGGGCCCCAGAGGACACCCAGAGCCCGCCATCCCTGGCTCCACTTTTCAGGAACTTGGTGGACGCAGTGGGAGGTTGGGAGGCTGAGTCCCGTCCTGCAGGCTGGCCAGGCTTGGGCTGCAAAGAATCTGGCTGCCTCGCCTGGGCCTGGGGCCACTGTGCCCACCCCTCCCCACGCCGGCAGCCACCGGGAGCCGAACTGTCGCCCACAAGCATTTCCACCCACAGGGGCAGAAGGGGGACCGAGGGGCCGCTGGGCAGAAAGGAGAAAGGGGTGAGCCCGGGGGCGGAGGATTTTTCGGCTCCGGTGTGCCTGGACCCCCCGGCCCGCCCGGCTACCCAGGGATTCCGGTGAGTGAGGCCCCGGGTCGCCCACAGCTGCCCACATGCAGGAGCCTGGAGCTGAGGGAGGTCACCCCTGCGGGCTGGGCCCTGAGTACCCACCTTGGTCCTTTGCCCCAGTGGGGGTGCCCATGCTGGGGGCACCCATGAGTCAGGCCTAGTGGGCTCACAGCGGCCACCCTCCCAATCAAGCCCTAACCTGGGGGCACCTCCTCTCCTGCTGGTGCTGTCCTCCGCCAAATCCCCTCAGGGAGACCCTCTGTCCTGAAAGCGCCCAGGGGCCCTGGGGCTGTGCCTCTGTGTGGGGCTGCCCTCGCCTGCAGCCTGGGGCCCCCTCCCAGCGGAGGGCGCGCAGGACAGGGACAGGGAGGGGACAGCGGTTCGGGGACCATGGGCTCTCGGCAGCTGCAGCCCAGCCCCTCAGGCTTGCCTGTGCCGGGCCTGGGGACACAGGTGACAAGGCTCCGTGTTCTGTCTGCCCCAGGGCCCCAAGGGAGAGAGCGTCCGCGGCCAGCCCGGCCCTCCGGGACCTCAGGGACCCCCTGGCATTGGCTACGAGGGACGCCAGGGGCCTCCTGGGCCCCCCGGACCCCCAGGGCCCCCGGGACCCCCTTCCTTTCCTGGCCCCTACAGGCAGAGTAAGTAGGGTGGGGAGTGGCCCTGGGCTCCAGCCCCCTCCAGGCAGGGCCAGTGTTCCTACCTCTGGCTTCTCTCTTGTAGCCATCAGTGTTCCTGGCCCGCCAGGCCCACCTGGGCCCCCAGGACCCCCTGGATCCATGGGCACTTCTTCAGGGGTAAGCACCCCCCTGCTCCTGATCTATGAGACCCTCACTGGCCAGCTACCCTTCCCTTTAGAGGCTGTCAGGGGACCCCAGCACTGAGGACCCCGAGACATGGTTTCCAAAGCAGAAGTGGGGGCCCAGGTGCGGCTGGGGTCAGATGGGCGGGGGCGGATGGGAGCCACTGAGAAGGTCCCTCTGCTGTGCAGAGGCCATGTGGCCCAGGGCCTCGGGAGCTGACATCTCCCCACAGCGCTCCTGGGGCCAGCCTGGGGAGGAGGGGCGACCTAGGTCTTCAGACGTCCCAAGCCCCACCCCTCTGTGAGCCCTGAGGCCCCTCCGCAGGGATCCACTGGGCTGGGCTTCCAGCAGGTGAGGGTCTGGGCCACGTACCAGATGCTGGTGGACCAGGTGCCGCAAGTACCGGAGGGCTGGCTCATCTACGTGGCCGACAGGGAGGAGCTGTACGTCCGGGTCCGGAATGGGTTCCGGAAGGTTCTGGTGAGTCCTGGATGCGCTCTCCTTGCACAAGGCGGTGGGTGGGGGGGCAGCCTTCCCTCCTCGCTCTAGGATGATGGGAGGTGGAGGCTCGGTGGTGAGGCCTGGTGAGGCCTGGGTGAGGGCACCAGACCAGCCAGGCGGGGTCCCCATGGGTCTGGGCATGACGGCCAGTGATCCCCCATCCTTGCTCGCCTCTCTCCTCCTTTTATTAGAAGCTGTTTTGTAGTAGTTTTAGGTTCAAAGACAAGTTGTTCTTCCTTTTTAAACTGACAAACGTCCTTACTGTGTGCCAGGCATGGGGTGGGGGAGGGGGGCGGGGGCCACCAAGACACAGCTCAGGGGTGGGGTGGCCTGGGTGAGTGGTGCCGGCTGGCTCAGAGGTCCTGAGGTGACCCCCACCCTGTTTTCTTCCAGCTGGAGGCCCACACACCCCTCCCCCATGGGACGGTAAGGAGCGCCCCTTCTTCCCACAACCACCTCATTGCCCTCCCAGGAGAGAGGCTCTTTTGATTCTGGTCTGTCTGCCCTCGTCCACGGGGCCAGCACAGGGACAGACCCTTCAGGGGTGCGAGTTGGGGGAGAGGGGAGGGGCAGAGGTGGGGAGGGGGATAGTCCAGTTTCCCTAGGTAGGGGCTGTGTCACCCGGCGGCGGCTCCTCTGAGTAGAAGTCACGGTTTCTCAAACGGTTCAGGAGTGGGCTCCATCCTAGGTCGTGGGCGTGGGGTTCTGTGTGGGTCTGTCTTCCCCCGCAGGGGCTTGGGAGTCCCTTCTCCCACTCAGCACCTAGCTGTGCCCCTCCCTCCAGTTGCTGGGCGCTGTTCCAGGGGACAGCTGCGCCTAAGCAGCCACGGCCCCGGCCGCAGGTGACATTGTCAGGGAGACAGGCACCGCGGTGGTCGGCGATGGGCAGTAGTAACATGGTAATGTAGACAGACACGTCTCATGTGGACACATGAGGTGATTACACCAGTGTGACTGCATTAGAGATTACCACCAGTACCAGTGGACACCTGTCAGAGGCTTGGGTGCTGTGGGAAGGGCAGAGTCGGGAAGGGGGGTGCGCTAGGATTTGGTGGTCCAGGTCCCACTCTGAGGGGTTGTTGGAACCTCCACTGCTGTGGTGGGAGGGTAGGGAGGCTGTGGGGTCAGGGTGGTCCCTCCCTGGGTCAGGGGAGAAGCTGGCTTCTGAGGGTGAGGACTGGGGGCTTGGGCAGAGGGCCAGCTGACCCGACTGAGATATCAGCAGGCCGGCTCCCTCCGGACAGGCTAGGCGCCCCCAGGTCTGGGGTGCAATGCCCAGCTCACCACCTCCAGTCTAGCCCCAGCCACCCAAGAACAGCCCGGTGCAAATGAAGGGCGCGCAGGGCCGGGCATCGGGACCTCCCTGGTAGGCAGCAGACCCACACCCGCCCCCTCATGCCCCCCCAAGCCGCCCCGCAGGCCTCACCACGGGGCCCACGCGGGTGCAGCAGGCTCGGCCCCACGCGCTGTCCGACACTCCCCCTGCAGGACAACGAGGTGGCCGTCTTGCAGCCCCCCCTGGTGCAGCTGCATGAGGGTAATCCCTACCCCCGCCGGGAGGCCCCACACCCGACAGCGCGGTCCTGGCGGGCAGACGACATCCTGGCCAGTCCCCCGCGCCTGCCGCACCCCCAGCCCTACCCCGGCGCCCCGCACCATGGCGCCTACGCACACCTCCGGCCGGTAACCACCATGGCCTCGCCCCCCCACACCCACCACGACTTCCAGCCGGTGGTGAGTGACACCCCGCCCGCTGGAGATTCCGGAGCCTAGGGCAGCGGGGCGGGGCGGGTAGGGTGCTGGGGAGAGGGCGGGGCGGGTAGGGAGGATGCGGGGACTGGGACCCAGGCTGCGACCCGCCCGGAGACAGCGGGCCACAGTGACGCGAGGCTCCCCCGCAGCTGCACCTGGTGGCGCTCAACAGCCCGCAGTCGGGCGGCCTGCGCGGCATCCGCGGCGCCGACTTCCAGTGCTTCCAGCAGGCGCGCGCCGCGGGGCTGGCCGGCACCTTCCGCGCGTTCCTGTCCTCGCGGTTGCAGGACCTGTACAGCGTCGTGCGCCGCGCCGACCGCGGCTCCCTGCCCGTCGTCAACCTCAGGGTGCGTGCACGGCCCTGCTCGGGCTCACCTCTGGGGACCCCTGCCCGCGTCTGCCAGGGGCGTGGTGCCTCGCCAGCTGGGGGAGGCAGCCCGGTCCCCCCAGGCCCTTACGCTCTGCTGTGGGCCCCGCCCCCGCGCAGTGCCCTTTACCCGGCTGTGTTCCGTGGCTCCTTCCCTGAACGGAACAATGTGCTTTCTAGATACTCCGAGTTCTATCCTCTGAGTGCCCACATCCCTCAGGACCAGAGGTGGTAGACTTGGTCCAGCTCGGGATCCAGGGCCGGGGGTGGGTGCCTGCCTTCCTGGGGGGCAGGAGGCCGGGGGCCAACCTACCCTTGGATGGGTGAAAGTGCTTTGGAGACCACTGAGACCACCCAGCCACCCTTGCTCCTGGCGGATGGTGACCAGATATGGGCTGACCCTCTCTTTTCCGCAGGACGAGGTGCTGTTTCCTAGCTGGGAGGCCTTGTTCTTAGGCTCCGAGGGCTGGCTGAAGCCCGGTGCCCGCATCTTCTCCTTCGACGGCAGAGATGTCCTCCAGCATCCCGCCTGGTAGGTCTCCATGTGGGCCAGCGACTCAGGTCCTCTGGATCCGAGAGTCCTGAGCAAAGGGGGATGCTCTGGCTCTGAGCCTGCAGGCTGACTCAGTCGTGACACATGCTCACAGCTTAAAACCCACAAAATCCAAGATCACAGGAAGAGCGGTAAAGGTGGTTGTTTGTGGTATTACCTGAAACACCTTCATCTGGCCTGCTTTACCAGCAAGTGCCCCCCGCCTCCTGCTGGGGAGGCACGTCTGGGAGACCACAGGCTCTGGCCCCAGTCTGTCACATAAATATCACAGCGAATTGCTTATGTAGATTCCTCAAAGTGGAATTTCTGGGCCGGAGAACACATGTGTCCAACATGCTTGCAGAAGTCACCGGGTGGCCCTCAGGCTGGCCCCACGCCCATCGCACTCTGCCAGCAGGTGTGAGGACTCCTGTTCGCGGACACTTAGGGGGCTCAGGGTGTCACATGAGCCTGTGTCCCAGCCTTCATCGAGGAGCACTGCCCAGGGCTATGTCCTGGCCCCTGTGGGCTCCACTGGCCAATAGGCTACACCTGGTTCCTAGTGAGGAGGCTGGCAGCTTTTATCAGGCATGGCCACTCGATGCCAGGTCCACCCACCCCAAAGGGCCAGCCGTCCATGTTGCCAGGCCCTGCTCACCAGGCAGTGCCCCCCAAAGCAACAGCAGCACAGGGTGTGAACTGGGAGGTAGAGCCCCAGGATTGGGTGGGCCTGAGTGCCGGCAACCCGAGTTTTTGCTCCCCAACGGCCCACACACCCCACCAAACCTCCACCAGAAGGAGACACCCTCTTCTGCTTGGGGTGGCTACAGCCTGGGAGAGGCAGGCCCAGTGACTGACAGCTGTTGCATCTTGCAGGCCCCAGAAGAGCGTGTGGCACGGCTCAGACACCAGTGGGCGGCGGCTGACCGAGAGCTACTGCGAGACATGGCGGACGGACAGCAGGGCGGCCACGGGCCAGGCCTCCTCGCTGCTGTCGGGCCGGCTGCTGGAGCAGAAAGCTGCCGGGTGCCACAACGCCTTCATCGTCCTCTGCATCGAGAACAGCTTCATGACGTCCTCCTCCAAGTAGGGCCTCTGCGGGCACCATGGACAGGTGGACTGGCGAACAGAGTGCCAGAGAGGAGCCAGGCTCCAGGCAGGAGGAGCGGAATGCCCCCAGCCTGGGCAGAGAGCCTCTGCCGGCACCCCAGGGAGGGGACCTGGCTGGGACACTTGATGTATGGTTCACGATTCATGTAATCCTCAAGAAATAAAAGGAAGCCAAAGAGTGTATTTTTAAAAAAGTTTAAAACTGCCTGGTGCTCAGACTTCCTTCTGGCCTTGTTTTGGCAAAAGGCCAACTCTGGAAACTTCTGCCCAGGGAGGTGCATCCCCAGGACCTCCTGGGTACCTTGGGGCATGGTGGGGGTGGTGTTTGCCCCAGCTACTCTGCTTCCCAGAAACTCTTGTCCTGCCAACACCCAGCCATCTACAGAGAAGCCACGAGGGGGCGCTGGGGCTTCACCACCTTTCCTCCCAGCAGCCATCCTGCAGAAGCTTCCAAGCTTGGTGCCCCACCGCTGACCCGGGCTCCTCAGCTCCACCTCCACAGGCTCTGGCCCGTCTCCTCCTGCTGCTGCTGTGTGGCCAGTCCTTTCCCGGGGGGGTGGGGATCATCTACAGTAAGTGACCCCTAAGGCACAGAGCCTGACCCCAGTCCAAGATGTACTTGTTGAGGGGTCCATAAACCCAGCACCTGGTCCCCAGACCTGGTCCTCCCACTCAGCACTAGCGTCCCTTCCCCAGGGCGAGGATCACCGATTCCAGCTCCAGCCCAGTTCTGCCCAGGAGCACGTCCAGGACCCATCTGGGCCCAGATCCAAGCCCCCTCAAGTCCTGGCTGGAACTGCCTCTGGTTGAGCTTGGCACCAAGGTCCCACGTCCACCTCTGCCGGAGATGGAGGCAAAGGGGATGGCCACACGTGCCTGCCCAGCCAGCTCCGAGATGGGCAAGGCTACGTGGAGGGGTGGGGCCAGCTCCGGACGGGTGAAGGCCACGTGCTTGGTCCCTGCTCAGTGCGATCTGCACCAGCACGTCTCTGGGGAAACCCACGGCATGACCCTCCTCTGGGAGGAGAGGAGGGGACATTTTGGGGTGGACACAGGCATCTCTGGGGGAGCTGATGGGATGGCTATGCTGAGATCTGCAGGCCAGAGCCCAGCTGCTCCAGGGCCTGCTGTCTGAGCACTGCAGCAGGAAACCGAGGGGCTGGTCCGGGGAGCTGTGCCTGTGGCTTCCCAACAGTCTCCAAATAAAAACAGCCATTCGCACGGACGCCTGGCCTGCAGGAGCTCTGCTCCTGCCTGGAGACTCCCACGGGCAGAGAAGCCTTGTGGGCTACAGTCCAGGGGGACACACAGGCAGACACGACTAAGCGACTGACTTGTTTTCACTTTCACTGTCAGGAGGCGAGTCCTTGTCTTGGACTGCCTGGCTGGCCGATCCTGCCAAAGGGGTATATGCAGGTGTGCAGACATGCACAGATGTGCATAGGTATGCACAGGTATACACAGGTGTGCAGACGTATACACAGGTGTGCAGAGGTACACGGATGCACATGGATACACAGGAGTTTTCAGATGTATGGTCGTCCCTCAGCCCCATGGGGATTGGTCCCAACAACCCTACAGATACCAAAACCTGCTCGGGAATGCTCAGGAATTCTTATGTAAAACGGTGTGAAATTTGCATGTAACCTATGCACATCCCTCTGCATATTCTAAATTATCTCAGATTACTTCTACTACCTAATACTGCAACCCCATGACTCTACAGTCCATGGAATTCTCTAGGCCAGATTACTGGAGTGGGTTGCCATTCCCTTCTCCAGGGGAATCTTCCCAACCCAGGGATCAAACCCAGATCTCTGGAATTGCAGATGGATTCTTTACCAGCTGAGTCACCAGGATAGCCCCCAAAATGCTATAGAAACGGCTGTAAATACAATGTAAACACCATGGTAATAGAGGCTGGAAAATGGCAAACTCTATTTTGCTTTCTGAAACTTTCTGCATTAAAAATATATATTTTCAATCAACGGTTGAATCCTCAGAAGTGCGTGGATATAGAGAGCTGCCACGGGTGTGCACTGGTGTTAATGGACATACACATGCGTGTAGGTAGGTACAGGTGTGCATAGGTACATGGACATCAGAGGCACACGGATGTGAGCAAATACACGCAGGTGTACACAGATGTGAGATATAGATACATGCATGTAACGGTTGTTGGTGGAGGCCACAGGTGCCACACACCCATCTTCTCTCAGGTCTCCCTGGGGTCGGCCAGCAGCCTCACAAGCCCCTCAGAGCTGTGCAGGTAGTCTGTGCCCTGGGCTCCTGACCCAGCCCTGTGTCCCACAGCTGCTGCAGGCGTCTGACCCCCGAGGGGCGTGCACACTACACTGAAAAGGAGCTCAGGACTTGGGGTGGCAGAGACCAAGCAGGGGGCCAGCGCCTGTGGGAGGCTGTAGGGGGAGCAGGAGCACCAGGCCACTGGGCCAGCCACACCGGGAGGGCGCTCCTGGGATCCAGGAGCAGGTCGTGGGCGCCTGGAGCAGAGCCCTGCCTCCTGGGTCAGTAGCAGAGGCGAGCCCTCTTCCCTGAAGCCCCTCTGGTTCCCCAAGGATGGAGGAACCGGTGCTGGCTGCTGCCTCTTCCCAGCAGGGTCCAGGGGACAGCCGTGGCGTCTCCCGCGGACCCACTAGGGGACCACTCGCCCTGACTGACCTGTTGGCTGTGACTTACTGCAGGTCCAGCCTCTTCCTCAACCCTCAGGGTGCCCTGAGATGCCCCGCTCACCCAAGTCAACCTTGGGGCCCCCAGAGGCAGCCAGTTCTGGAAGCCCTGCCCCCAGCAGGCATCCTGAGGTTGGAGCGGCGGCCTTTTCTGTGGATCTTGGATGAAGGCCAGAGGCCACAGGAGGAGCCGGGATCGGCTCAGGTCAGGGTCGGGTCCTTGCCTGTGGCTGGGGGCAGGGCTGGGCCCCTCCATTGGCCTGGTGGACACATGGAGTCAGGCACCCCCTCACGTGGGTTGCGTGTCCATGTCACGTGTCTGGGCATCACATCTCAGAGGATGTATAGCTGGCTCTCAAGTGCCAGGGCAGTGCCCAGGGTGGCACAGGCAAGTCCCTTTGGGGCGGGTGTGTGAGCAGTCCCCAGGAGCGGGACAGCGTCAACCCAGCTCTGAGCAAAGGAGGGAGAGGATCTGGGGTGAAGTCTGGAACTGAGGCACTTCCACTGGACAGAACCACCCCACCCTCCCACCACCCCCCCGTGCCCTGCTTCTCCCCCAGAAACAAGCCGGACAAGGATTTGCACTTATGTCTGTCTTTTAAAAAAGGTACAGAGCATCGGTGAAAACTGAAATCACCTGGACAACCGCAAATGTCCCAGTTTAGCCACGGGCCCAGGAACATGGCCCATACAGCCCAGAATATCCCGCAGGGGCCGGGTCCCTAGACTGGCATCTGGGACCACTTTGCTGGTCAGGGTCAGGGTCGGACCACTTTCCCTGGGACAAGTGGGACCTGCTTCCCAAGGAGGAGAAAGCAGGGAGGCCTGGTGGGCACCTGGACCCCACCACTGGCCAGGTGTAGGCAGGGACAGCATACCAGCCCCTAGTTGCCAGGGTGCCCTGCAGGCTGGGGGTCACAGCCAGGGCATGAAGCAGGGCTGAGGGGTGCCATGCTCTAGGTGCCATAATGCAAATCAAGGACCCCTCGTGGAGGCCACTGGCCCTCAGACCATGGGTCTCAAGGACAGACCACCAGGGCCTCAGTCACAGCTACCAGAAGGTGACAATGTGGATGTGGTTGCTGACACAGAGAAGACAGGGAGCTCTGAGGTCGAGGCCTGGCTTGCTGCCTGCGGTGTCAGGAATCTGATTGCCCACCGGGCGGGACAGCCGGTCAGCTGAGGTCAGGCCTTGGCCTCAGACTGTGGGCTCAGCTCCCCCACGGCAAACACACCATCTTCTGGGGCCGGGAGCGGGGCTCCGTCCTGCGTGGCCTTCTCTTGCATGGGACTCACCAGCTCTTGGGCCGGTGGCAGGGGCTGGTGGCGGCTCTGTTGGAAGTGGCGCAGGCCCACCAGCACGGCAGCAAGGAAGTAGGCGGCGAAGAGCACCAGGAAGTACACGAAGTAGACGAGGAACTGGAACAGAGAGGGGCAGGTGAGGTCAGGGGAGCACCCGGGGGAGGGGGAGGGGCACCCAGGTAGCAGGGACAGGAACAGAGAAGGGCAGGTGAGGTCAGGGGAGCACCCAGGGGAGGAGGAGGGGCACCCAGGGAGCAGGGACAGGAACAGACAGGGGCAGGTGAGGTCAGGGGAGCACCCGGGGGAGGGGGAGGGGCACCCAGGGAGCAGGGACAGGAACAGAGAGGGGCAGGTGAGGTCAGGGGAGCACCCAGGGGAGGAGGAGGGGCACCCAGGGAGCAGGGACAGGAACAGACAGGGGCAGGTGAGGTCAGGGGAGCACCCGGGGGAGGGGGAGGGGCACCCAGGGAACAGAGAGACACAGACGAGGTCACGGGAATGCCTGGGGAGAGGGGGTAGGGCCCCAGCCTCCACAGGCCAGCCAAGCAGCAGCACACCCAGCCCTTCTGAGCCTCTGTGATCCCGCCTGAGGCATTCTGATCACTTGGTGTGACAGCAAATGTGCAGCTTGGCTCTGGGGCCAAGTCTTCACACTCGTGTGGGTGGAGCCTGGTGGAGGGGAACAGATCATCCGGTTGGCCAGCGCAGCCCCCTTGGCCCTGGGGCCTGGGCAGCCCCAAACCTGGCATCCCATGAAACTGCCCAGCAGTGATGCATAGGGACCTGGGCCCAGCTAGGGGACCCTCCTACCTGAATCTCAGATCACCAGGGGCAGGGGTCCAGAGTGTCTCCTTCATCTGTGGGCCAACTCCCTGGAGCTCTACTCCCCCAGGGGGCTCCCTAAGACCCTCTTCAGCACCAGCACACTCAGCCCTCCTAGGAAAGCTCATTTTCAGAAGCAAAACCAGGAAGTGAACCATCAGAGACTTCACTTCCAGGAACCTGGGGCTGGCATGTCCTGCCTGTTTCTCTCTGAGTGTGAGTGAAGCCTTGGACACTGAACAGCGAGCACTCAGAAGGTGACTGAAAGCTGGACGGGCAGACCAGCCTCGACCTTGGAATCTGAGGAGCAACACGGCAATGTGTTCCCTGGGTTTTTTCTTCTTTCTGCTGCCTGTATTAAAGGAACCAAAGAAGCCAGCAAACAAGAAATCCCAAAACACATGGGAAAAAACCCAACACTAACAAAAGCTGCTCCAAACGAAGGATCAGGAGAGGGACCACCGGCCCAGCAGGATGAGACACTGAAGAACGGGAACCACTCTACCCCAGCCAGACCCCACTCTCATGACCCAGGCTGTGACGCCCCTAGTCTGGTCAGGGGGTGTTGGTTAGGGCCCGGTGGGGAGCTGGAATGTTCACCCCCACAGAGACCACACGGAAAGCCTGGGCTGTCGCTCTTACCAGGCAGTGCCCCCCACTCGCTGAAGAGTCAGGACTTTCAAGCCACCCAGCAGGGGCAAGAATGCTCTGCCCCCACCAGGATCACTGGAGGCCACAGGAAGAGTGGTAATGAGGCACCCAGGCCCCTCCCAACCACTGGTGGCCACGTGGGGAGCTGGCACTCCCATCCTTGCCCCCACACACCCCTCAGGTGAGGAGGGCTGAATGGGGAGTCTGGACACCCACCCAACCTGGCTGTAAAGATACAAGCTCCTAGTCTTCTGCAAGGGTGGTGTCAGGAAAAGCCAACTGAAACAGAGGATTAAATAAGATCCAAAGGGACTTCCCTGGTGGTCCAGTGGTTAAGAATCCACCATGCAATGCAGGGGACGCAGGTTCAATCCCAGGTCCGGGCCCTAAGATCTCACATGCCTCAGAGTAACTAAGTCCAAGTACTGCAACTAAGACCCAAAGCAGCCAAATAAATATTTTTTTTAAAAAATAAGATCTAGAATTGCATAACATAATGGCCAAAATGTACAGGTTTCACTTAAAAAAGTCACTCAGCAAACTTAGAAAAAGTTCTCTAAATGAATGAAATACAATCAACAGACACAGATACCAAGATGACAGAGATGAGATAAAGCTTTGCAGAAAAGAAATGGAAGAGAGAAAGAAGAAAAGTTACAGTAAAAGAAGAAAAACATAGTAACCAATAAAAAAACTTAACAAATGGTCTTGTTAAGAATGGGGGGAACAGGGAAAAGAATCGGTGCACTGGAAGATGCAACAATAGAAATGAGCCAATCGAAACAACAAAACAGATAGGGGAAAGAGCAGAGCTTCATTCTCTAGGGGACAAAACACCGTTATGGGAGTAGAACAAGAAGAAAGAAAAAGCATGGAACTGAAAAAGCACTTGAGGAAATAATGGCTGTGGAAATGTCTCAAATCTGGAACGGGACATAAACCTACAGATTTAAAAGGGGCACGTGTATCACGTTCAGTTGCTCAGTCATGTCCAATTCTTCGCGACCCCACAGACTGCAGCCCACAAGGCTCCTCTGTCCATGGAATTTTCTAGGCAAGAATACTGGAGTGAGTTGCCATTTCCCCCTAAGGGTATCTTCCCAGCCCAGGGACTGCACTTGTATCTCCTGTCTCCTGCACTGGCAGGCAGATTCTCTACCACTGAGCCACCTTGGAAGCCCCTTAAGAATGTGAGGGAACCCCAAACAAAACAGCCACCCCAATCAGACCAACACAGATCATAATCAAATTTTTGAAAGCTAAAGACAAAAAGGAAAATCTTGAAAGCAGCCAGAAAAAAATGACACTGTAGGGGAAAAATAATTAGAATGACAGTGGATTTTTCATCAGAAACCAAGAAGGTCACAAGGAAATGATAAAATTTTCACATGCTGAACAAAAAAACTGTTAACCCAGAAACCTATTCCACTGAAAATGTCCTTCAGAAATGAAAAATAAATCAAGATACTCTCAGGTCAAGTAAAACAGAACAATTTGTCACCAGAAGACCTGCCCTGAAAGAATGCCTGAAGAAGGTTCTCTAAACAGAAAGTAAATGATAAGAAACCTGTGACATCAAGGAGAAACAACAGTGACCAAAATTATGGATAAACAGATTTTTCTTCTCTCCAGTTTCCTAAATGTTTAATAGCTGGAGTAAAATAGCGACCCTATAGACGGCAGCCCACCAGGCTTTGCTGTCCCTGGGATTCTCAAGGCAAGAACACTGGAGTGGGTTGCCATTTCCTTCTCCAATGCAGGAAAGTGAAAAGTGAAAGTCAAGTCACTCAGTCGTGTCCGACTTTAGCGACCCCATGGACTGCAGCCCACCAGGCTCCTCCGCCCATGGGATTTTCCAGGGAAGAGTACTGGAGTGGGGTGCCATTAGGCAGCTCTAATGATATATAGAAGAAATAAATAAGGCACTTGTACTATAAACATAGGAGAGAAAAGTGACTTAAAGGGAGGTGAGATTTCAATACTTACTACAACTGTCCATTTAATACACAAAGCAACTATGAAAAAAGTTATCACAAGAGACACGCAAATTATATGACAGATAACCCAAGAAGTTCTGAAGAATCTATAAATAATGCAGGGGAAAAGAAAACAGAAACAAAAGGCAGAGAATAAAAGGAAAATAAAAATGAAATGACAGGTGTAAGTTATAAGACAGCACAATTATACTACATATAAACAGTCTAAATAAACCAATCAAAGAAAGAGACTGGCAGAGTGAGTTAAAAAAAAAAACATGACAACCATATGCTATCTACAGGAAATGCCAAGTATAACAATACAGTCAGGTTAAAAATAAAAAGACAGAGGCTTCCCTGGTGGCTCACTGGTAAAAAAAAAAAAAAAAAAAAAATCCACCTGCCAACGCGGGAGACATAGGTTCAATCCCTGATCTGGGATGATCCCATATGCCACAGAGCAACTAAGCCTATGTGCCATAACAGATGAGCCTGTGCTCTAGAGCCCAGGAATTGCTGAACTACTGAGCCCACGTGATGCAGCTGCTGAAGCCCACATGCCCTAGAGCCTGTGCTCAGCAACAAGAGAAGCCATCGCCATGAGAAATCCGTGCACTGCAACTAGAGAAAGCTTGCACAGCAATGAAGACCCAGCACAGCCAATAAATAAATAAAAATTGGAGGGAAAAAAGCCAAAGGAAAGCAGAACAGCTATGTGAATATCATGTAAAGTAGACTTTGGAGAAAAGAAAATGACCACAGGCAGAGAAGGACATTATATAATGTTAAAAGACTCAATTCACCAAGACACACTGTGCATGTGTATACAACAAATAGCTGTAAAAATGTGGAGTAAAAACATGATAGAATTGAAAGAAAAAAATAGACAAATTCACAATTATAAATGAAAACTTCCAACATTCCTTTCTCAACAATAGGCCAGACAGAAAATCTATGAGGATACAGAAAAAAATCAATACCACCATCAGCAATAGGATGTAATTGGTATTTATAGAATACTCCACCCCCAAACAGCAGAATTCACATTCTTTTCAAGTGTCCATGCAGCATGTAACAAGATAGACCACGTCCTGGGCCATAAAACAAACCTCGACATAATGCAGATTGTGTTCTCTGATCACAACAGAATAGAATCAAAAATATAAAGCAATAACAGAAAGATAGGAAAACAATCAAAACACTTGGAAACTAAACAAAACATTTTGAAATAATCATAGGTCAAAGAGAAAGTATGAAAAGAGACAAAAATACATAGAAGTGAAAGAAAATGAAGATACAACATATCAAAATCTGTAGGGTGTAGCTAAAGCAGGCTCAGAGGGAAATGTATAGCAATAAATGCAAATATTAGAAAAGAAGAAGTCTCAAATCATTAATCTAAGCTTCCATCTCAAGAACCTAGAAAAAGATGAGCAAAATAAATCCAAAGCAAGTAAAACAAAGGAAACAGTTAAAACAGAAGTTCTAGCCAGTGCAGTAAGACAAGTAAGTACATTAAAAACATTTAAGAAAAGACCTCCCAGAACAAATAAGTGACCTCAACAAGATTACACAAGATTAACACACACAAGTCAATGTGTTTCTTATACAGGCAGACCTCAGAGATATTGCTCAGTTCCAGACCACCCCAATAAATACTGCAATAAAGTAACTCACACAAATTTTTTGGTTTCCCAGTACACATAAAAATTATGTTTACACTACAGTCTATTAAGTATGTAATAGCATTATGTCTAAAAACAAATTATATACCTTAATAAAAATATTTTATTGCTAAAAAATGCTAACTGCCATCTGACAATGCAAGGTTGCCACAAATCTTCAACTTGTAAAAATGTCAGTATCTTTGAAGCATGGTAAAGTGAAGTACAACAAAATGAGGTCTGCCTGACTTCCCTGGTGGCTCAGACAGTAAAAGCGACTGCCTACAATGTGGGAGACCTGGGTTTGATCCCTGGGTCAGGAAGATCCCCAGGAGAAGGAAATGGCAACCCACTCTAGTACTTTTGCCTGGAAAAACCCATGGACAGATGAAGGAGCCTGGTAGGCTACAGTCCATGTGGTCACAAAGAGTTGGACACAACTGAGCAACGTCACCTTCTTTTCTTTCTTGAACTAGCAACAAACACCGGGACACTGTTATAGACTGAACTGTCTCCCTTCAAAATTCACTGCTGAAGCCCTAACCCCCAGTATGACTGTATGTGGAGATAAGACCTTTCAGGAGTGATTAAGGCTAAATGAGGTTATGAGGGTAGCACTCTGATCCAGTATGACTGCTGTCCTTACAAGAGGCAGAGACACCAGGAGTGCACACAGAAGAAAGACCAAGTGAGGAGAGGGGCCTTGGGAGGAACCAGACCTGCAAACACTTTGATCTCACCAGATCTCAATCTGATCTTCCAGCCTGCAGATTGTTAAGAGAACAGACTGCTATTGCACAGACTGCCCAGTCTGTGATACCTTGTTATGGCAGTCCTTGCAGATTAATGCAGACACCAAAACTAAAAATATCACATAAGAATTGCTCACAAAACACTGAAACGCCTAGGAATAAACCTAAGAAAGCATGCACAGCACTACAGTACTTGCATCCATGTCGAAAACTACAAAATGCTGAAAGAAATCAAAGACGTTCCAAGTAAACGGAGAGACATACCATGTTCACAGGCTGAAGACTCAACAGAGTAAACGATATCAATTCTCCCAATACTGATAAACAAGCTGAATGCAATTCCCAGCAAAATCACAACAAAAGTTTTTGTAGATATAGACAAGATTACTCGAAAATGTAGAGGGAAAGGCAAAGAAACTCTAAATAGCTAAAACAATTCTGAAAAACCTTCCAAAGTTGGAGGAATCAGGGTACCCAATTTTAAAACTTACCACATAGCTACACAAGCAGGACAGTGTGGTGGTGGAGGAAAGGCGGGCATACAGCCCAACAGAACAGACAAAGAACCCAGAAGCAAGCTCATCCAAGTGGTAAAAAGGCAAGTCAGTCTCTCAACAAACGGTGCTAGAGTGAGTAGACATCTACAGACAAAGGGATGAAACAACATTAATGTCACACCTTACACAAAAGTTAACTCAAAACAGGTCACAGACTTAGGTATCGAACTATAAAACTTTAATAAGAAGCTGGGGGAAATCTTTGGGACCCAGGACCAGACAGAGTTACTGTGGGTTCTGTGCTAAGTCACTTCAGTCCTGTCTGACTCTGCAACCCTATTGAAGAAGGAACTCATAGGGCCTGGACTCCATCTTAGGCCTGTTCATGCTGATCATGCTCGGCCACCTTTCCAATGGACTCTGAACTCTGTGTTTAGTGACTATGAAAACAACAACAGAAGGATAAGACCCCCTCCAGACAGGGGAACCTTGAAGATCGTATCTAGGTTACTCATCAGACTGTGTGGATCACAATAAACTGTGGAAAATTCTGAGAGAGATGGGAATACCAGACCACCTGACCTGCCTCTTGAGAAATCTGTATGCAGGTCAGGAAGCAGCAGTTAGAACTGGACATGGAACAACAGACTGGTTTCAAATAGGAAAAGGAGTACATCAAGTCTGTATCTTGTCACCCTGCTTATTTAACTTATACGCAGAGGACATCATGAGAAACGCTGGGCTGGAAGAAACACAAGCTGGAATCAAGATTGCCGGGAGAAATATCAATAACCTCAGGTATGCAGATGACACCACCCTTATGGCAGAAAGTGAAGAAGAACTAAAAAGCCTCTTGATGAAAGTGAAAGTGGAGAGTGAAAAAGTTGGCTTAAAGCTCAACATTCAGAAAACGAAGATCATGGCATCTGGTCCCATTACTTCATGGGAAATAGATGGGGAAACAGTGGAAACAGTGTCAGACTTTATTTTTTGGGGCTCCAAAATCACTGCAGATGGTGACTGCAGCCATGAAATTAAAAGACGCTTACTCCTTGGAAGAAAAGTTATGACCAACCTAGATAGCATATTCAAAAGCAGAGACATTACTTTGCCAACTAAGGTCCGTCTAGTCAAGGCTATGGTGTTTCAAATAGTCATGTATGGATGTGAGAGGTGGACTGTGAAGAAGGCTGAGCGCCAAAGAATTGATGCTTTTGGACTGTGGTGTTGGAGAAGACTCTTGAGAGTCCCTTGGACTGCAAGGAGATCCAACCAGTCCATTCTGAAGGAGATCAGCCCTGGGATTTCTTTGGAGGGAATGATGCTAAAGCTGAAACTCCAGTACTTTGGCCACCTCATGCAAAGAGTTGACTCATTGGAAAAGACTCTGATGCTGGGAGGGCTTGGGGGCAGGAGGAGAAGGGGACGACCGAGGATGAGATGGCTAGATGGCATCACGGACTCGATGGACGTGAGTCTAAGTGAACTCTGGGAGTTGGTGATGGACAGGGAGGCCTGGCGTGCTGCGATTCATGGGTTCGCAAAGAGTCGGACACGACTGAGTGACTGAACTGAACTGAACTGAAGAGAAAATATACACTAATCACCCCTTCCTCCAGACAGGCCATAAATGTTTCTGTATCTATCAGAGTGTAACCTCGGGTTTATTGATTATTGGCTAATTGTTTGACTGTTTGAGGACATAGCACATGAATGATGGGATTATTGGGATTGTATTTTCCTTGGTTTATGTAAGTCTCAAGGAATTTGGAGTGGTGGGTTCAGACACGTACACATGAGGTATAAAAGATTTTCACAAATGCTGGTCGGGGTCCTTGGCTAAAAGGAGACTCTGCCTTGGGCCCGCCGGTGTAATAAACCGCACTCCACTATCTGCATTGTCCTTCTGAGTGAGTTTGTTTCCTGGAATGCGTGGCTACAACACTATGGACTATATTCCACCGGGTTCCTCAGTCCATGGGGTTCTCCAGGCAAGAATACTGGAGGGGATTGCCATTTGCTTCTCCAGAGGATCTTCCCGACCCAGGATTCGAACCCACATCTCTTATGTATCCTGCATTGGCAGGCGGGTTCTTTACCACTAGTGCCACCTGGGAAGCCCAGAATTATTATCAGTTCAGTTCAGTTCAGTCGCTCAGTCGTGTCCGATTCTTTGTGACCCCGTGAATTATTATATGTAATACCAAAACTAAGATCCACAAAAGGACAAAGGAATGAATCAGACCTCATCAAAATTAAAAACTTTTACTCTGCAAATAGCCCTATTAAGAAGACGAGATGGTCTGCTATGGACTGGGAGATGCCTGCAAAGTGCATGTCCAACAAAGGGCTGCTATCTAGAATAAGCAGACATGCTCAAACTCAAGAATAAAAAGACAAAGGCCCCAAACAGGAAATGGGCAGGAAAGAAACTCTTCACCCAGGAGGATGCACAGATGCAGCCGCACACGAGAAGAGAAGCGGCACAGCCATCAGGGAGCGAGTGTGTGCATGCTCCGTCGTGCTGGACTCTTGGCGACCCCATGGTCTGTAGCCGCCAGGCTCCTCAGTCCAAGGAATTTTCCAGGCAAGAATACTGGAGTAGGTAGCCACTGCCTTCTCCAGAGGATCTTCCTGACCCAGGGATCAAAGCCAGGTCTCCTGCATTACAGGCAGATTCTTTACTGTCTGAGCCATCAGGGAAGCCCATTATAGCCATCAGGGAAATACAAATTAAAACCACAGGGATCAGCTCTCCACACCATTCAGAAGGGTAAACCAATGGTGACCCCATCAAAGGCTGGTGAGAATGTGGAGAAACTGGCCTCCTCAGGCATGGCTGGTGAAGAACAGTCTGGCAGCCACCCCAGGACTCAATGACTGCACCTCAGGGCATTTATCCAGAGAAACGGAAATCCAGGTTCACACAGAAAGCTATACACCAATGTTTAGAGCAGCCCCCAACTGGATCAAGCTAGGGCTCCTGGCAGTAACCAAGTAAGAGCCTGGGTCCAGTCACCAGGGAACCCACACAGCACAGGACCCAACGGGAGTAGCTATGTGTCTCTAGGAGCTGGGATGAGTGGTTAAAAGTCAATCCTGACTCACTGGGTTCCTTCCACGGAAGGGCACTCTCAAGATGACAACACTACAGAAACGGGGGCAAACCAGGGCTGCTGGGGTTGAGGCGGAGGTGGAGTGGGGCCCAGCATGGTCGCAGGGGATGGGCAGGCATGCTCTCATCTCGACTGTGGGGTCCACATCCCCCTAGTGCCTGCACCCCAGAACTGCAGGATGTGGCCAGTGGGGAGGCTGGGTATGTGAGTCTCTGCATTACCTGTTACCCCGTGAGTGAGTGTGTGGTGACCCAGAAATACTGTTTAACTTAAAAGCCAGCCCCCCAGGCCAGCTCCCCACATGCCCTGGGCTGGTTCCCACCACCAGCTCCATTCCCCACCCCCACTCTCACTACCCATGACGGAGGGATGGGCCCCCAGTGCACTGCACATGGAAACAGTGAGTGAGAGGAGCAGGGATGACTCTCCTGCCGGACACCACCAGGATCCGTAATTTCTAATTACAAGCAAGCCTGTAGAGCTCCCTTTTAACCAGGAAATTAAAGCAGCCAAACAAAAATCAATATAATATCAGCTTGACCTGGCAAGGCCATAAAGTGCCACGTGGTGGGGCTGGGCTGAGACAGGGGAGGAAAGTCCAGCCCTGACCCCAGCCTGGAGCCCCTAAGAAGCCCCACCGCCCAGAGCTGGGATGACTGGCGCTCCAGGGAGGGGGAACACCCCTGGGTGTGGAGGCCCCTCGCATACGGCTGCCAGCAAGTCCCACAATCAAGCCAGGAGGCAATGGTGCTCCAGCAGAGGCTGTCACTCCAGAGGGGAGGCCTCACCAGAGGGTCCCAGTGAAGGAGGGCCCAACCCACCACGTCTGGACGGAGGTCTGGTGCCTCTGGACTGCCCCTGACGCACAGCTGTAGGCGCAGTCACACACGCCCCATGGGCCCAAGTCCAACTTGGCCACCCTGCTCAGCCACAGTCCACAGTGTTCAGCCTGTGGGGCCCTCCTGGGGAAGCAGGGCTGAGACCTGCCTGCTCGGGTGGACACACACTGCCACAGGCTCTGATGTCCTTCCCGAACCCCAGCCCAAAATCCTGTTTCTGAACATAAGGGTCTCTTGTGCCTGGAACCTTCTCCCTGGTCAGCTCTGGCAAGGGAGTCACCAGGGCGAGGCTGACCCAGCACCCTTGGACAGAGGGCTGGACTTCTCCATGGAGCCGCCATGCCCAGAGAGGTCCGGCTCCCAGCAGGTGGAGGCTGCACCGAGGAGCCCAGTGACAACCCTCCCATGGGCCCAATCTCTGGCTAGTTCCAGCTCACTCAGAGGTCCTGCCCTGGCCGAGGCACTGGGAGTCCAGCCTGAGCGTGTCCCGGGTTTCACGTTCTTCTCGGGAGACAGAGGACTGGATGGAGGGAGGAGTCGGGAAAGGGGCTGACAGGCACCAAGGTCAATCAACCCTGGAGCTCCACTCTCATCTGCCTCCACAGAGAGCTGTCCCATGAGCAGGACCCATTGCAGGAAGGCCTATCGGAGGGCTCAGGGAATGCTCAGGACCATGCCTCCAGGCTTCCTGGGACCTCAGCCAGTGTAGGGGGTACCCAGGGCCCCGAGAGCTCCTGCAGAAGTGACCGGCACCCAGGCTGGCCTCGGAGACCCTAGAGGTCTCACAGGACTTGATGGTACATGCCCCCTGCACTGCCCAATGTGGGCAGCATTCGTAGCCCCAACCTGAGCCCCGCAAGGAAGCTGCACAGGTTGGCACCAGGCAGTCAGATTGTGGCCCTTGGCCTCCCTGCCCTCTGAGCCTTCCCTCCCTGTTCCCACTCAGTCCAGAGAGTCTGGCTAGACATGCCCCTGCCTGAAGCATGTCTATGGTTTGGGTCCCGGGAGGGGTGACACTGCTGGCTGGGCAGGCACCAGGAGGCCTGGCCAGGACTTCCCCCTCAACCCACCCTGAGGCATCCCTCCTCCAGGAAGTGAGCCCGAAAGCAGAGCTCACCTGGGAACAGACTGGGAGGCCCAGGCCCCGCTTGTCGGAGACAATGAGGGTGATGATGGTCTTGAGAACGGTGGCGAGGAACGTGTTGATGCCGAAGACCAGGGCACGGAGCTCTTGAGAAAGAGAAGCCGCGATCTGAAAACTTCACAGGGTAGCAGGCTGAGGTCAGACAGCCAGGGCGAGACGCGCCCACAGGTGCAGAGGACCCAGCTAGGTGGCAGTGCCCTCAGGCAGCCAAGAACAGCCGCGGGTCCACCAAGGCTGCAGGGCTTGCAGGGAGACATGAGGCCCACACAAAGCCTGGGCTGCCCACCGCCCTGGGCCTGTGCTCTGAGCTGTACATCCTCCCTTGATGACCCATAAAGGGAGTGCAAAGCCAGGCGAAGAAGGCAGCCCTGGGAGACAAAGTCTCCTGGAAACCCTGGGACAAAGAAGTTGTCGTCACTACAGGGCTCTCAGAAAACCGTCCCCCTGAAAGCAGGGTGTTAACACAACCACAGGCACAGACGAGCACGAGGAAAATTCCGGATTTAAAGTGCTTTGCTGTTAAATGAGTCAGTAAATTAGAAAAAGACCCATAAAACAAATAAAGAAGCAAGAGGAATTAATATGCTCAGTGCTTCCAGCGCTCTGCACAGAAATTAACATTTGAACACACTTTCAATTAAAAGCCCCAAAGTGCCTTAAAAAAAACTAGACAGGAAACGTTCTCAAGTTCTGAAGAATGAGTGAACAAAAAGAGGCAAGAAGCCTTACAGAGAGTGACAAAGGCTGGGGAGCTTCTGCTGGGGGTGCGGGAGGGTTGGGACGACAAGAAATACATGAAGTTCTAGGGTGGGCAGGCGCACAGTAACTCAAGCAATAGATTAACTCCTGGGAAACAGGAGCCCAGCCAGGTCCCACCAGGACAGGCAGAACAAAATGCCACCTGTACGACTTGGGGAGATGCTGCTGCCAGAGCTCCACGAGTGGGGTTAAAGCCAACAGTAACACGGTTACACACTCCGTGAAAGGCCCCTGCCACCACACCCGCACGTGGGCTGCAGATGACCGGGGAATAGGAAATCCCAGCGGGAAAAGAACCCATGGGTGTGAACTAGCCAGGACAGCAGGAGGGGCCGCTAGCCCACAAGCCGCCCTTCAACGCCTGGCTGTGTCTGCAGCATCTCTTAAACCCTTTCCTAAAGCACGTGAACTCTGACCTGGCTGGCCCACTTCCGGAACCACCTGAGGCCATTATCAGAACTTCAGAAGAAAAATGTAGGTGAGAGGGTGAGGCTTCTGAGCCAGGCGTCTCAGGGAGATACCAGAGACGGTGGCCTTGTCACCAGGAAAACCAAAAACAATGCCCTCTGGACACGGAGCCTCAAGCTTATGAGGTGGGGGAGCGATGACCCCGGCAGCCTGACACCCACATGTCAGACACGAGGCCTGGGGGGGGGGGCGCGGTCTGCTGTCTCCTTCTCACCTTTGTGTCTCATATTTGACCTTTTCTGCATCGTATTTGATCTTTCTGCCACAAACACCATGGCTTTTACAATTGACACACAAGACACTAGGTGTCCTGAGACAAGTGAGGGGAAGACACCAAGGGCCCTGGCACCCTCTCCACAATGCTGACGGTGGCAGGAGAGGTGGGGCGCTTACAGGCTGAGAGCAGGTCAGGACGGGAGGATGCAGCGTCCCGCTTGTGTGGGAGGCCAGGCCTGGGGCCACGTCCACAGGCAGTTGGGGAAGGCAGCCATGCCACAGGGGCAGGAGGGCGGCGGAGCATAAACTGTGCCAGCAGGGCCGGGGTGTGGTCTGGGCGCCTGGGCAGCACTGGCCTAGGAAAGGAAAGGACCGGGTCTGATCCGGGCTTCCTCCTACAGACCAGGGCAGGTACGGGTCTGACGTGCAGGGGGATTGTGAGATGGAACAAGGGAGCCAGGCCACCATGCCGTGGGCAGGGGGGCGGGCTGCAGAGGGGCAGGAGTCTGAGGACACCATCCAAGCTCCACACAAGGCAGGGGCAGATGTTCTCACATGGGTGTGACTGGAGAGGATGGTCCATGTCGGGACGGAGGTGCCCCAGGGAAGACGGGGCGCAGAGGGGAACTGGAGCCAAACAGCTGGGGACAATGACAGGCCACCTGCCGGGTACAGATGTTGAGTATGTGTTTTGTGTCACATGTGTGGTGTGAAAATGTGTGTCTGGGGTGAACACACGGTGGGAGAGGTCTGGTTTAGAGGGTGCACTGAGGGGTCAGGAGTCAAACCCAGCAGGACATGGCCGGGGAAGGTTCTGGAAGGCACAGTGAGTCAGCAGACAGCTCTTGGGACATCCCTGGGCAGGTGCAGGAGCGTCGCCAGGGGTGTGAGGAACACAAGGGCATCAGGGAAGGTCTCCTTTGGGCAGAAGGCCAGCTGGGTCACCCAGTTGCTGCCGTGAGCCGCCCTGCCCAGAAGTGGGAGAGGACGGGAGTGGCCTCAGAGTCACCCATGACAGGACCTCAGGGCCAGGAGGCAGGAAGGACTTCAGAGGTCCAATCTGTGTGGACACCAGAGGCTCAAGGGGGGCGCACAGGGGACACCCACACAGGCCGGACTCCTCACCCAGCCTTAGGGTCCTAGCAGCTGGGACAGGGCATGCTATTAGCAAGGGGGCTCCTGGCTAAAGGTACCTGGGGCTCACACTCCAACATGAGCAGTACACACTCTGCTGCTCCCCATGGAACCTTCTGGAAGAAGACCTTCTGCTACATACCATCCATGGCCCTCCAGCCACACACCCCCACTTCCAGTTTCTAAGGCCACTTGCCAGCCCCAGCCCGACTCACGTGGCGATGGGCACCAGAAACTGGTAGGAGCCGCGGAAGAGCACGAAGGCCGCGTAGCACAACCAAATGTCGTTGGTCTTGTACATGAGGAACACCAGCCCCGCCTGCAGCATCGTCACCACCGCGATGACCAGCCTGGCCCACAGCGCCCAGCGGATCCTCACGAAGCCCGCAGCAAAGGAGGTGAGGGCACCTGGGGAGACAAGTCGCGTCACGGCCATCCCGGTGGTCACGGTCGCCGCCCCATGGGGCGGGGCGTACCTAGCAGCGTGGAGGCGGCGTCCGCCCCGCCGTTGTAGACCCTGGTGGTGTCCGTGGTGGGGTGGACCACGTTCCACAGGATGTGCACGTAGTAGACGATCAGGTAGTAGCCGGCGGAGTTGAAGACCCACCAGAGCGACCAGAGACGCAGCTGCGGCAGCTGCACCGCGTGGCCCAGCTGTCCGAGCATGCGCACGAACGTCGAGTCTCGCCAGGCGGCCGGCGGCCAGCCCGGCTTCGCGCCCGTGGCCTGCGCCTGGCCCGGGTTCATCTGGTGCAGCTCGGAGGGCGCTGCCCCGGCACGCACGGGCGCTCCGCGGTTGAAGAAGAGGCTGCGCCTGGGGCGCTTCAGGAAGAGCGCCAGCACCAGGCTGAAGGTGAGGAAGGCCAGCGAGATGTAGTTGAGCGTGGAGAAGGGGACCCTGCCCATGGTGACCAGCAGCTGGCCCAGCACCGAGCTGGTGAAGACGCCCATCAGCACCGAGGCCCGTGAGTAGCTGGCCATGCGCTGGTAGTGGGCAGGGGGCACTAGCGAGAAGATGTAGGAGGAGTAGGCGATGCGGGCAGCCATGGTGATGCTGAAGAAGAACTCCATGAACTGCATGTGCAGCACGGTCGAGCCAAACAGCAGCAGGAGCCACACAGACACGTAGCTCAGGCCCTGCAGCAGCAGCACCGGCTTGTAGCAGAGGTAGTCGGTCAGCAAGAAGATGGGCACCAGCACGGCCAGGTACGAGTAGGACAGCACCGGCGTGATCTCGTTGGTGACCTGCAGGACAGCACATGCATGACCCCCAGCTCCAGAGCACGGTCCCTGCTGCTCTGGGCGCCCGTCACATCTGCTGGGCTGGGCCTAGCACCTGTGAGCCCCACATGGACCCCATGCACCCCCAAGTCACCCCGTCTCCTGTGCCCCTTTACCACAGTGCCCTACCAGGACTACGTGACGAGTACTGTTCTCCAAACAGGTGCAGCCCTTAGGGCTGTCCAGGGCATCCGAGGAAACAGAGAGACGCACAACCAGACCCCCAAACATGTTCCACTCTGATCCCATCCCCAAGGGCGTGCTCCTCAGGAAGCAGTTTAGTATCGACACCTGCAGAGTGTTGGTAATAGTGCTGAAAATATCAGTAACTACATGCTAAGCCACGTTGATCCAGGCTTGTCTCTAATGAAATAACAACATGAGAGGATTTCACCTTAAATCTAACAATATAGAAAACAGAGCTGTGACTAATCTACACTCTTGCCAGCAGCCGAGGAAGGCCTTCAGCAGGCCGGTCTCACTCAGTCCCAGGGCACAGGGGACGCTGCAGCCACCCTTGCACCAGCCACACAGGAGAGCAAAGCTGGGCCCTCACCCCTGCCTGTCAGGCAGGACTAGGAGCTGCCTCCATGGGAGCCAGGACTCCCAGCTTCACCAAGGGAGCTCTCCATGGCCTTGGCCACTCAGCTCTCCACTCAGACAGGGCTGACCCAGCAGGACACTCCCTCCTGGGCACGCAGGGCAAGGCCACAGCCACAGACCCCTTTGGGATGTGAGCCAGATGTCCTCCCACTGCCCAGGAAGGGCCACCCTGGGCCTGCCCCCTAGGAAGAGGTCCCAGCTTTTGAGAGACCCAAGTCTTTGGCCCCACCACCCTTTCCTGGGGGATGCACATGGGAGGCAGCCTGTGCTCGGAGCCTCTCCTGAGGCCCAGCTGGGTGTTTAGCAGGTGGTCTCCCTACAGGAATCCAAATAACCCCACCTGACCCTCCCAGGGGCTTCATCTGACCCCAAATAACCCTCCCAGGAGTTCCACCTGACCCCAACTGACCCTCCCAGGGCCTAGCCATGGCTCAGACCAGCCAGGGGCAGCAACAGGTGAGCCTCTGGCCTTGTTGGGCTCTCAGAGGCTTCGGCCTCCCTTGGTTCCCACCCGACTCAGGGTGCTAACCCTGACTGTGCCTGACCACCTGCTAACACCAGGGCCCACTTCACAGATGCACCAAGGGCCCAGAGCTGAGCCCAGGTCAGCACGTGGGGCCCAGCTGAGCCCACTGCTTCCTGGAGGCTCACCCATGGTTTTCTGCAGCCGTCATGTCTGTCCACCCAGAACTTGCAGCCTAACTGGCTAGGCCTCGGCACTGCTTCTCAGTCGGTGCTCGGGACCCCATGCTGGCCACATACCCACTGCCTCCAGGGCTCCCCATCTGCTGGGGGCCACCCAGTACTGAGCACTAGAGCCTTGGGACAGTCCAAGACAGTCTTGGTGCAAGTCTTTTCTCAGGGGTGCTGAAAAACCAGTGCTGGTCCCAGAGCCATGGGGGCTGGCTACAGGGTCAGAGCCTTGTTTATGGAAAATTCCAGGAACATCAAACAACCCCTCAGTTAGTGGTCGAGCCCTCTTGGCAGGCAGCTTGCACAGCTGTGGGGCCGTGGGGTCAGAGCTGCGGGAGGCCAGCCATTCTTCCTTGTCCCCTCACCGCTGCCCAGGCCCCGGATCCACCTTCTCCAGCTGGGCAGGCATGCAGGCCAGGGGGCAGACCCATGACATATTTGGGAACTGCAGGAAGCACAGCACCCATGGAGTCCCTGAGGCAGGTGGCATGAGGGGCGCCTCATCCTGGTCCAGCCAGTGTTGCTGGGCCATGTTCCCAGCACCTTGGTGTGGACAGGCTAGATCCAGACTGACAGGCAGGATAAGGAAGCCATGCCCACACCAGGATCCGGGTGGCCTCGGGGCAGCCAACAGGAGGCTTAGCTGGGGCGCCATGGCAGGCAGGACAAGGACAGGATGCCATGGGCTCTGAGGACCATGGGACAAGGGGCGCAGGGCAGGGCCAGGCCATAGGTGACCAGAATTCCAAGAGGAGTGGCATCAACAGCCTACACCTGGCTGCACCCAGAGGGGCTCAGGGAGCGAGGGCAGGACAGGGGCTGTCACACCAGTGACAGGCAGGGTCAGCTGCGGGCCAGCAAGGACTGCTGTGTAAAACGTCCTGGGCCAGGCTCATCATGGAGGTGGGGTGGGGGCTGCAGGACCCAACCCAGGCAGCTCAGGTGCAGGGGAGTCACAGGCCCCAAGGTGCAAAGCAAACCTCGTACCTGCCAGGAAGTGCTTCATGAACCAAAGGGCAGCAGGAGTGGGGGTGGGGTGGGGGGAGGGAGAAGGGAGGGTACCGGATGTGTGTGCAGGCAACACTCAGCATAAACCGGGAAGAATGGGGCCGAGTTCACAGTGAAACTGCGGCCCAGAGGACATGCAAGCAGGGAGGAAGCTGGTGGACAGGAGACACTGGGCCCCCCTAGTACCAGAAGCCTACCAGGCACAGGAAGGCAGACGCCCGCAGAGGGGGAAGCTGGCAAGGCCAGGCTTGGGGACAGCCAGGAACACGAGACGCCACAGCAGAAATCAAGGAAATCCAAGCCCGGCAGCAAGCCCTTGTCTATCAGATGGGCACAAACTCAACAGCGCCTGGTAGGTGCTGATGAAACGGAGTCAGGGCCCGGCCTCGCACTGCAGAGGGTAGAAGCGAAGCGACCACAGCAGTGTTTCCCCTGGGGGACGGGATAAGCTGGAGACCTCAGAGACCCTTGGAGCAAGGCAGGGGAGGGGGTTCTTGGTGGTTTGAGGCCCTGGGTGTGAGCTGGGTAGTATCAGCCTGTATCTGTGTGGGAGAAGTGACCGTGGCCACAGACCTGCCAGGCTCTCCCCGAACAGGCCTCTGCCGATCTCGGGTCACATCCAAGGCCTGGTGGACGGCTTAATTTCTGGAACCTACTACTTAAGAGCTAACTTGTGACCTGAGAGGGCAGGCAGGTGGAAGTTTACTACAGAGATTTTCCTTATAGTTATTTTAATGGCGCGTCCCACGGGGGCTCACTCCTAAGTCATCTTGGCAGTGGACGACCGGCCCTTGCAGAACAGAGTGGCATCCGGGGAACTGGCCAGTCAGTGAATGGAGGACATGTCACACCCAGTGCTGGAAGGAGGCAAGGGCCCCCATCCCAAATTCACCTGGGAAGTCACCCCTCTGGCTGTGGGGTTGGAGCCCTCACACACACATGGCTTTGAGCCCATGCATGACGCTGGGGCACACGGGTGTATCTGTTTTCCAAGAGGGCTACTTTGAGGGGGCAGGCTCATGTGCACGGCAGTTCCATATGGCTTAATCCTGGTGTCACTGAGGGGTGGGGGCCAAGCCCTGGACCAGGAAGAGGCAGGAGCTCCCTGAAAAAATCAAGTGGGAGATCCCCATGGGACCCAGTGGGGTCCAGCACCAGGGGCAGGGGGTGTGGAGGCCAAGGTCACCCTTCAGGGGACAGACGGGGTTGGGGTAGGCTCTGGGGTGGCAGGTGGTCCTAAGGCAGGACGAGGAGGGGTGGTGAACAGACCCTGACCATGTGCTTCATCAACCAAGGAACTCTGAGTCCTCTTGATTTGCTTTATTTTATGGAGATGGAAACGGGCGGGGACATTGCCTGCTGCTGCTTTTACTGTGTCTGATGCAAGACTCCCATGGGGTATAAGCTTATTAGTCCAGTTCCAGCAAGATCCTTTGTCCTTGTTGCTGAGCAAAAGTCAAATTCCTTCTGTAATCCCTCTCCTCAAACAGGCCTCTGCTGAAAGCAAGGGCTCCACAGATGGGTGGCAGGCAGACGAGGCCCCTGGGCTCTGCCCCAGAGGCCCACAGCGGGCACAACCCCTCCACCAGACCTGCCACCACCCCACAGGGACTGGTGGCTGCCTGCGCCTGCAGCCATCCAGCCCCTGTGCTCCAGCCCGTCCCACCCGCACGCACGCCCAACGTGCCTGCGTCCGCGTGAAGTTCTTGTCGGGGCCCAGGAGGTAAGGTGTGATGAAGCTCTCCCCAGGCCGCATCTGGGCCATGAAGCCATAGAAGCAGAGGAAGAACACCAGGCACCACCAGGACTGCTGCTCACGGCCAGGCTGGGGCTCTGCCGGCACCTGCTTTTCCACCTCCGGGCCAGAGAGCGCCATGCTGCCAGGAAATGGATGGGCCGTTGCACCTGAAGGGGAAGCTAGAATCAGGGTGGCTCAGCAGACAACTGCAACCGCCTCCCCCAAAAACTCTGTGGTGACGGGCTCCCCCCCACACCAGTCACTCAACCAGAACTCACATCACACGGAGGAAGGGGCCCCCAGCCCCAACCCTGTGCCCCCAACTTGGAGCTTGTGACCATCCAGATGCCAGGCCCACCCAGGCTGGGGTGTCACCACTTCTGGGGGCTCCAGGGCCTCAGATCTATAGAGTGGCGGGAATCACGTGGGGCCCATAAACGCTAAATAACTGAAAGTAAATGCAATTTAAGATCCAGGCCCCCAGGAACCCCAGGCTCCAGTCATGCGCTCATAGTGCGGCCTGCTGTGGGCCAGTGGGCAGGCAGGACCCCTGCACCCTGCCCCAGAGGCCTGAGGCAGACACGACCCCTCTGCCAGACCTCCCACCACAAGGTCTGATGACTGCTTCTGCGGCTGGAGTCTCAATGTCACAGCACCAGGCATGTCCATGTGCCAGGCACAGCAGAGGAGTGGTCCTGAGACAGCCAAGAGGAAGGGGTAGGAAGAGGCCCTGCTGGGCACACAGCCCCCCCCCGCCGGGAGGCCAGGCACACACCCGCAGAACAGCACAGGGGTCCGTGATGGGGGCAGGGTAAGACCCCTCCCACCTCCCCAGGCAGGCCTGGGCCATGCTCAGCAAGGGAGCTATGGTCTGATGAGCAGGTTCCTCCTTCCTCTCTCGTTCATTTCTGTGACTCATGGAAAATGGGGCAGGGGTGTCACAGCAGTAACCCCCTGGAGAAGCCGGGGTTGGTGGGTTTCTTTGTGAGGCTACAAGGAGGGGCAGCAGCGGCCTGGGGGTTACTGGGTCCTAGAACCTGGTCCCAGCCTTCTCAAGAACTAAGTGAAACACCAGCCAAGAAGAGGGGCCAGAAGCCCCCGGGAGATGTGGCTTCCCACAGAGCACACAGGCCAAATGGCTCCAACAGAAAGACTCTGTTTAAGGCGGGCACACACTGCCCCTACTCCAGCCCCAGGACGCCCCTCAAGCTCTCTCCCGACTCCTGGGCCACTGCTGCCCGAGTGCCAGGAAGACGAAGACCCTCAGTCAGCTGAGCACCCAGCATGGGGTGAACAACCAAGAACTTAAAAGCACAGGGCCCCCAGGAGCAGGTTCCCACACTCTCTGTCCCATGTTCCCCAGGAGCAGGCTCCCACAGGCCACCATGCTCCCAGCCCCTACAGGCTCAAGAGCTCAGGAGCCCCCATGCTCCCTGTCCCCAGGGGCTCAAGGGCCCGTGTTCTGAAAGGTGTTGTCTCCAGAGATGACAGAGATTCCCTACCTGGTGCCACCCACCTGCCCCCCCAATCCTGAATCCCGGGGCAGAAATCTCAGACTCCAGAGCACACCAGCTTCTTCATTTCTACTTCCTGGACTCCCACAGCTTCTGAAGCCTGAGGCGGTGCTTCTGAGAGTCCCGTGAGAGTGAGAGCCTGTCAGTAGGTCTGGGGCAGGCAGGACTCTGCTCCCTGACACGCCTCCCTACCCCCTCCTCCCCCTGTACTCCCAAACAACAGGAGCTGATGACAGCTCCACCCCCAGTATCTGAGGCCAGCACCACAACCCCCAGTGCTCAGACACCCCAGCCCTGAGGGTCCCAAGAGTTCTCAGGGTCACAACACAGTGGTGGACCACTGCCCTCCCCAGCAGCACAGATCTGCAAGAGTCCACACCTGTGATGGCCAGGGAGCTGGTGAGGGGGTTGGGGGCAGGTCCGCAGACCCCTGGGGTTTACATGGGGTCTCTAGGAGTGTCCCACCAGCTGGTCCCCTCCAGCCCACCCCATTCCTGCAATCTGGGGAGGCTGAGCTCACTGTTGGAGTCCCTCACCTTCCTCCCCCAGCCAGTGAGAAAAGCCTGGGTTCCTCAGCTCCTGGACCACAGGATGAGGAGGGCCCAGGGTCACCTGTGCCTCGTTCCCCTGGGCTGCGGCCTATTGGTTGGTGGGTCTCCCTCCCATCTACCTGCCTCTGCACAAGCTTCTGCTCAAGATGCCATAGGCACAACCTGAGGCCTGCTCCCCTGGGGTGGCAGAAAGCAAGCAGCCTTCCCATCTGGACTGGGGTGCTGGGGAGGTCAGGGAGGTCCACTGACCACTCTAGAAGGAGGGACCCAGGCTGCCTCTGTGTTTCTCTGTGCCCCAGTGTCAGGGACTTGAGCCAAGACGCCCACCCCAGACAAAGGCAGCCGCCTGTCCTAAGAAACATCTGCTGCCCAGTGGACGGCCCAGTGACCCTGGAGCCCAGCCCCGTCCGCCCTCCACTCCCACTCCGCCCCATGGCAGGGGAGCAGAAGCAGCAGCAAAGACTGAAAAGCTCAGAAGGTCCTGGACCCTGTGGGCTTCCCTCCAAAAATGCTCACTTTCATTTCTGCTTTACGTTTTCTCCTGAGTGTCGCTTAAAGATCTGTTCCTCCCACACACGAGGCCCTCCTCCAACTTTGGGGGGTGGGGGTCACAGTCCCGGCCTGTCCTGTCCCAGCACCTCTGGTGACTCCCCGCATAAGAGGCCTTGCAGAGGCACCCAGGTCAGAGCTGTGGGAGCGGGCCTCAAGGCAGGCTGACCTGTCACTCATCACAGGCCTCACCGTAGAGAGAATGCTAGGCTCGAGGGGCTGGCATCCTGGCCACTGTGAGACCACCACCCGGGGCCATAAGCAATGGCACTGATTTGCACTGGAGGGGCTAGGAGGCTGGGCCATCTTGGAACATGTGTCCCCCCCATGCACCGCCCCACGCACTTCCCAAAGATTCCAAAGCAGGCAGAGGGCAGCCAGCGCATGCGCCCACAGCTGGACTGCAGGGTCACGGGGAGGCCTTGGGCCCATCCACGGAGCACAGGCGGCCACACCAGAGCATAGGATCCCTGTGCGGGTCCGGGGCAGGGGTGCAGAAGAAAGAGTGGGTGCAGAGCTGGGCTCTCCCCGGGGGGCCGGGCACTGCCTGTGTTCCTGGTGGTCTTGGGGGCCTCAAGGATTACCCACCCTGTTCATTTATTTGATTCACATAAGGGCACTGCCATAGCTAAGATTAAAGTCCTCTTCCAAACACTCGGGCCTGGGAAGAAGAGCTGGAGGGACCCGTCATGTACTGATGGCCACAGAAACAGGGCACCCAGGGCAAGGGGGCAGGTGGGCCACTGAAGGAAGCACTGCCTGGCACCTGGGCAGGCTGCAGGGAGGACAGTGACCTTCAGGAGAAGGTCCTGACCATCACCCTGGAAGCCCCCTTCGGACAACCCATGCTCCCACCTGCTCCCACCAGTTCTGTGCTCCCAGCACCTGGGAAGGCTGAAGACCCAAGACCAAAACAAACCAAACACCACGACTCTCATCTGGTGCTTCAGGAGAGCCACCACTGTCTCAGGCTGCCATCTGCTCACTGAACAGAGAAAAGCCTTGTGCCCTCCAGACCACATGACAGTTTGTGTTCCAAAGAGTAAAACGGAAAACCGTCTGGCCATCCCTACTGTGGACATCAAACCCACAAGCTGAAAACCCCCTGGACATGCTGGTCATCTTTGCCTAGCACAGATAGCTGTAACTTGGGGTCATTAAACCCACTGACGGCGTGAGTTCTTGCAGTCCAGCAGAGGCCACTGGGTGGGCTACCCACCCAAACCCCGCGGGCCTGGGCACCTGGCTCCCGAACCTGCAGGGGGAGGCAGTTCTGCTGATTCGGTCTGGGCTAGTGGGGAAGGCGGAGAAGGCAATGGCATCCCACTCCAGTACTCTTGCCTGGAAAATCCCATGGACGGAGGAGCCTGGGAGGCTGCAGTCCCTGGGGTCGCTAAGAGTAGGACACGACTGAGCGACTTCACTTTCTTTTCAGTTTCATGCGTTGGAGAAGGCAATGGCAACCCACTCCAGTGTTCTTGCCTGGAGAATCCCAGGGACGGGGGAGCCTGGTGAGCTGCCGTCTAA
Source organism: Oryx dammah (assembly GCF_014754425.2). Lineage (NCBI taxonomy): Eukaryota > Metazoa > Chordata > Mammalia > Artiodactyla > Bovidae > Oryx > Oryx dammah. Next base: position 11,965,520 of record NW_024070186.1, on the reverse strand, counting down.
GGGGTCGCACAGAGTCGGACACGACTGAGCGACTTGGCAGCAGCAGCAGCAGTGGGGAGGGGGACCCAGCAGGGAGCTCCAAGGACTATGGCACTTGCATGCTGTGGGTGGCCTGGAAGACAACTGCTTCCAGATTCCCGCTGGCCTTCTGAGACCTGCGGCCCGACACCCGAGTGGCGAGGAATCCCATGAACACACGTGTGATGGTCACTCCCGCACAGGTGGGGGAAAAGCATGCCTTCCGGAGAGGTGCAGAGTGTCCCACAGCCCTGGACACTCTCCAGCGCCCGGCTCCAACCGCGCCAGGAGCTGCTCCAAGGGGAAGTTGTTCACACCTACAGACTCCGGGCGCAGGAAAAGACAATGGCTTGGCTGGAAACCAGACGCGCAGCCCGGCTCCCTCTCTTGCCTGGAGCCCGCGCCTAAGGTGACAGAGGCTCGGAGAGTGCGCCGGGGTTGCCACGTGGGACAAGGCTGCACGTGGGACTCACTGCCCCCGCACTCATCTCCAGCGCCCCCGCGCCCAACCCCATCCCGGGACCAGGAGCCCCCTCCTCGCGTCCCCGCGCCCACCCCAGCATCCGCAGCTCCTGCACCTAGTACTTTCCCCAAGCCCCAAAGCCCGGCCTGCGCGCACTCCGGCACTGGGAGCGTGTGACCAACGCGCGCTCCCTGCAGCCCGGCCCGCATCGTCACAACCTTCTCGGACCACGCAGCCCCATTACCTGCACGCTCGCGGCCTCCGGGTTAAGGGCGGGGGGACCACAGTGCCCACAATGCCCCGCGGCCGCCCGCTTCCGGTCGGCTGGGGGAGGGGCGCACCTGGCCCCGCCACCCCACGCGTTGCCGGGACACCAGCTGCAAGGTCTCCGACACGCTCCCCACAGTCTCACCGGAGGTCCGAACCCAGCGGGCTCAGAAGGCCCGCGCGCAAGGCCCGCGGCAATTCGGAACACAACCCCTACTCAGCCCACCCAGTCGCCGCCCCCTGGTCACGCGCCCCTGGTCACCCAGTGCTGGCTACTCCCCGTGCGTCCACCCCGCCCCCGGCCGCAGCCCCCGCCGCCCACCCCGGAGCTCCTGGCGCGCCGCTCGGTATCCTTCGTGTCTACCCACCCAGCGCTGGACTCCCGTCACACTGTTCACAGCTCGCGGCTGTGCCGGAAAGAGGCGCCCCTCCCCGCGCCCCGCCAACCCCTGGCTGCAAGTGCCCCTTGGACGAGGGCCGCCCCCTGACTTGGGCACCGCCTGTCGCGCAGACACCACAGCAAGAAGTTCTCGAGCTTTGTCCTGAGACGTGCCTGCCCTCACCAACCCACAAACTCCAGCCAGGGGCACTGGTCACTGAGCCAGGCAGAACAGCACTGTGGGGTTGGAAGGAGCCCCTGACCCCCCCCCCCTCCCCGTTGCAGACGGCTGTGTGGATCATCCTGCCCCAAATTTGGTCTGGTAGGTGCCTCTGGATTCCATCAGCTCCTTCTGTCAATCATGCGGGACTCCAGCAAGTGCAGGCACTGCTCCCCTCCTCTTCTCCCCCACCCAACGCCAGGAGGCAGAGCAGATTGGGGGAGGGGTACAAAGACAAAGGAGGGGCCCAGAGGCCAAGTTGGACCAAGCAGAATGTCCCTGGAGGGATCCCAGGAAGGGAACATCCAGTCCTGGTGTCTGGCTTCACAGCCTCCTGGCCAGTGCCTCCCCGACCCTGATCACAGCAAGACCAGCCCCCTGGATGTGGCCTGTCTTGTGCTGTGCAATCTTTGACAGTGAGGGACACTGGCAGGGAGGATACTTGTGGGTCAGGAGCAGGGAGGTTCAGGTGCCCAGGCTGTGACCCTCAGGCCGGAGCATTGAGAAGCAGCCCCTGTGGGAGGTGCCTCACAACCTGAGAAAGTGGCTGTTCCCTCCCTCTGCAGGAAAAGCTGGCACCAAGGAGCATGGCCGGTCGGGAACCCAGCACTAGTCAGCCATCACAGCTGGCCAAGCTTGGAAACTGGGCCGGCCCAGAACAGCAGTGCAGCCCCTCAGAGAGCAGGACAGACAGCACCCGGGGACCTGGTGTGCACAGGTGTGCAGAGAGTGGCTTCCCTCTTAGGTGGGATCAGAGCTCCTCCCCCACGTCCCTCACCTGGTGGCCCCTCTCTGGCACTTGGGTGTGTGTAGAGCCCAAGCCTTGCCTCATTCTGGTCTCTGGCCACACAAAGCCCAGGGAGCTGGCCGGAGCTGGGCTCTGGGTGGATGGAGGGGTCACACTCACCACTGGCCCCCACCACCCAAGATCTGGCCAGGGCTGCCTTGTCTGGCTGGGCCATGAGCATTGTCACCAGAAGGGGGCAGCTACTCGGCGGGAAGAGGGAAGGGCTTCCAGAGTCCAGGATGTGATTCTGCTGCCAGGAGCGGCCTGGGCACCAGACTGTGGCTCGCTAAGGCCCTGTGTCTGCAGCAGGCTGGAAAGTGAGGCTGTCAAGCAGTTGTTCATTGTTCAGTTGCTCAGGCCCATTTGACTTTTGCAGCCTCGTGGATGGCAGCACGGAGTTTGCTCAAACTCATGTCCGTTGAGTCAGTGATGCCATCCAACCATTTCATCCTCTGTTGCCCCCTTCTCCTGCCCTCAGACTTTCCCAGCATCAGGCAGAGAGATGTGCAAAAACAGATGGTTTGGGGGCCAGCTCATTGTGGGGGATGGGTCTTGTGCTCCAGTCATCGTGGTTGTAAGGGGTGGTCTTGGCTTTAACAGTTCGTGTCAGATGTTTATGTACCTGCTCTGCACAGGATCGGGGCAGCTGCTGTGGGGGGTGCAGAGGGAGTGAGAGTGGGTCCCCAGGTGGACCCTTACCTGGAGGGTCAGGATGGTCCCGCAGCACTGAACCACAGTTTCACCAGCCTGTAGGCTCCAGTTATGTCTGCTCCCAGAGATGGCCAGGGTCTATAGCCCTGCCAGAGCCCTCCCCTCCCGAAGGGGTGCTCAAGAGGGTTCAGCATTGCAGCCCCGAGCCCATACATGGCCCACCCAGCCCTGTCTCCCCCGCAGTGGGGTGCCCCAGTCTGTCAGCTCCAAGCGTCCCCAGCTCACCACCTCCTGTGACCCCCCCCAAATATATCCCATCCCCCTTCCGCCCCCTTCCCTCCCCAGAACCAGGTAGAGCCCGATACCCCACGTCCAGGTTGAGACAGGGAGGGGCCTGCCCATGGCCGTGTAGGCCAGCCTGCCTGTCCACCTCTGGAACACACCTCCCCCTAGGGGTGTTGTAGCCACGTGTTCCAGGAAACAAACTCACTCAGAGGGACAACGCAGATGGTAGAGTGCAGTTCATTACACCGGCGGGCCCAAGGCCGAGTCTCCTTTTAGCCAAGGATCCCAACTGGTTTTTGTGAAAACCTTATATACTCTAAGTGCAGATGCCCAAACCCACCTCCCCAAATTCCTTGAAACTAATCTGAACAAAGGAAAAGAAAGATACAATCAAAGTTAACCTGTGATTCGTATGCCTGAAGCCTAGGTAGTTAACAGTAGATAATTATCAATAGGCCTGTGGTCATACCCCAATAAGCATAATAGAATTTATGATTCTATTCAGTTACACAGATAATTAGGGTATTCTTTTAGGCAACGTGGGCTTCCCTGGTGGCTCAGAGGGTAAAGCATCTGTCTGCAATGCAGGAGACCTGGGTTCTATCCCTGGGTCGGGAAGATCACCTAGAGAAGGAAATGGCAGCCCACTCCAGTACTCTTGCCTGGAAAATCCCAGGGATGGAGGAGCCCACTAGGCTACAGTCCATGGGGTCACAAAGAGTCGGACACAACTGAACGATGTCACTTTCATTTTAGGCAAGGTAGAGTCTAGGTACGAGGCCTTGGGCTCTTCCATCTGGGGGGCCTGGTTTTCCAGTTGGTATGTCATTTCCATAGATACTGGGCATATAGCTCAAAGTCCACAGTCCAGCCCAAGACGGAGTCCTGCTTTCAAGATGAAGCCTGTTCTGTCTGTTTCCTCCTTCAGGAGGACTTAGAGGGGGGCTCATCCTTAGGGATCCAAGGCACCCTGTCTCCCAAAGCAGGGGACCTCTAGGATCTAATGCCTGATAATGTAAGGTGGGGCTGATATAATAATAAAGAGCACATGACTGTACTGTTCTTGAATCATCCTGAAACCATCCCCCCAACACCACCCATGGAAAAGTTGCCTCCTTACAAGACTGGTCCCTGGTGTCAAAAAGGTTTGGGATGACTATTCCCAGGCTTCATGGGCTGGTGGTGGACTTCTCCCAGGATTTGCGGGTGGGTGGTGGACTTCTCCCTGCTGCTAGCTCCTGCCCAGGCCTCTCGGGCTCTGTGGGAACACCGTAGCCCAATCCAAGGAGCCAGTGCATTCCCAAAAGGAGGGCCCAGGGATGGGGTTTGGGGGAGACCTTGAGCTGCTCTGAGGAGAGAGTGGGGAAGGACATGTAGACTTAAAAAATATTCACAACCTAAAAGTTGAGAGTTGTGTTTTATTCTATTCTGTGGGAATTCTTAAGACTTAAGACTGGGAGGCAGCATCTCAAGTAACCCTAATAGAACAGCTCCGAGGAGGTGGGGGGAGCAGGAAAAGAGCCAGTTTCTGTAGAAGTTTTGCAACAAAGGGCAGGTAGTCAGAACATCAAAAGATGTTTGATAATTAAAGAAAAGGAGATATCCCCAGTCAAGGAATTCAGTGCTTTGCTATGGATGGGTGATGCAAGAGTCTGAGTTCACTGACCTCATCCCTTTGATGTGCACCTCAGCCGTGTGGGGCCAGCACTCCATGTTTTCACACCCTGAGTTTCCCCAGGGCTCACCATGGGGGCATGGCTGCAGTCTGATGGCTGATAGATGGCAGGCTTCTTTCCTTCCTGAGTTCCCTCAGGGCTCGCAGACTCAGGTTGGAGGGATACAGTCGCAAATAACTGTGACATCCTTGTTTACTGATAGTCTATTTCTCAAACATGCACAGACCAGAGGCTGACCATCTCAACTGCAAATGCCCAGCAAGGCGGGGCGGGGAAGGGACAGGAGCCAAGTGACCTCTGCTGAATGGGACCAGACTGAGGGGGCAGGAGCACAGCAAGAAGGAGGGGGAGAGATAGAGAGACAGACAGATGTGCTGGGGAAGGGAGGAAGACAGACATGGGGGGCACGGGACAGGTGGCAGTACTCAACACTGAAGGGGCACAGGCCCATGGACCTGCTCTGCACACCTTGGCCGCCCCAGGGTCAGAGCCCCTTGGGGAACCCATGGCATCTGGCCTGGAAGGCAAGTGTGGTGGACAGTGCATTCCCCTAAACCTCAACCTTGGTGACATGTCACCTCTGGAAGCAAGGCTGAGACCAGGTGCCAACATACACAGACACCCAACGCACACACAGGCACCCAACGTGAACCTTCTGGGAAGGGTACCTCCAAGGCGCCCAGGGAGCTGCCCGGCATGTGGTCAGGCCAGGGGCTGGCTCTGAAGCACTGCTCTGCAGTGGAGCAGCCCCAAGGGTTCTGCCCTGCCGGGAGCGTGTACTGGAGTCTCTGTGCCCAGAAGACTCAGGTAAAGGTTTTAGGAGGATTGAGGCGACTGCACGGGGAGAAGGACATGGGGACAGGGCACCTCCCAGGCGCAGGGCACACAGTCATGCAGCGTTGCTTTCAGATAGAGCATAGGAGTCCGTGCTGGGGGTTCAGGATGTCAGGTAAAGGGCCTCATCCTCCCCCGGGGTGAAACGGAGGCTTGAGTGCCCTCAAATCCACCCCAGGGTCACGGAGCCTCGGGCTGGCGAGGTTGTGTTAGGGCAGTTGCAAACAAGCTGAGCCCTGTCAGTGCAGGCAGGAGTCTGCTGTCTGGAGCACAGCTCTCTGTTTGAAGGTGTGCATGTCCTGGGGTAGGGGTGGGGAGCAGTGGTGGGGTCACTCCTTGAGTTTGACCCAGGAGGACAGGAGATAATGGGGAGGTTTGAGTTGTGAAGGACTTGCCCAGCCCACTCCTGCCTCTCAGATGTGGCCTGGTGGAGAGGTTCTGACAGTCACATGGTTTTGCACTGGAATGCAGAAGTGTGCAGGGTGGCGTCACGTCCAGCCACGAGGGAATGCTGACTCTTGTGGCAATATTCGAGAGGTCCACGGAACATGCATGCGTGTGTAGGAGACTTAAGTCCCACGATGAGCGCTTTTGATAATATTTTTATATAAAATGCAGTATGCATAGGGAGAACAGACATCTTTTTTTCCCCCAAAATTTGGTAGGTAAGTTTAAAAGATGACACCAAATCAAGCTGCAAATCAAAGTTCAAACCAATTTGAAGACATGAAAAATCACTTAGGCCAGGTTCTCGGATCTTAACTCCGTAAAACTCAATATGAATGATACAAGACAGTGCAGTCAAACCTGACTGGTTGAAAATTTCCAGTTGTTCTTCCCAAGGAGTCATGGGTCAAAGAGGAAGTCAGGCTTCTGGGGGTAAACACCCGTCACCAGAGTGGGTGGGGCCCCGAGAAAGGGCCCACGGAGAATTCCCTGTGAGAGCTTGTTCATTTCCTGGTGCTACTACTGAAATGAAAGCCACAGCAGTTAACTCAGAAATGGGATAAAATGGACAAGCAAAGTATGGAAAGAAGGAAGTAAGGAGGAAAGACAGAAATTCATTCATTGGAAAGCACATACAGATTGTTTTTTAAAAATCCAAAAGGTAGTTCCTCAAAAGACTAAAATAACACGGCATAAGGAATGCTCTGGTCAATTTGACCAAGAAACAGAGTAACAGCAGGTATCCCCCAAAACGAATGGGGCTGACGGACAGGGCTTACAGTTTGGGGGGGTCTGTGCACAGCCCCCTCCCCCGACGACAACTGTGATGTCTGGGAAAATGGACACGGAACACTGGCTGCCCTCACTCTGACCTCGTTTCACCTTTGGCAGAACCTCTATCTACAGAGACTTGACGGCCTCTTCATTTAATGCAGTCCTGCTCATGTCTCAGGAGGAGCTGTCTGTTCTATGAAACTTGGCAAATTACAGTTACAGTTCATCTCTAAGGCTAAATGAGACAGGATAGCCGAGGAACTCCCTCTTCCATGGTGTTAGTCCAGCACCCGGATGGATGGGCGAGGACCACTGACTGCTGCTGGGGGAGGGATCCCCTGAGCCGGGCCCACATCGACCATGGGGCACTTGGGGAGAAGGGAGACCCACACCAGTGGGGAGACTTGGACACAGGAGGTATCACCCTGGCTAGCGGGCTGGAGGGGGATTGGGGGCATGCAGTCGGAATGATGAGGACACTGGGACAGGGAGGATGAGGAGGTGAGGCCAGGCGCTGGGCAGTGTTCCACCCCGACCACTGGTGGTCCCCCCGGAAGATCCGAGTGCATCAGCCTGCACTGTGGGGAGAGACCAACCCCAAAGCACAGGAGGGGTTTGGCCTGGGAGGGTGGCCTGGGGGCTGAGAAGGTGGGGATTGGGGGGCAGGGAATGGTCGCTGTGGGAGATGGGTGTGAAGTCACAAGGAGGCTGAGGTTGAGAGTGTGTTCCAACCCAGTGTGCATCTGACCTTCCTCCCATGCAGCTCAAGGCTCCAGGGCACGGGCTGACCTGTGACTGAGGGCCAGGTTGCCGGCACCCCGTCCACTTCATAGCCCCAGTTGCCATCACCCACAGCGTTTCCCCTGCCTCTCCTCTTGCTCCCTCAGACCCTGTTGCCCACCACCCTCTTCTTCCGCTGCCTATTTCCCTGTCAGCACCAGCTGGGGCTGGACCCCCAGAAGATGAGGGAGATGACGGGGGTCCCATGGCCTTTAACCCACTTAAGCAAGGCAGGGCAAGGTTTACAGAATCAAGTTCATTGAGATGCAAGTTAAATGAATTAATCGTGCTGGGAAGTGTGCAGTTCAAGGCATTCTGACAGCTCAGCCCCCACCTCTGCACCCACCCTATACAGAGTGCTGTGCATCCACCCAGAGAGACCCCAGGCCCCTCCCAGCCACTGTCCCCACCCCACCCCCACCCCCGGATGCAGGCAGGCTCTGAGCGACTCCCCTTGGGATGGTTTTGAGGGCTGAGGGTTTATGGAGTTGGGCTTCTGGGGACCCACTCAGAGGCTCCTCCCTGGGGGCTCTGAGTAGATTCCATACACAGACATGCCTCCCGTGCTCACCCTCCACTCCCTAGTGGCCCTTTGGGTGGTTGACAGTTTTAAGGATTATAGATACAATGCTGCCAACATCTGTGCACCAGTGTTTTGGTGAATATGTGAGTAGATGCATGAGAGTGGACTGGGGGGTCTAACTCTGCGAGAAACTGCCTATGTTCCAGGACGGTGCCATAGTCTTTCCACAGCCTCGTCAGCACTGAGAGCTGTCAGCTCCTTAAACACCAGCCTTTCTCACCTGGAGCATGTTCCCATGTGCTCATTAGTGGTTTGTGTGTATCTTTGTTAGTGAGTGAAGTCGCTCAGTCGTGTCCGAATCTTTGTGACCCCATGGACTGTAGCCTATCAGGCTCCTCCATCCATGGGATATTCCAGGCAAGAGTGCTGGACCCAGGAATCGAACCCGGGTCTCCTGCATTGCAGGTAGACGCTTTACCGTCTGAGCCACCAGGGAGTGCTGTTCAAAGGTAGGAGATTGATAGGAGATTGGACGTTTGTAACCAGCCAACCTCCTCTTTGGGTTTCCTGAGACAAGAGATAGGTGGGCTCTAGTTGAGGAATTTACAATCAGTCTCCTGTTTGCTCTCCAAAATGGAAGTAACAATCAAAGCAGGGTAAATAGTCTTTGTCCCTTGTAAACATCTCAAGGAAATAATCATGGCCAGGACAAAGGGAGGCCAAACCTTGTCCGAGTGAGGGATTAAGAGCTCTCTGCCTCCCCATTTTAGGATAAGGGAGACACTACACATGCACAGAAAGGCTCCTTGGGGTTAAAAATCAGAGGATGATTCCAGGCCATAATGAGTCTTGCTCCTCCCAGAAGCCTTCACATCGAGATCCATCTTGGCTCAAGAGCGTGCGCACCCCAGGGGAGGGTCCTGAGACAAATTAACCAGGGTGGTGGTGGTGGGGAACAAAGCAAGAGGATTGGCCTGAGGGAAGACAGACCTGGAAAACTGCCTCCTTATAAAGGATTTAAACTTAACCAAAGACATGACTTTCTCTCTGAGCTTGCTCATGCACCTTTCTGTATGTACTGCTCTTTTCAATAAATGTCTTCCTTTACTCTTTATCTTCTGCCTCCTTGCCTGAATTCATTCTTGACTAGGCTAGGACTAGGGACTCAGCCCTAACTGCTGGCTCCTGTGGTCCAGTGGTTAGGACTCCCTGTCTGGAAAACTGAGGCCTTGCTTCCACCTTCCGCTCACTGCTGCTCGCTGCAAGCTGCCGTTTACTGCTGTGGGCTTCCGGAATCAAAGCCTGTGTATTTTAAAAACAGGATATTTGTCTTCTGTTTGGTGAGTTGTAAAAGTTGCTATGTATTCTGGTTACCATTTCTGTGTTAGACACATGGAATATTAATATTCTCCTCCAGGTATTATAGTTGTTTTTCAGTCTCTCAGTCGTGTCTAACTCTGCAATCCCATCGACTGCAGAATGCCAGGCCTCCCTGTCCTTCACCAACTCCCGGAGCTTCCTCAAACTCATGTCCTTTGAGTCAGTGATGCCATCCAACCATCTCATCCTCTGTCACTCCCTTCTCCTCCTGCCCTCAACCTTTCCCAGCATCAGAGTCTTTTCTAGTGAGTCTGCTCTTTGCATCAGGTGGCCAAAGTATTGGAGCTTCAGCATCAGTCCTTCCAATGAATATTCAGAATTTATTTCCTTTAGAATTGACTGGTTTGGCATTTGAGTCAGTTCTAATGAGGTGGATAAAACTGGAGCCTATTATACAGAGTGAAATAAGTCAGAAAGAAAAACACCAATACAGTATATTAATGCATATATATATATGCAATTTAGAAAGATGGTAACGATGACCCTATATGCGAGACAGCAAAAGAGACACAGATGTAAAGAACAGACTTTTGGACTGTGGGAGAAGGCGAGGGTGGGATGATTTGAGAGAATAGCATTGAAACATGTATATTACCATATGTGAAATAGATGACCAGTCCAAGTTCGATGCATGAAGCAGGGCACTCAAAGCTGGTGCACTGGGACGACCCAGAGGGATGGGATGGGGAGGGAGCTGGGGGTGTGGATGGGGGGTTGGGACCGGGGGACACATGTCCACTCATGGCTAATTCATGTCAATGTATGGCAAAACCCACTGCAATATTGTAAAGTAATTAGCCTCCAATTAAAATAAATAAATACATTTTTAAAAAAAGAATTGACTGGTTTGATCTCCTTACTATCCAAGAGACTCTCAAGGGTCTTCTCTAGCACCATAGTTCGAAAGCATCAGTTCTTTGGCGCTCAGCCTTCTTTATGGTCTGGCTCTCACATTCCGTACATGACTACTGGAAAAACCATAGCTTTGACTAGCAGGCCTTTGTCAGCAAAATGTCCGTGCTCTTTTATCATGCTGTCTATGTTTGTCATAACTTTTCTTCCAAGGAGCAAGCATCTTCTAATTTCATGGCTGCTGTCACTGTCTGAAGTGATTTTGGAGTCCAAGAAAATAAAGTCTGTCACTGTTTCAATTCCCCCCCCCATCTATTTACTTTAAATTTAAATATGACATATAGCTAGTGGCTCCCCAAATGAACAACACAGGTCTAGAAGTTTTACAGATTAAGTTTTTAAACTGAGGTTTGTCAACCGAAAAAAAAAAAAAGCACCACGTGAGAGCCGTGCGTTCAGTTTTATTTGGAGACTCGTGGAGGACTGGAGCCCAGGACACAGCCTCTCAGTCCTGAGGAGCTGCTCTGCAGAGGTAACGGGGGAAGGTCAGTACATAAGTGATTTTCGCGAAGGTACATGTGCAGTGAAGTAGGAGGTCCCCACTGGTCACCAGGGGCACATGCCTCTGTTAATGGTTTTCGTGCTTTCTAGATCTGAGAAGATACAAGAAACTGTGTTCATAACATTTTCTTCTAAAAATATCTAACTCTTTGAAGTCCTGTTCTTCCAGTTTTCCCAGAGCTCTTCACCCAGAGTGCCTCATTCCTGATCTCTACCCTGAACTCCTTTCAGGGTGTGTTAAAGGTCAAGACTGTTGTGGTCAGTGACTTGATTCTCATAGTACTAGACCTTCAGTCATCAGGTTCATGCCCATTTCAGATGAGTGTTTGTGAATGCAGGTACCCAGTGGATAACCAGCTGTCCTTGACTGGGCTCCCCACAACTGAATTCTTCTGACGCTTTTGTTGAAAGTCAGTTGTCTCCGTACATGTAGGTCTTTTTCTGGACTCCTCCATTCCCTTTGATTTCTCTGTGTATGAGCCCTCCCACTTTTCTCTTCTTTCTCGAAATCGTTCTGGCTATTGAATGTTCCTTACATGGCCATGTGAGTTTCGAATCAGCTTCTCAATTTCTACAAAATAAAAAGCCTGTTGAGATTTTGATTGGGTTGTATTGAATCTATACAGCAACTCTGAGAGAATTTTCACCCAAGCAATGAGCCTCCCAATCCATGAACATGGTACATCGCCCCAATTTTTAGACATTCTTCAATTTCTCAAAGCAGTACTTTGTCATTTTCAGTTAAAGAACCTGAAAATTTTCATTAAATTATGTATTGTATCAAGAAGAAGAAAATAACTTACTGAAAACTTGCATGTTCTTTACACTGAAAACTACAAAACATTGCTGTGAGAAATTGAAGGTGTTTTATTATTTTAATGTGGCTCCCCAGGTGGTGATAGTGGTAAAGAATCCACCTGCCAATGCAGGAGACTCAAGAGAGGCAGGTTCTATCCCTGGGTTGGGAAGATCCCCTGGAGGAGGATATAGCAACCCACTCCAGTATTCTTGCCTGGAGAATTCCATGGACAGAGGAGCCTGGTGGGCTACAGTCCATAGGATCGCAAAGAGTCAGACACGACTGAAGCAACTTAGCACGGATGATTTTATTGTGACTGTAGTTCTGTTTTCAAATTTTTATTTACCTATTATTTGTTTCTAATGTATAGAAACACTGTTTTTTGTATGAACTTTGTGTCCTGTTACCTTGCTAAATTCACTTATTGATGCTAGTAATTTTGAATTGATTCCTTAGACTTTCCTGCACTCACAGTCATGCTATCTGTTAGTAGAGATTTTCACGTCTTCTTTTCCGATTGTTCTGCCTCTGTTTCTTTTTCTTACCTTATCACATTGACTCTCATGTGAGAGCCAACATCCTTGCCTTGCTCCCAGCCTCAGAGCATCTAGTCTCTCACCACTAAGAAGGATGTTATGTGGACATTTTAAAAATAGCTTGTGTCCAGTGTCCACTGCCAGTGATCTCAGGGCTGCTGGATGGAAAACCCCTCTAACCCCAAATGCTTCACGTAGCTGATGTTACTCCACGTGGGAGAGAAGGCTAAGGATGCTGATGCTTCTGGAGGGCGAAGAGGCTTCTTCTGTGTTAAGCAGGAAGGCACATTCAAACAGGCAAATTCTACCTTGCACTGGCCCTTTTTCCACTGGTTATTTTAATGTCTTTTGAGCACTTTCTTACTGTTATTTGATTTTAGTATTATTATTCTTAGCAGGTTCTTTATGGTTCCAAAGAGGTCTAAATGCCTCTCATCTCTCCTTAGATGGGTTTTTCAGCCATGAATTTATAATAGTGACTGTTGGGAGACTTGGAGGAGGGGTCCATGTGAGCAGGCTGGGGTCGACCCATTGGACCTGCTGGGCCAGGACTTGTCCACAGGGGCTGGTCCCCCAGGGGGACGCTATAAGAATGCTGTAGTTGTGCTCTGCTCTGGGTTGGAGAAGGGGGTGCAGGCAGTGGCAGGCCAGGGTGGAGGACACGCCATGTAAGGAAGGGACAAGGATGGCCCTCAGTTTGTGGCTCACTGGGATGAAAGATATTGAGAGGACTCAATGATCTCAGGCCCAGCCCATAGAGACTGCAGGGTCAGGTGGGTCAGTAGTGCTTACTCCACATCCTAGCTCAGCCACCACCAACTTCAGAGCTTCACGGAGAGGTGGTAAGGCTGTTGGACTTGGCTCAGCCTCCCAAAGTTGACCCCTGTGTCTCTCCTGAGGGCCAGGGTTGGGGGTGGCTGGTGGGGGGGCTGTACCTGATGAGCTTGAAAGCCCAGGGTGGGGACAGGGACATGCCCCGTGTCATCAGTGCTCCCTTACCCCCTTTCCAGACCTCTGGGGCTTGCTGCCACCCATCCTTGTGCCAGGACCTGACCTCCGCACTACCCACCCTTCCCCACACTGCCACCGGCCCAGCTGGTTTCAAAGCATCCAATTGAAGGCTGTTTGCAGCAGCGGGGGGGGGGTGGTGGTGGGGTGGGTTGTGTGGCAGAGAGACCCATCATGGCCTCTGCAGAGCTGGGGACGGGCTCAGCCTGTGGGCCTGAAGGTGGTGACATAAGGGGAGAGGCCCGTTTCCAGGCTGCAGATAAACAATTGAGAACCACCCCTCACTGCTGGCCCATGCTAACAATGAAAGACCTTGCCATTGTGTGAATCACACCTCCACAAAGCTGTGAAGGACTGCTGTTTAAAAAAGCAAACCCTGGAGCCACTCAGAGGACCTGACTGGGCTGCACAAGTCGGAAGTGTGCTGCAGCGAGACACCACAGGCTGCAGAAGCCACATCCTGACACGTGCACAGCGACTGGTGTCTGGAAGAGGCAGTAAACACCGATCACACGCCACTGCTCTGATCGTACTTCTCTGTGTGCGCAGGGTGTGTGTAAACACGCGTGCAAGAGTGTGAGTGTGAAAGACATTGCTGCTGCTGCTAAGTCGCTTCAGTCGTGTCTGTCTCTGTGCGACCCCATAGATGGCAGCCCACCAGGCTCCCCCGTCCCTGGGATCTCCAGGCAAGAACACTGGAGTGGGTTGCCATTGCCTTCTCCAATGCATGAAAGTGAAAAGTGAAAGTGAAGTCACTCAGTCGTGTCCGACCCTTAGCACCCCATGGACTGCAGCCTACCAGGCTCCTCCGTCCATGGGATTTTCCAGGCAGTAAAGACATTGAGAGGACTCAATGATCTCAGGTCCAGCCCATAGAGACTGCAGGGTTAGGTGGGTTAGTAGTGCTTACTCCATATCCCGGCCTCCATGACCCCTCCATTCCTCCTCCACCCCTCCACCCCCCACCCCCCGTCACCCCTACCCACCTCTCCTCTCTCTGCCTCTCCCAGATCCTTCCACCCCTCCCCTCTGCATCCCTCCCTCCCACCCCTCCCCTCCCCACCTCTCCCCCCAAGCCCTCCTTTCCCTGCCCCTCCCCTCCCTACCTTTCCTCTCCCCATCCCTCCCCTCCCTGCCTCTCCCCCGCCAGCCCTCCCCCTGCTTCCAGATGCACACTCTGGTTCTCTCCCTTGTCCATCTCTGTGTGTGTCCCCTGGTGGTCCCCACAGCCCCTCTTGCAGCTCCGGAGGCAGAGACTGTCCCCTCTGGGGGTGCCAGGACCCAGAAGAGGGAGGCGCATGGAACAAGTGAGCAGGGCCCTCAGGTAAGAGTGTCCTCCGTGTTCTGTGGCGTTGTTCTCTGCTCCTCTGTCCAGTGAGAGCGAGGAAGCAGAAGGACCCATGCTGGAAAAAGCCTCGGGCCAGTGGCCGGCCATGAGGGGGCAGTGCAGCTCTGCGTGTAGCTGAGTAATGCGTCTGGTCTGGGGAAACTGGGGGGTCCCTGGGTGGAGGGACAAGCACGTCACTGTTGTACCTGGACCGGGTCAGGAGGAGGTGCCTTGCCTGGAGCAGCCCCAGGGCCCCAGCCCTTCCTCAGCAATCCCTCCAGCTGAGGCCCTCGTGGGTGCCCAGCCCTATTGTCCTGGGCTGAGCACTCTCCTGTGGGGGTCTGCTGGACCCAGGACCTGCCTGCCTGCCCGCCCTGCCCCATGCCCAAGTTATGGTGGGACAACATGTACCCCTGCTTCGTGGCTTTTGCACAGACCTGGGGCATGAGGAACTCTTTCTCCCTGCAAAACGGGGCCAACAGATGCTCTCATGTTAAAGCACACATATTCTCAGCACTGGAATCTCACTACCTCACATTGCCCCAGAGGAGGAGCCCACCCAACAGGTGAGAAACATTGGCCCTCCCGAGCTGTGAGGCTGGTGACCAGACCCAGCCCCTGATGACTGGGACCAGTGCAGCCTGGTCAGAGGGCAGGGGGCTCTGGGGGCAGGCACTGCACACTGTGAGCCTCCAGCCTTCCCTCTCTGGGGAGCAGAGACACTGCTGAGTGACAAGCCCCTCATTACCCTGAGTGACCATATTGGAGGACCCCTCCCACCAACCCCAGGACACAGTCCCAGAGGAGTCACCGCTGGGGGCTGTGCTTTCACATTTGCTGTCTCCACTCACCCCCACTGGGTCCCCTTGGCACCAACATCACTAGGCCTGGCAATTATTATTACTTAAAAAAAATTCTTTATTTGACTGTGGCTGGATCTTAGTTGCAGTATGTGAGATCTAGTTCTCTAACCAGGGGTCCAACCTGGGCCCCCCACACTGGGAGCGTGGAGTCTCAGCCACAGGACCACCAAGGAAGTCCTTATTATTACTTTTTTACTGTGGTTAAAACATACTTAACATGAAATGTACCACTGTAACTGATTTTAAGTGCACAGCTTAGGGTGATTAAGTTCAATCACGCTGTTGAACAAGCATCGCCACTGTGTCTCCAGAATTTTCCATCTTCCAAATGGATACTCTGCCCCCATGAAACACTCCCCCTCCCCCACCATGTCCCTTCTGTCTCTGTGGATCTGACTTCTCCAGGGACCTCGTATCAGGGGGTCGTTCAGAGTCTGTCCTGTGACTAGCTTATTTAGCTGATTATCATACTGGGGTTCCCTTGTGTTACAGCAGGGGTCAGCGTGTCCTGCCTCCTGAGGCTGAACAATACTCCATCGAGTGCATGGACCGTGTTCTGCTTGTCCATCATCCTCCAGGGGACACTCGGGTCTCTTCCACCTTCTGACTGTCCGGATGCTATGCCATTATTGCTATTGACAAATTGAAGGCAAACATTTCTGTTGGGGTTTTGGGCTTTCCCTACTTTATTTTACTTTTATACATTTTAAAACTTTTACTACTCTTATTTTACTATTAATCCACCGTCCAGATTTACTAGATCCTAATGATTTTGAACAGGCTTCACTGGTGATTCAGCGGTAAATAATCCGCCTGCAATGCAGGAGACTCAGGAGATGTGAGATGGATCCCTGGGTCAGGAAGATCCCCTGGAGGAGGGCATGGCAACCCACTCTAGTATTGCTGCCTGGAGAATTACATGGACAGAGGAGCCTTGTGGGCTACAGTCCATACGTCACAAAGAGTCAGACATGACTGAGCACATGTGCTGGCTATGACTTTGGACACACGCAGCAGTGAGCAGTAGCTGGAAGAGAGACCTTAGTTTCCTTCCCAGGAGTCCTAGCTGCTGGAGCACAGAGCCCAGCAGATAAGCCCTAAATTTCCAGTCCTTGCCTGTCTGGACAAGAAGGAATTCTGACTCAGGGGCAGATGATAAAGAGAAAAGTAACACGTTTGTTGGAAAAAACAGAATACCTATGGAAAGATGCATGAGTGCACTCTGTGATAGGATCTTGAGAGTCGCCCTTGGGGAAGTTTATTATCAGAGACACAGCACAACAAGTGGGACAGCTCCCAGAGAAACAGCGTGTTTAGCTCAGACAGAAGCGAGGCAGAGATGCGCACCGGGAGAGAAAGGGTGTGGGCGTCCCCCATAGAGAGGAGGAGCGCAGTTAGAGGTAGTTCAGTCAATTATATAGGGCGGTTCTCTGGGTCTTTTTTCAACCTTTGGCTAATTATCTGGTTTCATTCTCCATGCCTGACCTACCCTAGGGCCCTCCCCAACTTGTGTGTGTGTGATGGAGTCCAGCCCAGAGGCCTATGGGATCACATATTAGCATCACGTATTAATGGGGGGGTGCCTCCTCCTGTTGACCCCCAAGGAGCCTTTCTGCACATGTGCAATGTCTCCCTTGTACTCCGAGGATGGGGAATATACGACCTCCTAATGGCACCCCACTCCAGCACTCTTGCCTGGAAAATCCCATGGACGGAGGAGCCTGGTAGGCTACAGTCCATGGGGTCGCAAAGAGTAGGACATGACTAAGCGATTTCACTTTCACTTTTCACTTTCATGTATTGGAGAAGGAAATGGCAACCCACTCCAGTGTTCTTGCCTGGAGAATCCCAGGGACAGCAGAGCCTGGTGGGGTCACACAGAGTCGGACACGACTGAGGCGACTTAGCAGCTCTAGCAGCAGCAATCCTTTACTCAGATAACCCCTCTCTGTTCCTGTTGAATCAAGGTGTCTGCAAGAGACAAAGCCTGGCTGTTTATCCTATTTCTGTTGTTACTTCCCGTTTCGGAGAGCAAACAGGAGCCTGACTGTAAATGCCAAACCTGGAGCCTACCTGTCTCAAGCGATGCAAACTGGAGATAACATGTAAGTGTCTGGCCTGAAGTCCATCTTTATTGTCCCCAGAAATGTAAGCAGGAGGCCAGTCGTAAGTGCCCAGCCTAGAGTCCATCCATCTCCTGCCTCACCTTCCATTTTTACTAGAAAACCCAGGGAGCCAACTTTCCCTAACCTCACCCTTCTTGTTCCCCCACCAAGGACCCTGTCGTGCATTCAGGATTTACAGTCTCATCCACGGGTTCATGTCTCCAAATCCTTGACCCTGTTACTGGACCCATTTTAAACCTTTACATAAACAGCCTTGGAACTGGCTTATCTTCCACTGCTTTCTCTGATGGCGAGGCTGTTGAGATGCGTCCTGTCGGGATTTGACCACCAGGTGGCAGGTGGCAGGTGGCTGCTGGCCTCGCCGCCCGGCTTCATAGGCAACCAGGCACAAGAGCCCTGCTTCAGAGCCTAAGAGCTGGGCTGGGCACAGTGCCAGGCAGGCCCACCCTGCCAGCCTGGAACCAGCAGCCCTGGGGGATCAGCAGGGGGTGGTGTGTGGCAGTGGGAAGAGGAGAGTGGGCAGAGCACCCCCACCTGGGTGGGGTGCAGACACCACCTCCCTTCACAAGCAGCAGCCCCCCAACCCTGAGCAGAGACAGGGACACCACTGGCCGCCGAGCGGGGTGCAGGGCATCGGGGGCACATGACCACATGCCTACATTTCAGGGGTGCTCCACTCAAGGGCAGTGGCTGCCTGGGCATTCTCCTCAAGCTGAGGGGCCCAGTGAGGGGCTCTTTCCTGCCTGTAGGATGGAGAGTGGACGGGTCCACCCCCCATGCTAGGCTGCTGCCCAGAGGCACAGTTGTCACAGGTCCCTGTGGGCTCTGCACCTGGCAAAGCTGGTGGCGGGGGCAGGCACAGACCTGGAGGCTGTAGTCCAGCCCAGTAGTCCCTGGCAGGACAGTTGGTCAGCAGAGGCGGTCGGTGCTCAGTGGACTGAGATGATGCCCACAGAAATGCCCACGGGCAGGAGGGGCACTTAGAACCTTGGAATCAGGGTTTTCAGGAAGACATGGGTGTGGAAGAGCACAGGCTGGGAGTCCAAACTGACCCTCACCTGCTCACACCTGCCTTCCTCCACCTCATCTGCTCACACCTGCCCTCCTGCACCTCACCTGCTCACACCTGCCCTCCTGCACCTCACCTGCTCTCACAGGCCCTCGCCTGCCCTCACTTGCTCATACCTGTCCCCACTGGCCCTCACCTGCCCATACTGTGTACCCATTGGCCCTAATCTGCCTCACCTGCCCACACCTGCCCTCCTCCACCTCATCTGCTCTCACAGGCCCACACCTGCCCTCACTTGCTCATACCTGTTCTCATTGGCATTCATCTGCCCTCACCTGCCAATACCTGTCCTCTCTGCCCCGCACCTAGCCCTCACCCATCCTCCCTTGCCCATGCCTGCCCCTGCCTGCTTATAACCGTCCTTGCTGGCGCTTGCCCTCGCCTGCACGTGCTTGCTCCCACTGGCGCTTGTCTGCCCTCTTTGTTCTCCCCCATCCTCAGTGGCTCGCACCTTCTCTCACGTATCCTCATGGCCCTCACTGCCCTCCTGGCCCTGGGACCCTCGCTCTTCCGGCTCCTGGCCCTGGCGCCCTGAAAGCTGACTATGGGTGGGCCGGGCAGTGAGGTGGCCTGAGGATGGGGGCACCCCCAGGGGCCAGGCTGCCTACTGACTCCTGAAACCACCTCTTTCTTCGGACTCTTGAGTGGCCAGGCAGGGGTGGGGGCAGGGGACAGGGCAGGGGAGAGGGCCAGGCAGGGACCTGGTGTCTCCAGGTGACACCTCACCTTGCTTGTCCCAGGTGAAGCCTCAGAGCTTGGCCCGGACAGGGTTGCCATCTCTCTGCTGGTTTCCTGTTATTTGGGGGCAGAGGGCAGGGACTACGGCAGAGGCTCCTGGTGGTCTCCCTGACACTTCTGCTCTGTGTGGACAGCAGTCCAGTGCCCAAGGTTGCCTGGGTCACGGGTCAGAGCCTCGGAGTAAGAACAAGCTGGCAGGGAGGTGGGCAGAGAGATGCGGAAAGAGGTGCCAAGGGTCTGCTGTCTGACATTTTATGGGAAAGCCCTGATTTTTAACTAATTAAAAATGTTAAATTAGTTAAAACTAATTAACTGATTAAATTTGTACTAATTAAAACTAACTGAATTCTCTTCCAAGCCCCGAGCTGACCAAAGCACCTGACATACCAACGCACGTCTGCATCCAGGTGGGCGGCGGCCCGAAGGGCCTGACCCCAGAGGGTAGGAGAGAAATGACTCGGGTCCAGTTGCTGCCGATAAGCCTCGTGACATCGCCCAAGTCTTTTACCGGTTGTCACGGCCAGGTTCCCCAGTGCTTCCTGGATGGGAAATGGGGGCCATCTTGGAGGTGCTGGCGGGTTGAGTGAGGTCGGTCTCTTCCACATAGTCTCCTGGGGGTCAGCCTGGTCTCTGGGCCACTGCCCACTCAGAGTCCCTCGGCCCTTCAGGGCGCCAGGGCTGCCTACCCCACCAGGGCTCTATGTGTCCCCTCCACAGTCCCCAGGCCTCTCGCAGGGTGAGTCCCGGCAGGCACTGGTAGGCAGCCTTGTTGTCCCACTTGGTCCTGTCACCAGTTCGAGTCCCCTGGCTCCACTGGGAACAGGGATGACCTTTTGGTCTCTGCTCACTCACAGGGGAGGGGAAGCAACAGCATAAAGTCAGGTGGGGAGTGGGTCTGGGGGGCCAGTGGCGTAGGATCATGTGCAGAGAGGGACCAGCTCTGGTCTCAGTCCTGAGAGGGGTGTAGCCCCAGCGGAGGAGCTGGGGGTTGGGGTGCAGAGACCACCTGTGGTCACTCACAGGAGCAGGCAGAGGGGTGCTCTGGGGCAGAGCTAGGGGCACATTTCATGTTCCAAGCTGACTGAGACCAGGTCTCCTGGCTGACTGCCTGGTTGGGCCCACAGGGCTAGTGAGGCCACAGGTGTAGATGGAGCTGTGTGAGGGCCTCTCCCCATCAGGTGACTCACCTGGGGCAGGTGGGGACAGGCTGGTGCCACTCACCCTGAGAGGTGCCATGGCTCTCGTGACCTCTGTCCTAGCTGCCCTCTGCCCTTCTGTCCTGGGAGATTCTGATGACAAGAGGGGTGAGCTTGTCCAGCTCAGACAAGGATCTGGTGATCTAGGTGACAGCATCAGTCCTCAGAGTAAACAGAAAGCAGTGCCCATGGGAAGGTGGGTATATTGGTGACTACACCCCATTGCCCTGGGCTTCCACCCCTGGAGAGTGAGGTGGTGGACAGGGTTGGGGCGGGGAGCTGCCTCCTGCCTCTGAGGAGCAGGGTTCTCATTACTGTTTCAGCAGCAGCTCTACCCTTGGCAGGCACAACCTGGGGACACCTATTCGGGGTATTTTTAGAGCTGCACCTCCAAAGTGAGGCTGCCAGTGGGTTGGTAAACAACCAGCATGCCCTTGCTCCATGAGTGCGTCCAGACCTCCTTACTGCTGGGGAGGTGGATGGCTCACAAGCAGGGCTCTGCAAACTCCAGCGGGAAGGGAGGGCCATCTCAGCCAGGTGACAGCCCCTGGCCTCCAGCTCCAGTGCGGAGAAATCCTGGCATGGGTCCGCAGGGAAGGGTGGGAAGGATACCACAGCAGTCTCTCCACTGTGGGGTCCCCAGAGCCCTGGGGGGCAGTGGGATGCTGGACAGACAGCCGGAGGCCCACAGAGCACATGGCTGGGAGGCTGACTGGGCTTATTTAGGGCATAATGTGACCACTGCAGATGGTCCCAGGCTGGCCCAGAGTCCCCTTCAGGAGCTCTGACCTCCCTGGGCCTCTCATCTCCAGGGACCCTGGGCCTAGAGGGAAAGGGCGCTGGCTGTTTCCTCAGGCCTGTGCACATCAAGGGCAGTGTCTGGCCCCCAGTTCTCTGCCCCTCTACCCGGTCAGAGTGGGCATGACTATCCTGCCTGGGTGCTGGCTCCACCCTGCCAGCTGGGGCACCTGTGGGAGAAGCTGGGGTGCTGTCTCCTGCCCTGGATGGGCCCACCTACACAGCTGCGGGTCAGTGACAAGCTGAGGCCTGTAAGCCTGGCTGCAGGTCTAGGGCCATCTGGGTGGAGGGGGACATCACTAGATTCCTCCTGGGGGTAGGGGGTGGGGGTGGAACCTGGGGGAGGGTCTTCCCACCAGAGGGTGCTCCCGGATACATAGACCTCTCTAAGCAGTTGACACCTAGCATGGAGTGGCCTGCCTGGTCTGCATGGCTCCTTCTGAGCAGAGCTGGCCGTGGCTGTGTCCTGTTCGCCCAGCCCTAGGTCAACAGGAACTGAGAGGAGCCAGCTGTGGGGCAGGGAGGGTCCCGTCCTTTCTCAGCCTCTGCCTCTAGGGTCTGACAGCTGGACGCAAGGAAGTGAGGCAGGGGGCAGGAGCAGGTGGGGGCGGCCACCGTCCCCTGCCCACCTCCCGTTAGTGGGGTACCCTGGCCAGCTTCCCTTCAGACTAGAGGATGAAGTCACAGCCCCAACCACGCTGTCTTGACTCTCTGGAACCTTTTGTGCAGGTTTATCAAGGTAACAGCTGCATCTTCAACTTGGAGAAGTGACTCTCACAACTTCAGTCAGTGCAGAGGAGCAGAGCATGGACCAGCAGCTGGGGCCCGTGTCCCCTCTTCCAGCCTCAGGCTTTGTGCCCCCGGGGGCCCCCTGGCAGGTGACACGGCCTTCCCGTCAGCTCAGATAGGGGACCCGCCGTGTCCCGAGGTGGTCTCCAAACCCCACACCTCACATGGGGGCTGTGACACGGCCATCAGAGACCTGGGATCACAGAGGGGACCCTGAGGACCAGCTGTGACATCCAGGAGGCTGGCCTGCACGCTTCCTGGGGCCTTAGAGTCAGAGAAGAACAGCGTGCAGTGCCCAGGTGCACGGCTCCGCCCCTCCGCACGCCCCGCCCCTCCGCAGCCCCCCATCCCCGCTCCTCCGCAGGCCCCGCCCCCTCCCCCTCTCGAGAAATTCTGCATTCGCAAGTTCTTCCACCCAAACCCAGCTGCAGCCAACTGCGGTCCTGCCTGGACCAGCCGGGCGTCTAAGGCTTCCTGTCATCTCCACACCTGCTCTGTCCACCACAGTGGCCACTAACCGTGTCCTGACAAATAAATTAAGCAGAATTTGAAACCTAGTTCCTCTGTTTCAGGCCCTTGGTCACGTGTGAATGGACAGTAAAGGCGTGGGCCGATTCTATAGCTGTGGACAGCTCTGTGGGCATGCTGACCTCAGCTGCCCAGAACACTCCCTCGAGGCTTGAGACACACTGGCCCTCCCTGTGCCGGAGATCCAGACCCGTCCTCACCCAGCTTCTCGCAGCAGAAGAGACGAGAATGGACGCCATGCAGGAGATGACCACAGGGACACAGGGTCAAGGAGCTGGATCCCGGCTTTCAAGGCACGGCACATGAGCCCAGAGGTCAATGTCTGAAAGTCTTGCCTCTGCGCCATGCCAAGTAGGGCTGGTGTCTTCAGGCAACGGGTGTGTGTGTGCACATATTTGCATATCCCTATGTTTGATGAGGTTGTTGGACCAACAAGGAAAAGAGGAGCATGCACTATGAAGGATGGGCAAGCTATAGAGATGATGACTACTCAAAATGAGAATTAAAAATAGTCGTGTTAAAGTCATGAGAGTGCTGTTTTGACAGTCCAACTTGCAAAGGTTTTTTAAAAACCTATTTTTTCAGGGTTTTTTGTCTTTCTTTTTTTTGAACGGGTAGTATATTTGCATAATTCGAATGTCAAAAAGTATAAAAAGTGATGCAATGATATGCCCATCCCCTCTCCATGCAGGTCCTGCCATCCCAGCCCTGTCCCCAACAGGCAGCCTCCATCAAGGGGAGAACCTGCCCCAAACATGCAGCAGGACGCATGTCCACATCCCCTCTCTGCTGCGTGGCTGTCGGCAGACTGTGCACACTTCTCCCCTTTCTTGGTAAACCTTGGAGACAGTTCTAAACCCACACACAGGAACTTCAGGTTCTCTTCTGAGTGGCAGTGAAGAACTAATCACCTTGAACAGTCACCATTGTGCTGATGCACAAGGATATTTATAAGATCCTTTCCTGGACATAAAAGTTTGCTGTCAAAGTGGCCCCAGCGGGGGTAGGGGTTGGGGGTGTGTGGAGAGGTTTATTTTAACCATGGCAGCCAGTTCTGGGCAGAGAGCACTGGCGCCTGCCGGTATGAGAACACCCACACAGTTGTGTTCACCTGACTTCTGGATGGGGATCTCCTTCAGATTTCTGGAATTTCCTCTGTGCAATTCTTTTCAAAGTAAGACTGTCCTGTGGTTCCTACCCACATTTTCCTTTTGAACGTGAAAGTGTTAGTCACTCAGTCATGTCTGACATCCCATAATTTTCTGTTGGCTGTCAGACATCATGTTTTCCCTGTGTGAGATATTTTTGTGTTCCCATTAGCATGCTTGAGCTTGTTCTGGAAAGCAATTAAGTGACTTGGAAAGAACTCCTTTCTCTCAAGACTTATGACTTATTATGGGATGTGCACAAAGGCAGGAAAATATGACTGAAAATGAAGATAAAAATCAGTCCATAGAAACAGATCCAGAAATGACAAAGAAAACAGATTTAGTAGACAAAGACATTAAGACAATTGTTAGAACTATATTTTTATGTTCAAGAATTTAGAAAAAAGAGTAGATGTGATAAAGACAGATACAGATATAAAAGATCCAAATCAAATTTCTAAAGATGAAAACGACAATGTTCAAGGTGAAAAATACACCGGAGGGGAGTAGCAAACTCACTGGAAAAGACCCTGATGCTGGGAGAGATTGAGGGCAGGAGGAGAAGGGGACGACAGAGGATGAGATGGCTGGTTGGCATCACTGACTCGATGGACATGAGTGTGGGTGAACTCCGGGAGCTGGTAATGGACAGGGAGGCCTGGCGTGCTGCAATTCATGGGGTCGCAGAGTCAGACACGACTGAGTGACTGAACTGAACTGAACTGAGACATCACAGAAGAAAAGATTAGTAAACTTGAAGATACAGTGCTAGATACTGTAAAAATGAAACACAAAAACATATCCTAAAAGAACGAATAGAAAGTGTGACGAGTTAAAGTCCTCTAATATGTGTATTACCAATGTTCACCAAGGTAGAGGGGACAAACATTTGAAAGACATGAATGCACAGATCCAAGAATCTCAATAAACCCCAAGCAAAAGAAATAATAAGAAAATAATACCAAGGCATAGCACGATCAAACTGTTCAAAACTAATGACAAAGAGAAAAATCTTAAAACCAGTCAGAGGGAGGAAAGACACTTTCATATAGTAGAAAAAAAGAAAAGAATAATAGCTTTTATCATGGAAACACTGCAAATAAGAGCACAATGGAGCAACCTCTTTAAAGTACTGAAAGATACAAACTCAAACTAGAATTATACACCCAAAAAATTGTCTTTCAAAAGTGGAGTTGAAATAGGCATTTTTAGACATGGGAAGACTGAACGTCTTCACACCAGTTCATGTACATCACCAGAAATATTAAGGAAAGTCCTTTGAGAAGAAGGAAAATCTGAATCAGTACAAAGGAAAGAAAAGCATCAAAAATGGAAAAATATGGATAAATATAAAGATGTGTTTTAAAATCTCTAAAATATAACTGACTTCTTAAAGAAAAAATGGTGTATTGTGGGGTTTATCACAAACTTAGAAGTAAAATGCATGACAACAATTGCATAAAGACTGGGAGGGAGAGACAGAAATCTACTCTTGTAAGACAAGATCCCCTGGAGGAAGGCACAGCAACCCACACCAGTATTTTTGCCTGGAGAATCCCATGGACAGAGGAGCCTGGAGGGCTACAGTCCATAGAGTTGCAAAGAGTCAGACACAACTTAAGCAGCTTAGTACAGCACACACAACATAATATTACTGTGCTAAGTTAAGGAGGTGCATTATCAACCTAGAGCCACAGATAAAAGAAAAAAAGCAAGAATTATGGCTAATAAGCAAACATAAAAGATATATGGAATTAAAAACTATTAATCTCAAAGAAGGCAAAAAATAGCAGATGAGACAAATTTAGAATAAATAGTAAGATGATAGATTTAAACTTAACCATATTAATAACAACATTGATATTCTAATGGTCAAAAGATTCCAATTGGAACAGAAATTGGAAGATTTAATAAAAGAGCAAGACCAAATAATATACTGCCAACAGGAAAAACACTTTAAATGTAAAGATACAAATAGGTTAAAAATAAAAGGATGGGAATAACATATATGCAGAGTACATCATGAGAAACGCTGGACTGGAAGAAACACAAGCTGGAATCAAGAGTGCCGGGAAAAATATCAATAACCTCAGATATGCAGATGACACCACCCTTATGGCAGAAAGTGAAGAGGAACTAAAAAGCCTCTTGATGAAAGTGAAAGAGGAGAGTGAAAAAGTTGGCTTAAAGCTCAACATTCAGAAAACGAAGAACATGGCATCCGGTCCCATCACTCCATGGGAAATAGACGGGGAAACAGTGGAAACAGTGTCAGACTTTATTTTTGGGGGCTCCAAAATCACTGCAGATGGTGACTGCAGCCATGAAATTAAAAGACACTTACTCCTTGGAAGAAAAGTTATGACCAACCTAGATTGCATATTCAAAAGCAGAGACATTACTTTGCTGACTAAGGTCCATCTAGTCAAGGCTGTGGTTTTTCTTGTGGTCATGTATGGATGTGAGAATTGGACGGTGAAGAAGGCTGAGTGCCAAAGAATTGATGCTTTTGAACTGTGGTGTTGGAGAAGACTCTTGAGAGTCCCTTGGACTTCAAGGAGATCCAACCAGTCCATTCTAAAGGAGATCAACCCGGGGATTTCTTTGGAAGGAATGATGCTAAAGCTGAAACTCCAGTACTTTGGCCACCTGATGCGAAGAGTTGACTCATTGGAAAAGACTTTGATGCTGGGAGGGATTGGGGGCAGGAGGAGAAGGGGACGACAGAGGATGAGATGGCTGGATGGCATCACGGACTCGATGGACACGAGTCTGAGTGAACTCCAGAAGATGGTGATGGACAGGGAGGCCTGGCATGCTGCTATTCATGGGGTCGCAAAGAGTCGGACACGACTGAGCAACTGAACTGAACTGAACTGAATGATACTACTTAACAGATAGTTGGAGTGACTCATAACATTGGACAAGTAGATATCAGGGCAAGAAACATTGTCAGAAATATGAAGGATTATTCTGTAATAAGAAAGAGATCAATTCATTATGAGGACTAACACCCAAAGATTTATGTACCTAATAAAAAGCTTCAAAACAGGGAAGCAAGAAGTGCTAGAACCAGAAGGAAAAGAAGAAATCAACAATTGTAGTTGGAGATTTCAACACCTTATCTCAATAATTAATAGAACAAATGGACAGAGAACTTAGTAAATGAATAAAAGACTTAAATGATACTATCAATCAAGTTAACATTTGTAGAGTATGTCACCCAACCACATAATCTTTTCGCTCCACATAGTTGGTTTACAAAAATAGATCATATTCTGGCCCATAAAACAATTCTCAATAAATTTAAAGGGTCCAGGTCATTCAAAGTATGTTCTCTGACCACAGTGAGAATCAATTAAGATTCAGTAACAAAACTAGGTGATCTCCTAATATTCAGAAACTAAAAACAGATATCTAAGTGATACACAAATTAGAAAAAAAGTTATAGAAAAATTTCAAAGCATTTTAACCAGGATGAAAATGAATACACAACTTATTAGGTTGTGAGGTTTTCTTTTTCTACTTTTTCTGCTTTAATTAAACATCTTATATGATTCCATTTATCTCCTTTCTTAGCATATCAGTTTTTCTGATTTAAAAAATATTTAAGTGCTACTCCTAGAGTTTGCAGTGTACATTAAAACATGATCTTAGTGAGGTTTATCTGAGGTTAATTTAAGCCCATTCTCAGTTTTAACTGTACCGCTTCATATAGAGAGGAGGTGCCTTAGAGTAGAGTGTTCCAAATTTCACTCCGTTCTTCATGCCATTGCTGTTGTTTGTTTTACTTAGTCACCCAAAACATTGCTATTATTACTACTTTAAATAGTTATGCTGTAGATCAATTAAGAATAAGGATGAAAAGGATTTTATTTTATCTTTATTCCTTCTTAAACACTCATTTCTTTATGTAGATCCAAGTTTCTGACCTATGTCATTCCCTTCTCCCCAAAGAACTTTAGAAAAGAGCATGTCTGCTGGTAATGAATTCCTTCAGTTTTTGTTTGTCTGAGAAAGTCTTTATTTCTCCTGCACTCTTAAAAGATAATTTCATCAGGCAGAATTCTAGGTTGGTGGAGGTTTTCTTTCAACACTTTAAATATTCACTCCACTCTCTCCTTGGTTGACTGTAGATGCCCAAATTCTCAACTAAATGTTAGCAAATCAAGCTCAACAATATATAAAAAGGAAAATATATCGCGATGTGGCAAGGTTTATCCCAGGAATGCAAGGTTGGTTTAACATTTGAAAATC
Organism: Oryx dammah; assembly: GCF_014754425.2. Lineage (NCBI taxonomy): Eukaryota > Metazoa > Chordata > Mammalia > Artiodactyla > Bovidae > Oryx > Oryx dammah. Next base: position 11,937,441 of record NW_024070186.1, on the reverse strand, counting down.
TATTGATCTAATTCATCACAATAACAGACAGAAATTAGGAGATACCATAGGCTTATCTCAGGAATGCTCGGTTGGTTTTGCATTTGAAAATCAATCAGTGTAACACATCACAATAACAGATAGAAATAAAGAAAATCTATACTTTCATCTCAATAGATGCAGAAAAACATTCTTGATGAATCTTTATGCAGATTGCTCAGTGAACGAAGTTAGTCCGAAAAGACTGCATATCGTGTAATTATAATTGTATTTATGATATTCTGGAAAAGGTGAAACTGTTGTGATGGTAAAAAGATCTGTGATGGCCAGGAATTTGTGAGAAAGGATGAGGGATTGGGTACGTGAAGCAAGTTCAGTTCAGTTCAGTCGCTCAGTCGTGTCCGACTCTTTGCGACCCCAAGGGGATATTTTTTTTAGTGTGGTTACATTATTCTGTATGAGACGCTGATGGTGGATATATGACATTGTCCATTTGTCAAAACTCATAGGACTTTACAGCATGAAGAATATACCTTACTGTGTGCATTTGGGAGTTTGGGGATCTCTGGATGGAGCCCAGAATGTGACAAAATAATCTTACTGTATCACACATGTATAAAGCATCCTCACTGGGGAGTGTGCATCCTCACTGACCCCCTTAGGAATGACTAGTTTTGGAAATGGGTGGAGTCTATAAGTCTAAAGGCCAAAGAAATTGTGCATAGGTTGATATTGTTGTTTCCTGGGGGACATGGGTTAATAAAGATTGCGGGCAGGAGAAGAAGGGAGTGACAGAGGATGAGATGGCTGGATGGAAACACCATCTCAATGTACATGAGTTTGGGCAAACTCTAGGAGATAGTGAAGGACAGGGAAGCCTGGTGTGCTGCAGCCCATGGGGTCACAAAGAGTCGGACATGACTTAGCGACTGAACAACAACAATATGTGTATGCTGTTACTGAACAGAGCTTGGGTCTACTCGCTTGATGCACAGCAAAGCCAGCCTACTGATACCAGGTTGTGGTGAAGGAAAGTACAGCGTTTATTTGCAGGACACTAGGCAAAGAGAATGGGCAGCTCATGCTCCAAAGATCTGAATCCCTAATGGCTCTTAGAGAAGAACTTTTAAAGGCAACATTAGGTGTGAAGGTTGCAGGGTGCATGATCATGGACGTTCTTCTGATTGGTTGGTGGTGAGATACCAGGGTGGTATTTCAGGAACTTCAGCTATCCGTTTTCTGACTCCAACTTGTCTGGAGTCTGTGTGCTGGTAATCATCCTGCAGTCACTTTCTCCACCTGGTCAGGGTTTAGTTTCTTCAAAAAAGCCTAAATATATTCATCATATTATTTATAATATAATAGTTCCTCCCTTAGGAACTAAGCATTCTTGACTATGTTTTAGGGCTAAAGTATTTTTATTTTGTCTTGCTTTAACTACTTTCCTTTGTGTCTACATTTTCTCACTTTTCTGATTAAATGTGCTCTTTGGAAGTCAGGGAAGGTTTAGGTGGCTAAGGCTTTTCTACAAACAAGAAATGGGGGATGAGGACGGGTCTGATCCTGGGAAGGCCCTGCAGGGTCCTGCTCAGTTTTGATACTGGCATTAAACAGTTAGGTAAGTGGATGGGGTGGGAGCCAGGTGTCCCCCTGTTGGGGAGGGAGGTTACACCTCAGGAAGGTGAGGAGGGAGGGTGATCCATGTGGTGATGGCTAGAGTTAGAGGCACTGGGGTGGACTCACGTTTAGCTTAAGGAGGACGCCAATAGCTATAAATGGAGGAATTTTAGATGTGTGCAGTCACACCTCAGAAATACTGCAGGTTCAGTTCCAGACAATAAAAGTGAGTGGTGCAAAAAAAAAAAAAAAAAAAGTGAGTGATGCAATAAAGTGACTCACAAAATTTTTGGTTTCCCAGCGCATATTAAAGTTATGTTTATACTATACTGTCATCTGTTAAGTGTACAATAGCATTATGTATATAAAAATCAATGTACATCAGTTAATTAAAAGTACTTTTTGATTAAAATGCTAATCATCATCTGAGCCTTCAGAGAGCTGTGGTAGTGACAACAAAGATCGCTGATCACAGATCACAGTAAATACAACAATAATGACAAGTTGTAAAATACTGCAAGAATTATCAGTAATCTCAGATATGCAGATGACACCGCTCTTATGGCAGAGAGCGAAGAAGAACTAAAGAACCTCTTGATGAAAGTGAAAGATGACAGTGAAAAAGCTGGCTTAAAACTCAACATTCAGAAAACTAAGATCATGGCATCTGGTCCCATCGCTTTATGGGAAATAGATGGGTAAACAATGGAAACAGTGACAGACTTTATCTTCTTGGGCTCCCAAATCACTGCAGGTGGTGACTGCAGCCATGAAATTAAAAGATGCTCGCTCCTTGGAAGAAAAGCTATGACCAACTTAGATAGTATATTAAAAAGCAGAGACATTACTTTGTCAACAAAGGTCCATCTAGTCCAAGCTATGGTTTTTCCAGTAGTCATATATGGATGTGAGAGTTATACTATAAAGAAAGCTGAGCACCGAAGAATTGATGCTTTTGAACTGTGATGTTGGAGAAGACTCTTGAAAGTCCCTTGGACTGCAAGGAGATCAGACTAGTCCATCCTAAAGAAAATCAGTCCTGAATATTCACTGGAAGGACTGATGCTGAAGCTGAAACTCCAATACTTTGGCCACCTGATTCGAAGAACCAACTCACTGGAAAAGACCCTGATGCTGGCAAAGATTGAAGGCAAGAGGAGAAGGAGACGACAGAGGATGAGATGGTTGGATGGCATCACCGACTCAATGGACATGAGTTTGAGTAAGCTCCAGGAATTGGTGATAGATAGGGAAGCCTGGTGTGCTGCAGTCCATGGGGTCCAAAAGAGTCAAACACGACTGAACTGAACTGAACTGAAGAATTACCAAAATGTGACACAAATATGAGACATGAAATGCTGCTGGAAAAATGGAGCCAGGGGACTTGCTTGACACAGGGTTGCCACAACCTTCAATTTGTCAAAAACACAATGTCTGCAAAGCACAATAAAGCGAGATAGGCACACAGGTTAATGTACACACATGTAGTTCCTTCTTTGTCAGCTGAGCGGACTTAGAAGCAGCCACAGCCCGGCAGCAATGATCACGTCAGCACCCAAATCGTGGTCTCTTACACCATTTCCAGCAGAAGGGACCAGGCTCCCTGGAGGAACACTGACTCTCAGGAAATGGCTCGAGGAAGGGAAGTGCTCGGAAACAAACCACAACAGCCCCCACGGGCGGGCATGTCAGGGGGACAGCAGAGCCAACCGAGGAACTCCCGAGGGCCAGTGCCAGAGCTGGTTCAGCAACAGAACAGCAACAGTGCTGGATCATGGCCCAAAGCATAAAATAAATAAATACCCCCGGGGCCAGCCTGACATAAACAAGTGATGGAGAAGGAAACCGGGAGGATCCACGTGGCTCTGCAGCTGCCCTGTCCTCAGGGGAGGGGAGCGCCCCTCCTCGGGTCGGGGGTGGGCACAGCGACCCCCTTCCAGAGGACGGTGGGAGGTGGTGGCAGCATAGTGGAGACGCCCACCAGACTCGCCTGAGCCAGACGACCACGGTCAGCATCCACCATGGAGGTCACGTGACGGCACGCGCCCTGGACAGGATGTGGTGAGAAGGGCCCCTCCCCTCTGTGGTCTTCACTGAGGGGCGTCCTGCAAAACGCCTGGCTCCTCCTCCAAACCGTCAAGGTCGTTAAAGACAAGAAGGTCTGAGGGACTGTTACAGCCCAGAGGAGCTCTGAGGGGACACGATGGCGGCGTGTCACGTGGGGGCCTGGCCGGAGCCCTGGGGCAGCAGAAGGTCAGTAGGGGAAACTGAGGAGTCTGAACAGACTGTGACTTACTGGTTTCATTAGCAATAGTGTGTTGATTATTGGTTCACTCATTGTAACAAATGCCACGCATGAATGCAAGATGTTAATAGGGAAAAACGGGGTGGGTGTGTAGGAAATCATTGTGTTATCTTTATAGTTTATAAATCTACAACTGTTATAGATGAACTTAAAAAAAAGGAACAAACGATACTAGGGGGGAAATAAGAATTTTATCTATGGGAAATAACGCATGAAAAGGTGTCATTATTCATTTGGGAAATGCAAATTAAAAACCCCACAAGGTAGCGCTACACCCCACTGGAAGATCAAAGTCAAAAAGGCGAGCCTTGAGCCAGATGCTGGCGAGGAGCCAGGACCACAGCAGTGCACCTGCTCCAAGAGGCAGAGGGGCTCTTCCTTAGAGTTCACGTTCAGGAGTCACCTTGTGTGTGATCCGGGAGTCCCCTCCTGGGTGCTACCCAAGAGAAACAATCACCTGCCTTCAGAGCAGTTTTGTAATCACCCAAGACAAAGCTCAGCCCACTGTCCATCACTAAACAACTCTGGACTGTGGCAGCCGTAGCGGGGAGGCTGGCAGCTGTAAGGGAGGGGACCGCCTACCACAGCGGGGACCTCAGAGAGTGAGTGCTGAGTCACGTGAGGATGCCAGACCACAAGGTGAACGTGGTGACGACTCCACTTAGGTGAAATTCTGGGACGTGCAAGGTAATCATGGTGACAGGCAGTGGGCGGGAGGCTTCGAGGGACAGGCAGAAGATCCGGGTGACTGTTCACCATCCTGGTTCTCGTGCTAGGCTCACAAGCGTGTATGTATCAACTCCTCCACTTTAGAGGTGGATGGTTTATTGCTGTTCCCAATAAAATTTCAGGCAAAAGCACAAGGAATTCAAGAAGTTGGACTTGTGGGTTTTTGGTGAAATCAGTGAATTGTTGGTGTTGAAAACACAGCCTCTTGCTTTTATGTCAAAAGTGTGTTAAAGTTCCTTCTGGGCTTTAAAATGATAAATGGACTTTGAAATGCTCAAATCTGCCAACACAAACAAAAATTTAAACCAGCGCACACCAAGGGCAGTTGTGTCATTGGACCTGAATAAATCCCATACAAACTCCTTGCACAGCAAACAGCTCTGGGGAACTGGGTCATAATTTTTAAAACAAATATCTTCTGCGTTCTTCTTTGAACGTCTTGTGTTTAAGAAATAACACAGCTAAGCGCTGGCTTCTTCCAGCCCACTGTGCCCCGCAGAGCTTCTTGGCAGGAACATGGCTGCCTGCTTGCCATCCTGATGGGGTGACCAGACTTGGTCCCCAGTGCCCCGTATGGAAATTTCCAGAGATGTTTTCCCTTCATCACATCTTTAATTTGTCAAATGGGCCTCTCTCACTTCGGTTGCCAAGTTCACACAGCTGCCAGGGAAGAGCTGGCCTGCGTGCCCTGGAGGCAGTTCATCTCGGTGTCCGGCTCTTCCACCCTCAGCCCCACAGAGTCTGAGGGGGTGGGGTTCCCCCAAGGCGCTCATGGAAGCAGGGTGCTGCCTTGCTCCTGCAGAAGTGAACACACAGTGCCCCCTAGGGCACTCCCCCGTAAAGCCTGGGCCTCCTCCATCCTCCCTTCAGTGTGAGAAGCAGGGTGGGTGCAGGTGCCGCTGACTCATGAAGGGCTGTGCTGGCCTTCCAGGTTCCTGTGAATGAGTTTGTTTTGGGCAAGGCCCCGTGCCATTCCTGCCGCCCTGACCTTGAGGACATGGCCGATCCTCTGTGCCCAGCCTTCTCCTCTTCTCTGCAGCAAGGGTTCCCATCCTGTCACTTAGTCTAGGGAGCTTTGGGCCCTGATTTGCACTTTATAAACTAAAAAAAAGAGAAAGGAATTTGTTTCCTATAATGTTGATACCTCTGTCGGCAAAGAACCAGAAAGGTTGAAAGCATTTCATGGGTCCCTGCAGCTTTGCTTCTGGGGATAACAAGCATGATCTCCCCTAGAATGAACTGTGCAGCTGTTTCAAAGGTCAAAGTTCAGGCTTTGGGAACATGCTGGGACAGAGCGACACCACGGGCTGTTTTCAGCAGAGGCAGGAGATTTAACCTGGTAAAGAATTTGCCCGCAGTGCAGGTGATCCCTGGGTTGGGAAGATCCCCTGGAGAAGGCAAAGGCTACCCACTCCAGTATTATGGCTAGAGAATTCCATAGACAGTTTATGGGATCGCAAAGAGTCGGACAAGACTGAGCGACTTTCACTTTCATTGGAGTAAAGGATGTGGTTTGAGAACAGCTCTGGGTCCCCTAGTCCTGGCACAGGTCTGAGCATGAAGAGCTATGATGACCAGATAGAAGAGGCACACCCACCCCACCGCAGGCCCTGTGGGTGTGGATATAGGTGTGAAGACTGGAACTAGCAGCTACTTTGACATTATGAGAGCAGCCACTCCAAGGGTAAGGCTGACATGTGCAGAGCTGCACAAACAGATACTTGCAGCAATGAGTCTGGAAACCTGATCATATCTGCTCTGGGCTGTCCTGTCACAGGAGTCAGTATTTATTAGCAAGTTCATGTTGAGGTCCATTAGAGTTGGGCATTCTGTTTCTTGAAACTTAGAGGTATCGCTTGTTCTAGAAGCACATACTCTAGAATCAGAGCACACTGACTCCCAGGCCTTTGATACGGACCTTGTGCTGGCTCATTCATACAAAGAATGTAATGCAATAGCCAAGGACTGGCCACACCGCATATTTTTACTTCTGAAAGTTATGACCAACCTGGATAGCATATTGAAAAGCAGAGACATTACTTTGCCAACTAAGGTCCGTCTAGTCAAGGCTATGGTTTTTCCAGTGGTCATGTATGGATGTGAGAGTTGGACTGTGAAGAAGGCTGAGCCCCAAAGAATTGATGCTTTTGAACTGTGGTGTTGGAGAAGACTCTTGAGAGTTCCTTGGACTGCAAGGAGATCCAACCAGTTTATCCTAAAGGAGATCAGTCCTGGGTGTTCTTTGGAAGAACTGATGCTAAAGCTGAAACTCCAGTACTTTGGCCACCTCATGCAAAGAGTTGACTCGCTGGAAAAGACTCTGATGCTGGGAGGGATTAGGGGCAGGAGGAGAAGGGGATGACAGAGGATGAGATGGCTGGATGGCATCACCGACTCGATGGACATGAGTTTGAGTGATCTCCGGCAGTTGGGATGGACAGGGAGGCCTGGCGTGCTGCAATTCATGGGATCGCAAAGAGTCGGACACGACTGAGCGACTGAACTGAACTGAACTGAAATTTTCTCTATTCCACAAAAGCATGTTCACTCCTCACTCGTGTGGGATTGTGTCTCTAAAACTTCCACGGCTTTTACTTTCCCGTGCATCTGGGCAGGCGGCCCCCAGTTCAGTGATCTGTCTCCCATGGCGAGTCCTCTGAGAACTCCCCTCTCCCACTGAAGCTTTCACACTTGAGCTTCCAGGGAACTCATGTGCACTCTCCCTCTTTAGCTCCACCTCCCTGCTTTCTGCAAGGACAGGATCCCTCTCCCCTGCTGGGGACCCCTGGCCATTGTCTCATGGTTCTGTTTCTGAGGCCGAGCACGTTTGGGATGGAGTCAGCACTGCCGGGCTGATGAGACCTCAGGACGGTTTCACCTCCACCCCAGGGGGGCTTCTCCTCTGCCTCTAGTGTTTGCTTGCCCCCAGCGTGCAGCTGTCATGGTGCCACAGGCCCTATGAAGGGGGAGCTCATGGTTTCCTTCAGAACAGTGAAGTTGTAACAGAGCAGGACCCCCTGGGACCTTCCTGGAACAGACTCCACCCCCAAGTCCTCCACCTGCCTCCTTTGTAAAAAAAAAAGCTGTAGTCTTCATGGCTTCCTCCCGAGTCACCGAAGCCTGGCTCAAGAAATAATGCTTGAAAGGATGTGAGCATGGAGTAATGAAAAATAGCTGGGTCAGAACTGGTGACAATTTTAAGAAATAGATCAGCCATATGGTAATCACAGAATCTTTAGTTCCTCCCTGAAGTAGCTTAATAACTGTCTGATGCACAGTCCTGAATTGTTCTACAGATACTGAAATCCTCACCAAATGGAAGAAGTTCGCTGCATGATGGCCATGAACGTGTAGTCCCTAGACTGGTGAGCACCAGACGGCTGATGATGGAGATTCCTAGAAGACCAACCCGTTACCTCACCACCAATCAGTCAGAAGAAAACCAGAGCCTGCAGCCCTTAATCCACATGTTGCCTTTAAAAACCCTTCCCTGAAAGCCACCAGGGAGCAGGGACTTTTGAGCACAAGCCGCCAGTCTCCTTGCTCAGACCTACAGTAAACCTTCCTCTGCTCCGGACTCCAAGTTTTCGGTTTGTCTGGCCTCAGTGCATCAGGCACGTTTGACAATGAAATAAAGGAGTAAGCTGGACGTTTCAAGCCACCAGCCTCAGCTGGTCACAGGCCACCACCCTGCCACAAACCTGCTCTGTCCCAAGGGGGTGGGTCTTCCAGGCCCTAAGCAGCCTGGACCCTAGCCCTTCACCCATAGGATGGGGGTCCTTCCCAGAACCAGGCACAGCTCTGGCTGTGACCCTGTGGGGAAGGTGCTGAGTGGCCCCAGCACTGCTCAGCAGGCTTTTTTTTTTTCTGCTTTTGCTCAGCGGGCTTCTCTTCCCACTTTCCCTGGGTCTTGGAGCCGCCAGGACCTCCCTGCATTGTGTCTGTGTGTCCACAGGATTTTGGATGATGTGCTGTTGAAAGTGGGCATTGGAGACACGGTGTCTGTTGAGGACTCGGGGTCTTGTGGAGGGAGGGGTGTGGGAATCCTGCTCACCGTGACTGTCCATCCACTGCAACTCACTCATCCTTCCGCACAGTGCCTGGGCTCAGCCCGCGTGGAAGGGTGGCGGCTCGGTGACAGCAGGGCTGTGCCGAGGTGCAGTTGACAGCCACGTTGGTGCAGACAGGAACCGGCCTGTGTTCCCGTGCAGTGGGGTCAGCCTCTGCAGCCCTCACTGTCCCCACACAGCCGAGTGTGGATGTCTGTACTGCCCAGCTCCTGACCTCCAGGTCTGCCTTGTCTTCCCAAGCACCACTCCTCAGACCCAGCCCCTTAGCTCCTGGCCCTCACCTCCGTCCTGCAGCATCTGCCTTCAGCAGCTGAGGATGTCCAGTCCCTCTGGGAGCCCAGCCAGCTGCCTCCCCCACCCCCTCCCACACATACCTCCACCCTGTCTCAAAGGGATGCTGGTCACCCCTACCATCCTGACACTGCTTGAGAAGGCCGCCAAGGCCTGGGAAGGTCATGTGTGTTGGGGTCCAGAGCCAGGGTGGTCTCTCTGAGGCCAGGCTGTGCCTGCAGGAGGTTCGCACCCCTCCCAGGGCATCCTGCCTGGAAGCTGGGGCCTGCGGTGGACATTTGCTTTGGGGCCAGGCTCTGAGATCGGGGGTTCAGGTCCCATAATACACAATGACTGCTCCTAGAAGGCCTCCGTACATCTCATCTGGGCATGTCCCAGGCACAGACGTCATTCATCAGGGGCTGCTGCACTTGGATAACTCAATGGGCCCCTGGGCAGATGAGCCCCAGTGGAGCCCTGCCCTGGGAGGCACCGGGGTGGGGGGCAGGGTGTGGACAGCCCCTGCTCTGACCTCCTTGTGGCCCTTTCTCCCACTCAGCGGAACTCTTAGGTGGATGGGGGTCTCATCCCCCCACCTCCAGGGACCACTGGCTCCACAGGAGCATTGTCCTGGCCTTTACCTTTGCCCTGGGTGTTTCAGGTCGGCGGGGGGTGGGCAGTGAATCCTTTCCCCACCCCTGTCAAGTGTGGAAGACAAGGGGCTGCCCCGCCAAGGCTGAACCCCTGAATTCTCAGAAATGCACCTGGGGTCCCTGGGCCTCCCTGCTGGTCTCCGGCCCTCAGGCAGGGAGTGTCTGGGGAAAGGTGGAGATCCCCAGGGCCCCTCCCACCCACAGAGGGAGGGAAGGAAGCACATTCTGCCTGTGACTTTCCAGCCTGGCAGCGGGGGCTCAGAGCTGGTGCTCCCTGCGACCTCCTCCTCGCCATCCATCTGTCCAGGCAGCTCTGGGACCGGGCCCTGTGAGTGGGGCTTTGGGGGCACTGCTCCATTTCTCAGAGGTCACCTGGAGGCCTCCCCAGCCGATTTACAGTTGAGCACAGAGGCTCCGAGACTCTGGTCCCGGGGCAGAGCAGCGTCTCCCTTCCTGTGTCCATTAGCTGATTACTTTCCTCCTTCCCTCCTTGGGGTGTGAGCAGCTGGTTCTCCAGCCTTCACAAGCAATAGCATCCTTTTGTCCTTTGTTTGTCCTCCTCTCACTGACAACAGAAAGTCACCCCCATTGGAGACCCCAGCTCACTTTCCACCCTGCCCCCGCCAAAGCATCGCCTCTTTTCGTGCTGACAGAGCAGAGCTCAGCTTTAACCCCTCCCTCCCGGCCACTCCATGGCCTGGCTGGATTCTCTAAGTGACGTTAGAACTTCCTGGCTTTTGTGGGTCATGAACTGCAGGTTCATTTTATTGGAATCAGGGCAGCAGGGCTTACAGGACATGAGGTAGGGACATCAGGGCCCCTCTGGGCCCCCTGCTGGGGCCAGTTAGTGTTCCCAGATGGGTCAGACCAGGGCCTTGCTCCAGAGGTGATGTCTTGGGAATCCCACTTGGCAATAGGCTGCTTGTGGCCGGCCAGGTGTGCAGTGACAGAAAGCATGCATGTTAGTCTCTGCGCCACCTGCCCCGCTGCCCCGCCCCAGCTCCTGACATGGGGATCCTGAAACCTTCATAAATTCCCGCGTGATGATGAGGTGACTCTGGGTGGCTCCTGGGTGGGTCTGGTTGCTGGGAAGACCAAGCCAGGACCAGAGCCTCGGAACTTCCCTGGAGTAGGGAGAGGGGTGGAGATGGAGTGACCAGTGGTCAGGCCCACATGAGGAGGCCTCCACACCATCCCAGCCTAAGGTGCAGGGGGTCCAAGTTGGCAGACACATCCAGGCTGGGAGGTGACGCACTCCACTCCTCAGGGACAGAAGCCCCTTCCTGCGTGACCCTCCTGGACTTCGCCTGTGTGTTTCTTGGCCTGGTTGTTTGTCTGTGTCCTTTATCGTCTCCTTAATCACATAATAAACTGGTGAACATGGCTGTTTCCGAGGGCTCTGGGAGCTGCTCCTGCAGATCAGTGGAACCTGAGGAGGAGTCGTGGGAACCCCGACTTACAGTTGGTCAGTCAGAGCACAGGTGACAAGCTGGACTTGCAGCTGGCATTACCTGTGGGGCTTGCTATCACCCCCAGGGAGGCGTGGTAGCACTGAGTTAGCTGGTAGGACACTCAGCAGTGGCCGGGGAGATGCTCAGTGTGGGGGAAACCCAGACCCTCGAGTGTCTCCCTGACACACTGCGCTCTCCACTGAAGGTCAGCACCTGCCTCTGTCCCAGGTGGCCAGCTGGGCCAGCCTTGGTGCCTTTGACCACAGACACCTGTGTGTGTGGGAGCTCGGCGCCCGTCCAGTGAAGAGGTCCATGAGAATGTCCCCATCCTGTCCGTGGGGGTCCCGGAGGGCTGTGGTGTCCCCAGCACCACACATGAGGGGCCAGACCCCCACCTCAGACCTGGCCTCCCATAGAGCCCTCACATCTCTCTGCCAGGGCCGCTTCCTTCCCAAGCGCCCAGTGCCCTCTGAGGGGAAGGAGGTGGGGGTAGATGAGGCCCTTTTCGCTGGGGGTGGGGTGCAGCCTGGGGGTGGTGGAGAGTCTTCAGGGTCAGAGGCTCAGGCAGGCTTGGCACCTGGTCAGCACAGGCCCGGTCAGAGAATACTCAGCCGCAAGTCCACCGAGCAGGACTGTGACGCCCTCCTTCCAGCCCGGTTTATCTGTCTCCCCAGATGGCGGCTCTTTTCTAGGAAGGCTCCTGGAGGGTCGGGTGGCTGCAGGTGCCCCCTGCTCACAAGCCATCCCTAGCCCCCAGCCCCCATGCCTGGGCAGCTGGCACCCCACCTACTGGCTCTACCCCAGGCTCCTGGCCCCAGACTCCGCCAGCTGCGCCCACCTCTTTGTGCCCAGGAATCATTTGCACCTATTTGCAGGCAAGAAGTGGCAGCTGTGGCCTCCTCCCACCCGGGGTTTCTCAGCATCAGGAAGCTTTCCCTGAATTTGGCTCAACAAGAACTGGAGAGATTTGATTCGACACACGGCTTTCGGCTCTGCCAAGTGCTGGGAACCTGGGAGTTGAGGCGAGCGGCAGCCCTGCCTGCAGACACCCTGGAAACCTTGGGTCCACATGTGCTGCCAGGGCGCCCAGAGGCCCGAGGGGCTCCTGGCTTCCTAGGACCCCCCATAGAAACAGTAAAAATTCTGTATTACAACTATTGATAGGAAGGCCAATGCATCAATATTATACATGAAAACATTTTCTTCAAGCTCAAAAATTTTTGTCTTTCTTTTAATATTGAATGTAATTAAAACACTGATGTGGGCCCAGGTGGGCTGAGAGCCCTAAAGCCTCGGAGGAGCTTGGAGACACCTGGGGTTGGGCAGTAAAGTGATGGGGGAGGCTGGGGCTACTTGTGGGTGCAAGGGCCATGTGGAGGGGCAGGAGTGGGCACAGGAGGGCAGGGGGCTCACCACCCCACACCTACGTATGCCTGGAACCAGGGCACACAGAGCCCTACCCCCAAGCTAGATGCAAAGATGCCAACGGGGGGTGTCTGAACCCCTAAGGCAACAACCAAATTGTCTGCACTGGGTCCCAGGCCCTTGGGCAGGCTCCTGGCCTCCAGTCGGGGAGGAAACTGGTGCAGCTGGTGAACCAGTAAGGGTCCTGCTGGTGGTGCGGCTGGTGTGCTCCATACTCTAGAAACTTCAGACATGCCCACCGCCAACCCATCTGTGGAGGAGCGAGGCCAGTGGGGTGGCAGGGTTGAAGTGAAGTGGGCTCCTCTGAAGGACCCCAATTCTGTCATCAGCCTTGGGGGTAGACCTGGGGATCACCATGGGCTGAACTGTGTCCCCTAAACCCACATGGTGCAGCCCTGACCCCCAGCACTCAGACTGGGAGGTGATTAGAGACATGGTCTTCACAGGGCCGTGTGGGTGATCCCATGGGTCTCGTGTCCTTATGAGAAGAGGAGACGCGGACACAGACACGCACAGAGGGACGACCACGTGGGACCCAGGAGATGGCCTCACCTGTCCAATGCCCCTCATGCAAACCCAGCCCAGCCTCTCCTTCCTCGTGAGCTGACCTTGACTTCTCGCCTGGAAACTCCTCTCACTCAATGTCTCTTTCCCTTGCAGGACCTTGAGTAGAGTCCCTTCCTTATATACCTTGTTTTTATCTTAGTAGTTCCTGCGGTTTACTCAGAATTCGCTGCACCCACTAGAGTAAGTGCATCATGAGTGAGGTTACTCACCTTCTCACTCCCAACCTGACCCTAAAATGAAACATAAACAAATCTGGGATCATGTCTTCAAGGGGATAAAGAGACGCCATGTAGGTTGTGAGGGAGGCTATGACCGTCTCTCACACTTCAGGGCAGCGCCACTATTTCCTGTGCCATTCACAAGGAAAGAGAGGCTGCCAAGGGTTTCGTGTTAATGAAGAGAGCTCTTTCAGAATTATCAGATGGATTTTTATCGTATCTCTATGAGATCAGTGTATTTTCACCTTTAGCACTTTGATTTGGTCATTTTCTTGGTCTCCTTTTCATGCTCATACTTCCTTCTACCTTCTTGAACATACAGGCTCTAGTCATCAAAATCATTTTAATGTTCTTATGTACGAATTCTATGTCTTTTCTAGCTCTGCTTCTACTGACAGACTTTGATCCTAGGTATGAATTGCATTTTCCCACTTCTTTCCATGGGTAGTTGTTTCCCCCCCCCATACTGTATAGTATGTGGGATCCTAGTTACCCGGTCTGGGATGGAACCTGTGCCCCTCTCATCGGAAGTGAAGAATCTCAACCACTGGACCATCAGGGAAGTCCCTATGTAAAGTGAAGTTGCTCAGTCGTGTCCGACTCTTTGCGACCCCATGGATTGTAGCCCAATAGGCTCCTCCATCCACGGGATTTTCCAGGCAAGAATACTGGAGTGGGTTGCCATGGGTAGTAATTTTAAATTCAACAGCAGACATTGTGAGTGTTACATCATATGTGGTGGACTTTTGATATTACTTCACCTGTTTGGGGGCTTTGTTGGGGTAATTTTGAGGCTTGCTTTAAGGCTTCCTTAGTCTGGGGCCCCTCACCTACCTGACCCCACCCGTCCAGGGTTAGGATGGCTTTGCTGGCTGGAGAAAACAGGAACTACTCTGGCCCTGTGTAAGCTACCAAACTTGTTCTGCCTACTCCTTCCAGCAGCTCGTTCTTGGGTGCAGCCAGTTTCTAGACATGTGTACACGGGTCACCTCAATCTTAGACTCGGAGGGCCCCTGCAGTTACCTCCCCTCCCCCCCTTTAGTTCGCTCTTCTCATCCTGTTGTTGCTGTCGTTCAGTCACTGTCACGTTTGACTCTCTGCGACCCCATGGACTGCAGCAGCCAGGCCTCCCTGTCCCTCACCATCTCCCGGAATTTGCCCAGGTTCATGTCCATTGAGTCTTCTCTCATACTGTCTTTGAAACTTTCCAGTTTCAGCACAGTGTATCCAGGTATCTTTACGCTGGATGCAGTGTGCATCCAGGCATCTTTACCTCTCTCCATCTTTACCCTGCTTAGACCCCTTAAAATGTTAGACTCTAATGAATGGCATCTTCTTCGCTCATCATCTCTTGACTATCCCTTAGCCCTGTTTACCCCTGCTTCCTTCTTCTGGAGCCCAGACAGGCCACGTACAGCCATGGGCTCCATGTACAATGCTGACCACTAACCAGGGATTGTTTCCTCTCTTCCTTTTTCCATGCTGTATTCTGGGTGACTTCTCCTGGTTCAGCCTCCAGTTTACTAATTTTACACACAACTGCATCTAATTTGCTGACTAATCTATCCACTGAGTTTTCAATTTCACTTATCATTTTTTTATTTCTAGAATTTTCCCCTATCTGCCTCCTCAGTATTGATCATCTCTTGTGCATCTACTTCTAATACTTTCTTTTATTCTTTCAAGCAAGTCACCCCCAACCGGGACCACACTAAACTATACCCTTTCTGGCATTCTCTGCTTGCTTAGAGGTAGTGTGACTGGAGGACTCATGTGAGTCCTTGTGAGGTTTCTCAGAGCAACCTCTGTCTTTCCCTCCCTTCTTCTCACTGTTTTTCCCTGCTCCATCCAGATCCTTCTGGGGGTAAGGTTTTCCTTTGAGTGTGTGGTTCTCTGGGACACCTGATACTGTTTGGGGGCCTCTGTCTGGATTCGCATCCTTGCCCATGCTTCAGGCCCCTTTCTCCCACTAGGGCTTTCTGCAATCTAGGCTCCAGGTCACAAGGGCCCTCTGACCTGAGTACACACTCACCAAGTTACTTCTGGATCCGCACGGCTTCCCTTGCTCCTGGCAGCCTGGCCATGCTCTAGAGACATAATGGAGTACATTTCCAAGACATCTGAGTGTTCTGAATGGAAAGGGTGTCTTCAGCTGGATAAGTAGACCCTCTCTCCTGGGAAATGGCCTTGCGCCCTCCCCTCTTTCCTGTGCTGGAGATGGAGAGAGAAGGGCCCTGGAGAAGGAGCAGCCTCTGCAACTCTGTGCAACTTCTGCCTGTCACCCCTGTTTGCAACTGTCCACAAGTGTTATCTGCCCATTTCACAGGTGGGGACAGCAGAGCTCCTGAGGCTGGACAGCCAATTCTGGTCACCTGGGCCTTTCTGAAGATCATGCCTTTGCAGCCCTGCTCCATGGGGTGGGCCTGACAGGCCACTGAGGAGCAGGACACCCAAACACAACCACTTCAGAGCCTTGGGACTCCAGGCACCATGGTTCAGAGCTGACAGAGTCTGGCCACGCTGCCAACACATCCTGCACAGAGTGACCGTGTCTACCTGGGAAGGATGGGCTATGCAGAGCACCCTGCTGGGGGTGGAGACACTGGCATTTCTGCTGCCTACCCCATTCTGACGGGGCCTTCCCTGACCTCCAGAGGCTGCAGCCCCCAGGTCTCCTGCCCCTGGCCCTTTCAGCAGAGCCGACAGTGATTTCTGCAGAGATGAAGCCTTACCTCTCTCTTTCTGCCTGTCACCCCTGTTTGCAAATACAGCCTGGCACTTCTGCACAGCCTGATCAAATATTCATACCCCAGTGCTGCCTGGGTGGCCGGACGGGGCCACAGAAGGCTCTCTGCTCTATCCGACTGTGGAAGCCACGTGGGGTGTGCAGGAAGGCTGGGCCTCAGCACCACTGCCTCTCAGAGGAAGGCTCAGGCCGGGGCAGTAGAGGCAGAAAAGCACCCACAGCGGGGCTCTGGGTGGGGGTCCAGATGTGAGGGTTGGGCCCAGAGCTGCCCTGTCCACAACGTGGGGTCTCCTGCCCCCTCATTGCTGGGCCAACTGCTGGGGTTGGACAGCCAACCCTTCCAGCCCCAGGCCCTGCCCTGTCCTGTAGCTCAAAGCCTGGGGCCTTCACCGAGGGTTCCATGGGGAGACCTGGGGTGCTGACCCCTGGCACAGGCCTGTCTCTGTGATGCTGTTCCCCCTCTCTGCCCTGGCTGCTGACCCCACTCCCGATGGCTCCCCACTCCCTGCCAGGAGCAGCAAGGAACCCACCCGGCTGCCCACAGCTGGCACTACGTTGGGAACATGTCATTCACAGAAGCCACCAGAAAGGTGAGTGCGTCTCCTCCAGGTGAGGGGGCAGCTGAGGACAAGGGTGGTGGGAATCTGCTCCCTGAGCTGCAGCTTGGCAGGGGTGAAGTCAGGGTCAGGGTCAAGTTCAGGGTCATGGACTGGGGCAGGGTCGGGTCCGGGGCAGGGTCACGGACAGGGCAGAGTGGGGGAAGGGGGTGAGCAGGGACAAGGTCAGGGTCAGGGCAAGGTCAGAGTCAGGGTCATGGATAGAGGCAGGGAAGGGAGGGGCAAGTCCTGGGGGGTCTCCAGCAGGCAGCCTGGGTCCAGTCAATCCCACAACCTGCCTGAACACTTGCTCTCAGGGTGGAGGCTCCACCTGCTGGGGCAATGGTGAAGAAGTTACCAGAGCTCTGCCCTGGGTGGGGGTGCTGCATACTAGCTAGAGAAGACCGTGGGCTTGCTGGGAGCTCTGTTGGAGGGGAGGCTGCTGGACAGCCATGGTGGAGCTGGGAAAGGTCTCGCTTGGCAGGAGGAGGTGTGAGCGATGGTTGCGGGCCTGGCAGGGCCAGCGTGGCTGGTGGGGGCACCCAGGCCTCACGTGGGGCCTCTGGCCTTGGGGAGGATGCCAGGATGAACTCTGAGAACTGGGAAAACTTGAGGAGTTGGGCATAGCGGGAATCAGCTGAGTTAAGTTCTCAGAAGGGTCTTTCTGTCACTGCATTAAGGGCAGACGGTAGGGTGAGGGTAGGGGCTGGGGGGCATTTAAGAGGCTCTGGGAATAATCCAGAAACACTGATGGGGGCTTGGCCTGGGAGTACAGGGAGGATGTCAGGGAGGGTCGGAGGAAGGATGGGGTGTGGAGAAGCCTGGAAGATGGAAAGTGGGCAGGCTGTCGGATGAGGTTCCGGATGTGAGAGAAACAGCTCTGCTGGACAGATGGGCTGTAGGGGCTGGAACTCGGGGCTCAGGGAGTCCCAGTGTCCACCAGGTCGGGGACACAGTGTGGCTGGAGCTGCAGGGCTGATGGCCCAGGAGCCAGAGGTGAGGAGGGGCCGAGGCTGAACCCTGGGCTCAGTGCAGGACAGGAGGATCTGGGAGAAAGTGTGTCCAGGAGAGGAGACGGGTCAGCTGCTGCACTGGGAGGAGGCCCCAATCGGTCATATTTACGCCAGTGACAGATCACCACTTGGAGGAGGCGTCCTCTCTGCCTCCTTGGGTATCTTGCTATCCGTTCCTCTCCTTGGTGTCTCCCAGTGGTCAGGACACTGCAGACCCACTTCCACCCCCAGGTTTCTGGTCCCATGTGGTTGTCTCCTGAGTGGTGGTGAGAGACTTGTGTGCTCCTTCTGGGTCAGCCCCCAACTGCTGGCGAGTCCTCCCCACTCCTCCTGGCCACCCGGTCCCTGCACTTTCAGTCCTGCTTCTTTCTGGGGGTGTTCTCGCTGCTCAGCTTGGAGAAGCCCAGGTCCTCCCCTCTGCTCCCGACCTCCACAGGTCTGTGCGGGAAGCCCCCAGGTGGGCCCTTTCATCCCACAGCTGTGCTTGCTGCTTTCAGTATTTGTTCTGAAGAAATACTTGCACATGTGTACGTACACACACACACATGCATGCACATGCATGCACACGCACACACGCACGCATGCACACAGAAACAGGCACACATGCACACACATGCGCACACAAACATACACACATGTGGATGCACAGGGATGCTCACTACCATGCTGCTTGAAATAGTAAGAAAAAGGAAGCCATGTACCTTGCCTTCTGTGTTCACACCAGCCTTGGCACAAGTAGCGGTAAACAAAGCCCAGTAGAGATTTGGGTGGAGTGGGAGGCTGGAGTGGTTACCATATGTGGGATATGCTCAGGAATAAAAAATAATCATTAGCAATCTTACTTGTGAAGAAGGGGGGGAAAGCCTACAATTTTAAAAGCAGTAATGTGAATCTGACAATGGATTAAAAACCAACAGCCGCTATCGGACGCGGTGGTCCTGAGCGCAGGGGTGACTCCACAGCAGGAAGCCTGCCCGTGGGGCCACCGGTGTGCAGGGCTGTGCCAGGCGCATCATGTGGTCTGGCTGCTGCCACACCATGGGGCAGTTTTTTGTGTGTCAAGGAAACCACTCTTTGAGTCAAGCCACACTGGTGCTTGTGCCATTTGCCACGAAGGGAGACGTTTTCAAAGTTCTGGTGCAGCTG
The DNA here is from genome assembly GCF_014754425.2 of Oryx dammah. Lineage (NCBI taxonomy): Eukaryota > Metazoa > Chordata > Mammalia > Artiodactyla > Bovidae > Oryx > Oryx dammah. The sequence continues at coordinate 11,918,656 of NW_024070186.1, read as the reverse complement.
AATCACTCCCGCCTGGGGCACTGCAGCTCTTCTTCCTGCTTGTTTCCCAATCTCCCCAACCCCCAGCCGGGCTTGGAACCGCTCCTGCCATGGCTGCCCATCCTCTGCTTGAGTACCCGTGTCTCCAGCAGAGCCCTGGCCTGCATGTCCTTACACTCATACATGAGAGTTGTGACACACACCCCCAGCTTTGTCTGAGGTCCCCGTGCCTGGTCTCTCCTTCCACACCTCTCTTCTCCCACCCTTATATTTAGGGCGTATCTCCCACCAAATCTAGTCTGACAAGCCTTAGCTTGTAGCTGAAATATATGGCTCTTTCACACTTGGCTTAATTATTTAGCTTCAGATCCACAATGTTACATTTGTCTCTTTTTTTTCCCCATCAGTTCCTGTTTCTTCATTGGTTCTTTCTTATTCCCTACTTATCCTCTGTTGGCTGGCCAGTTAAAAATTACTCTCTGATTGTTCAAGTCTAGCGTTCGTTGCCCCGTCACCTCATGGCTGGCCATGCCGGGATCCGGGTTGCCTTCCTGCCCTGTGCGTATTGTTCATCTTTGTTTTAACACTACTTGCAATTTATACTCTGGAACTTATTATTACTGTTCGTAATATTAGCTTCTATTTATTTAATTACCCTATCTCTCACTCTTCATTCCTTCCCTGATCCCCAAGTTTCCCTCTGGGGTCCTCTTCCTTCTCACTGAAGCACTCCCTTTCATCCATGTCTGTGTGAACACGTGAACCTGTGAGCATGCGCATGTCTGCGCCTATGCAGGGCCGCTCTGCGTGTGGGCTGACCCGTGTGTCTGCTCTGGCCCCTCCTGGCTGAGCTGCGGGGCAGCATCAGGGTCTGATCAGCTCCTGGAGGGAGCTGCAGGGACTCCTGGGCAGAGGTGGATGGCATGGTGGGGCGTCGGACCCATATCCCACTGTTCCTTCCTGAGGTACACGGAAGGGTCCACAGCTTTCCCCTTTAGCACAGGGCTTGGGCACTTCAGCCCACCTGGGCAAACGCCCCTTAGGTCCACAGGGACCGGGTGCCCCCACACTTTTGGACCCATATGCAGCTGTGGGGCCAGGGAGCCCCAATATGGGGAAACCGGCCCCCTCCTGCCCATGGCTGGCTGGGCCAGACAGGCAGTAGCCGGGGTCTGTGCTGCAGGCCTGAGAAGCATGCGCCGCCCGCCTTGGACGCGCCGGATCCTGCACGCGGAGCAGTGGGAAACAGCACTCCAGCTGTGCCCTCAGATGGCTTGTGCCTCCGCGTCCTCTTCCGGTTGCAAGAGTGCTCGCTGAATTTCATTTTCAGACAATATTTAAAAACACAGAATCCTGACAGCCAGCTTCTGCTTGACAGGACAGATCACTCTGATTTGAGTGGAAGCGGCCGTGTCCTACTCTGAAAGGAGGTCCAGGACGCTGACGAAGACACGCCGCACATTTCCTCTGGAGTCTCTGGGGCAGAGGGGCCCATGAAATATTTACGGCAAAAGTGAATAAAACATCCAGCTGGAAGCACTTCGCCCCCCTGGAGCTGAGTGAGATGGGGTGAGTTTTGGGGAGATAAGCTGCTATATTGGCTTTTCCCAGACATCTGTTCGGCTTCCCTGGTGGTTCAAATGATAAAGAATCTGCCTGCAATGCAGGAGACCTGGGTTCGACCCCTGGATAGGGAAGAGCTCCTGGAGTTGGAAATGGCAACCCATTCCAGTCTTCTTGCCTGGGAAATCCCATGGACAGGGGAGCTTGGCAGGCTATTGTCCATGGGGTTGCAAAGAGCCAGACATGACTGAGCTACTGAGCACAGTGGACGCTCCGCAGACGTGGTTTGTGTTGGCCGTGCCTGTGGCGACGTCCACGCTGGGGACACCGTTGCCCACGCCCTCCCAGCTCCCCATCCTCAGGTCCTCACAGCTGTCCCAGGCCGCCACCTGCTGTCAGCACGCAGGAAGTGCGCCCAGATCTCTGGAGCTAGAAGTGTGACAACCTGGGGCCTCAGAATCCAGGAGAAGCACTAATGATCCCCGCCACCCCCCGCCATCCCCCACCTCCCACCTTCCAAGCCGGTGCCAACTCTGGCTCGAGGTCGAGCTGTGCCACAGCTTGTGGTTTTATCTAAAGAAAGAAACCCAGTTAGGGGGAAACGAGCCAAGTTTGAGAGACAAAACGTTGCCGTATTTTGTGTCTCAACCTGAGGTGATTTCTGACCACCTGTCAGGGATTCCCTGGTAGCTCAGTTGGTAAAGAATTCGCCTGCAATGCAGGAGACCCCGGTTCGATTCCTGGGTCGGGAAGATCTGCTGGAGAAGGGATAGGCTACCTACTCCAGTATTCTTGGGCTTCCCTTGTGGCTCAGCTGGTAAAGAATCTACCTGTGATGCTGGAGACCTGGGTTCAATCCCTGGGTTGGGAAGATCCCCTGGAGAAGGGAAAGGCTACTCACTCCAGTATTCTGACCTGGAAAACTCAGAACTGTATTGTCTGTGGGGTCGCAAAGAGTCAGACATGACTAACTTTCACTTTCACTGGCAACATATCAGGAGCCCCTAGAGTGCAGGACAAGTGTGAGTATCCATGTCGGTTATGGACACGCGGTAACAAGCAGCGTCTTGACATGGAACACGCATGTCACTGCACAGATCTAGGACACAATGAGTGCCTCCAAGGACCTGTTCCTGGCGGATGGTGCCCCCCGGAGGACACTTCACGGTGTAGGAAGACAGGGGGCCCGGGACACAGCCCTGCTCCCACCAGGCTGGCTTTGGCTCCAGCCTCCAGAATGCGAGACCATTAGTGCAAGAAGGGGTCCAGACAGCCTAAGCCAGGACACCTGCCTGTGACCATGCAGCAGTCACGCTCCACCTCTCACCGGCCTCCCAGCTGACCCAGCACATCTGTCCTCTTGCCACTGAAAAGTCCAGAGTCCCCTCCCCATTGTGGGGCCATCCAGGTCTCACCAGCTTCCAGTCAGGGGCTCTGGGTGGTGGGCATCCCCTGTTGCTTCCAGAAGACCCCTTCCCAACATCTGTGTCCCGGCAGGCACCCCAAAGTCCTCCCCCATGACCACCTTAATGCAGCAGTGGGAGCGTGGGGAGGAAGGAGAAGGGGCCTCGGGTAACTGTGGGTAACTGTGGCCCCTCTGCAGTTGGGATCCATCACAGAGAGAGGTGACCCCACCACAGCCCCAAAGGATGGGAGGGGTCCTCCCCACGCTGACCTGTGGTTTTCCGAGGGGCGGATAGCGGGGCCTTCCGTGAACACCAGGTACATGGAATCGCACAGCCCACCCTCCTTGGGCCTGGCTTCTTCCTCTCGACCTGGTCTTGGAGAGTTATGCATGCTGTTGTGTCCTACCATGCTCCCTCCCTTTATCCCACCTGTGGACAAACCATGAGTTTCATCCCCGTTCCTTTTGCTGAATGTTGGGCTTGTCTCCAGTTTGGGGGTATGATGAATAGGCTGTTGTGCATCCTTGTGGAGGCTTTTTGTGGTCTCTTTGGGATAAATGCCCAGAAGGAGGATTGCCAGGCCAAAGGGTGGATTTAATGTCATTAGAAACCCTCAAAATGTGGTCAGGATGGCTGTGCCACTTACTGCCCCCTACTCTGGGACTCCAGAGGGGAAGGGGTCCTGCTGTTCTGAAGCCTCCTAGCACTTGGTGTCAGCATCTTCTCTGCTTCAGTCATCCCCATGGGTGTGCCTGGGTCTCATCACAGTTTTAATTTGCAGCCCAGCCCCTGCTGAATCATGATGTTATGCGATTTTTCATACACTTATTGGCTCCAGTCCATGGGGTCACAGAGTCAGGCCCAACTGAGCACACGCACATTGGCCATTTGGACATCATCCTATCAGCTCCAGTCCATGGGGTCGCAGAACTGGGCACGACTGAGCACGCATACATTGGCCACTTGGACATCCTCTTTGCACAGTGTCTGCTCAAGTTTTTGTCAATTTTTTGTTGGGTTGTTTGTCTTTTTCTTATTAGTAGTTCAGTTCAGTTCAGTTCAGTACAGTCGCTCAGTCGTGTCTGACTCTGTAACCCCGCATACTGAAGCATGCCAAGCTTCCCCGTCCATCACCAACTCCCGGAGCTTATTCAAACTCACATCCATAGCGTCGGTGATGCCATCCAACCATCTCATCCTCTGTCATCCCCTTCTCCTCCTGCCCTCAATCTTTCCCAGCATCAGGGTCTTTTCCAATGAGTCAGTTGTTCACATCAGGTGGCCAAGGTATTGGAGTTTCAGCTTCAGCATCAGTCCTTCTAATGAATATTCAGGACTGATTTCCTTTACGATGGACTTGTTGGATCTCCTTGTTGTCCAAAGGACTCTCAAGAGTCTTCTCCAACATCACAGTTCAAAAGCATCAATTCTCCAGCGCTCAGCTTTCTTTATAGTCCAACTCTCACATCCAAACATGACCACTGGAAAAACCATAGTCTTGACTAGACAGACCTTTGTTGACAAAGTAATGTCTCTGCTTTTTAATATGCTGTCTAGGTTGGTCATAGCTTTTCTTCCAAGGAGTAAGTGTCTTTTTATTTCATGGCTGCAGTCACCATCTGCAGTGATTTGGGAGCCCAAGAAAATAAAGTCTGTCCTTGTTTCCATTGTTTCCCTATCTATTTGCCATGAAGTGATGGGACCAGATGCCATGATCTTAGTTTTCTGAATGTTGAGTTTTAAGCTAACTTTTTCACTCTCCTCTTTCACTTTCATCAAGAGGCTCTTTAGTTCTTAATTTTCTGCCATAAGGATGGTGTCATCTGCATATATGAGGTTATTGATATTTCTCCTGGCAATCCTGATTCCAGCTTGTGCTTCATCCAGTCCAGCATTTCTCATGATGTACTCTTCATATAAATTAAATAAGCAGGGTGACAACATACAGCCTGGACATACTCCTTTCCCAATTTGGAACCAGTCTGTTGTCCCATGTCCAGTTCTAATTGTTGCTTCCTGACCTGCATATAGGTTTCTCAAGAGGCAGGTCAGGTGGTCTGGTATTTCCATCTCTTGAAGAATTTTCCACAGTTTGCTGTGATCTACACTGTCAAAGTCTTTGGCTTAGTCAATAAAGCAGAGTACATCATGTGAAATGCCGGGCTGGATGAAGCATAAGCTGGAATCAGGGTTGCTGGGAGAAATGTCAATAACTTCAGATATGCAGATGACACATCCTTATGGCAGAACGTGAAGTACTACAGAGCGTCTTGATCAAAGTGAAAGAAGAGAGTGAAAAAGCTGGTTTAAACTCAACATTCAGAAAACTAAGATCATGGCATCTAGTCCCATCACTTCATGGCAAATTGATGGGGAAACAATAGAAACAATGACAGACTTTATTTTCTTGAGCTCTCAAATCACTGCAGATGGTGACTGCAGCCATGAAATAAAAAGACACTTACTCCTTGGAAGAAAAGCAATGACCAACCTAGACAGCATATTAAAAAGCAGAGACATTACTTTGTCAACAAAGGTCCATGTAGTCCAAGCTATGGTTTTTCCAGTAGTCATGTATGGATGTGAGAGTTGGACTATAAAGAAAGCTGAGCACTGAGGAATTGAAGCTTTTGAACTGTGATGTTGGAGAAGACTCTTGAGAGTCCCTTGGACAGCAAGGAGATCCAACAAGTCCATCGTAAAGGACATCAGTCCTGAATATTCATTAGAAGGACTGATGCTGAAGCTGAAACTCCAATACCTTGGCCACCTGATGTGAACAACTGACTCTTTGGAAAAGACCCTGATGCCAGGAAAGATTGAAGGCGAGAGGAGAAGGGGACGACAGAGGATGAAATGGTTGGATGGCATCACTGACTCTATGGATGTGAGTTTGAATAAGCTCTGGGAGTTGGTGATGGACAGGGAAGCCTGACGTGCTGCATTCCATGGGATCATAAAGCATCGGACACGACTGAGCAGTTAAAGCGAACTGAACTGACTCTGCATGTAAGTTAAATAAGCAGGGTGACAATATACAGCCTTGATGTACTCCCTTTCCTGATTTGGAACCAATCTGTTGTTCCATGTCCAGTTCTAACTATTGCTTCTTGACCTGCATACAAATTTCTCAGGAGGCAGGTAAGGTGGTCTGGTATTCCCATCTCTTGAAGAATTTTCCACAGTTTGTTGTAATCCACACAGTCAAAGGCTTTGGTATAGTCAATAAAGCAGAAATAGATGTTTTTGTAGAACTCTCTTGCTTTTTTGATGATCCAGCAGATGTTGGCAGTTTGATCTCTGGTTCCTCTGCCTTTTCTAAATCCAGCTTGAACATCTGGAAGTTCACGGTTCATGTACTACTGAAGCCTGGCTTAGAGAATTTTGAGCATTATTTTGCTAGAGTGTGAGATGAGTGCAATTGTGTGGTAATTTGAACATTCTTTGACATTGCCTTTCTTTGGGATTGGAATGAAAACTGACCTTTTCCTGTCCTGTGGCCACTGCTGAGTTTTCCATATTTGCTGGCATATTGAGTGGAGCACTTTAACAGCATCATCTTTGAGGATTTGAAATAGATCAACTAGAATTCCATCACCTCCACTAACTTTGTTCATAGTGATGCTTCCTAAGGCCCACTTGACTTCGCATTCCAGGATGTCTGGCTCTAGGTGAATCTTCACACCATCATGGTTATCTAGGTCATGAAGATCTTTTTTGTACAGTTCTGTGTATTCTTGCCATCTCTTCTTAATATCTGCTTCTGTTAGGTCCATACCATTTCTGTCCTTTATTGAGCCCATCTTTGCATGAAATGTTCCCTTGGTATCTCTAGTTTTCTTGAAGCGATTTCTAGTCTTTCCCGTTCTATTATTTTCCTCTATTTCCTTGCATTGATCACTACTATTACTAGTAGCTCTTTATATATTTTGGGTAGAAGTTCTTTGGTCCTGTCTTTGTATTGCAAATATTTTCACTCAACTATTTTCATTTTCTTAATGGTGTCTTTTGATGAGCAGAAGTTTTTAATTTGATGAAGTCCAATTCATCATTTCTTAATTTTATGGTTGTGCTTTTATCCTGCCTGAGAAATCCTCACCAGAGCCAAGGTCAGAGTTCGTTCTCCTGCATGTCCTCCGGAAACCTCCTAGTCTCCGTGTCCCGCTTCCTCTGTCAGTTCAGTCTGGGGACCATCCCTGGTTACTTGGTGCGTTTGTTGTAAGATAAGGGCCATGGTTCCCACTCTTCATCCTGAATCCTGTTATGGCAACACTGTTTTGTGTCTCCATCCGGTGACTGGGGCGGTCTTTCACCATCAAGTATGTCATCTGTAGAGTTTCTGAAGATGCTGTTTAACAGCAGGGGAGAGACTTCTGTTTCCAATTTTCTAATTTCTTTTTTTTTTTTTTTATCATGAACAGGTTGAACTTGATCCATTTTTTTTCCTGCAGCTATTGAGCTGATAATCTGGTTTCCCTCCTCTCGTCTGTCAGTCACTTTGGTTGCTCTTAGTCACTGCGTACAACATGCTAGAAGTGAGTTTAGCATTTCATGTGATGTTGCTGGGGAGCACTGGCCTGTGGGTTTTGGTGCAGGCCTGTGCTGGCCCCTCAGCTGAGCTGTGTGGGTTCCCTTGTTTGTTTCCTGCAGGAGTAAGTCCTCTCTTAAAGAAAAGCTCACCACCCTCAGGGCCAGGAATTTCCTTTGCAGGAAGGTGTTTCTTTACAGGCTCAGTTTCTGTGATAGTTACAGGACTTTCCTGGGGTTTATATGTGCATGTGACAATTTCCGTAGGTTGCGTTTTCAAGAAATCATCCATTTCTTCTGGTGGGAAGTTGCTTTGACATTCTTGTCTTAACCTTCTGATGCCTGTAGGCCCTGCAGAGATGGCCACCTTTTCACGCCTGAAAGCAGAAGAAATTTGTGACTTTTTTCTTTTCGATTTGTCAGTTGTATTAATCATGGAAAAGAACCAAGTTGCATTAGTGTCTCATCATTGCAGATGGTTTCTGCCCTGTCCCCTCCCTCTCTCTCCTCCAGCAGGCCCTGCTCTTCCTTTTCAAGCTCCTGGAGATGGTCACACCATTTCTCCCCCACCCCCCCACCAAACATCGCAAGGTCTTTTCACTCTGAAGTGGTGGGAGGGGCAGCTGTGTTCCCTGGGGGTCAGAGACTCTTGTCTGGATCCCGGGGAGAAGTGGACGCTGTGGCTGAAGCCTCTGCTGGTACAACAAGAGCCCTGCCACCCGGCTCAGGGAGAAGAACAGCGCCCTGGCGCTGTGCCCAAGAGGGAGGGTGCCCTCGGAGAGGGATGGCGTGGCTGTGCGGACGCAGGTGGGGTGACTGAGGCTGCCAGCTCGGGTGGCCAGGCAGTGAACCTGACGGTGGCTTAGACAAGGAAGACATCCTGACTCTGCTCAGGCAGCTATTAGCTGGGAACACGTCACACCAAGAGCATCAGATTTTAAATCAGCCCAGAAGTGACTCAAACGCTGTCTGACAGAGGCTGTCTCCTAAGACCTGCAAGGGCAAAGATAAGATGTAAGTCAGAGCCTTCAGAACAGCACAAAACCTCCGGGGCTGGGAGCACCGTGCGGTTTCCCGCAGAGAGGAGGCTTGGCTCTGGTCATAGCCCATGCCTGCCCCCGCTGGCCTGGGGGTGGGGCTTTGTTCCTCATTCATGGGGACAGACCTCCAGTGCTAGGTGAGGACCTTCCCTGTGGGTTGGGGGGAGCAGAGGACCAGGCCCTTAAAGGGCCTGCCCCCCAGATTTCCACGGAGCACAAGTTGCACATTTAATCTTCATCCGCAAGATAGAACCAGCCTTCCCTACCCATGATTGCAGAAGGCAGAGCACTGTCAGAGGTCCCACAGGGCACTCGCCATACCCCCAGAGATGAAGGAGGGTCATGGGGCAGAGGCCACAGGACTGCTCCAATGGACTTCCTCTGTGGTTCCCTGGGGCTCTGGTCAGTGGATTCATGGATCGCACAGTGTAGCTCTTAGTAAGTTTCCTTCTCATCATGGACAACTGCTTTGGAAGGCAGCAGAGTGATGCAGGGAAAGGGGAAGACTGGACGCTTGTAACAGAGGGGAAAGGCATAAGTCTAAGAGTAAAAGCCGAAGAAATATTTAAAGGGATAATGGCTGATAGTTTCCTAAAACTGATGAAAGATATCTAACTCTAGATTCAAGAAGGAGTAAAGTCACCAAGCAGGAAAACTGAAGGAAAATCTCACCTAGGAGCATCAAAGTAAGCAAGTGAAAACCAAGGACAGAGAGAAAAAGTGCAGTAAAAGATTTCCATAACCCCCCGATAACTGATAAGCTCATCCTTTGTACTTGGCAGACGGAAGGACTGTGATCTCAGGTGGGTGCTACAGGGTACGGGAGGTGAAAGATGATGAAGAGGAAAGATGTGGGTGAATCCAATGACCTGGATGCATAGAGCAACAATAATAGCTTCTTATGGGATTAAGAAGCTTTCCTGATAGCTCAGCTGGTAAAGAATCCGCCCGCAATGTGGGTGACCTGGGTTCGATCCCTGAGTTGGGAAGATCCCCTGGAGAAGGGGAAAGCTACCCACTCCAGTATTCTGTCCTGGAGAATTCCATGGACTGTATAGTTCATGGGGTCACAAAGAGTCAGACATGACTGAGCGACTTTTCACTTTCACTTCACTTTCATGGGATTAAAGAATATGCCGTATTGAAACCACAGGGTGCAGGATCGGACGAGGGTGGGAAATGGGCAAAGTGCCCCAAGACTCAGCAGAGTCCAGGGTCGGCTAGTGTGGCTGACCTGCTGATGTGCAGGGCTAAGTAGCGCGTGCTGATTTAAGCTGTTGAGTTCTGAGGTGACTGGTTATGCAGCAGAGCTGATACAGAAATGGGGCACTGCTGCTTCAACGAACAGCCCAGTCCTTTGGCGAGCAGAGCCGGGGAGATGACGAGGAATTTATCCCTGGAGGCAGGAGGCATGGACCCAGCCTCTTAATTTCGGGGGGCATGTCCGCCAGCAACCATCTGTGCCCTCGCCTCTGTAGAGGGAATCAGACTGAGTGCAGCCGGCTCCTTGTGTGGGCCGCCTGCTTTCCACATGGGCTGCAGCATCCTCGGGGGTCACTGGGGGTCAGGGAGGGGCTGTGTGCTGACCACATCCTGCTTCCTGCCTGGTGTTCTGGCTCCGCTGGTAAAGAGAGTCACCCCACTCCGCACTCATGCATTTGCCCTGTGTATGGCACCCTGTGGGAAAAGTTAGAAAATAAAAGCATGCCGGTGGTGGTGCAAACTTGTCAAGAGTTTGTCAGGAGACAAAGCGTCGTAGACTCTATCGGTGCCCTCTTGCTGTCACTTCACTCAGGTGAACATCCCCGGATGGGGACCACACTGCATGCCAAAGTCATGTTAAGTATAGTGTTAGTCGCTCAGTCGTGTCTGACTCTTTGAGACTGCATGGACTATATAGCCAGGCTTCTTTGGTCCATGAAATTCCCCAGGGAAGCATACTGGAGTGGGTAGCTCCAGTACCCCAGGGATCTTCCCAGGGATCAAACCCAGGTCTCCTGAATTAAAGGCGGATTCTTTACCATCTGAGCCACCAGGGAAACCCAACTGGTTGTTAAGCAGAACCAGTGATTTCATGAGAACACAGAACTTCCGGAGCAAACAGGGCCGGGGTGGGTTTTCATCTGCAAGGCCCAGCCTGGCCTTCTCTTCTGAGAGGCAGGGTGTCCCCAGGGGGATGGACTGAGAGTTGGACTCTCATCCTCATGGGGCTGGCCCCACACAGTGCCCACCACTCACCTCTCATCTTGGCCTCTTGCTCCTGTGGTCAGTGCACTAGCCCACCTCCCCCAGCCCTGGGCCCTCCGTGACAACACCCCACAGACACGATGACCTGCAGCAACACAAAGTTACTGTCTCACACTCCGGAGGCCAGAGGCTGAAATCAGGATCACCGGGCAGCAATCAGGGTGGGGCAGGGCCACACTGACCTCAGAGGCTCTGCGCTCGCCCAGATCCTGGAGGCTCCCAGCCTCCCTCGACTTGTGGCCCTGTCACTCAGCCCACCCTCCCTCCGTGGTCATCGTTGCCCTTCTGTCTGTAGTCAGAGCTCCCTGGACTGCTCTCTACCAGGGCACAAGGGCAGGGAGGGCTCACCTGATAATCCAGAACCATCTCTCATCTCGACATCTTTGACTGAACCCCACACACGGGGCCCTTTTCCCATGTGAGGTCACCCAGCTCCAGCGGGGACAGGCTGGAGGAGAGGCCTGGCGGAAGTGGCCATGTTTTAGTTTGCAACAGAGGGTGGAGGAGCCTCCCACAAACACTCCAGGCCTCTGCGCTCCCTCCCTCTTCCTTCTGACTCGGCTCCCTCTTCTCCACAACTGATGCTCAGAACCTACTGGACAGCAGGGTGGCAGCACGTCTGGGTCCCAGGATGGGCTCACAGTCCTGCTGACACACACTCAGCTCCAGCAAGCCTTTAGACAGGGGGGCTGCCCCCCAGACAGCTCGCCCCATGGTCTGGCGGGTCCCTGCTCTTGAAGCATTTCACATAACGAGTGATGCTGTTTGCTTTCCACGTGAGCCTGTACCCCATCAGGATGTGGTGTCCTTGGCCCTCTGAAGAGAGGGAACTGGGCTGAGAGGATGCCTGAGCCATGGGCCAGAGGTGGTGACACAGGGGGCTTGCTGCCCTCCCGGACTATGCCCGCTGTCTGGGAGGAAGGCAGAGGGGGAGATTCCTCAGGCCTGGCCCTCCCCACTGTGTGGACGGACAGTGAGACCTGCCCTGGCCATGTGGTCCCACACTCCCAACAGAACTCTGAGATCACCCTGGGAGGTAAGAGGACTGCAAGCAGACGCAGGGGTTGGCTGGTGGTGGGGTTCAGGGTACATCAGACCCTCGGCGGTCCCATCTGCTGGGCCGGCATTTCATTACTTAACTTCTCACGTAAGCAGGTCGCTCAGAGGGGTATGGATTTCCGCAACTCAGGAAATAAACATCTTTGCTTGGCAAAGCTGTTCTGGGCAGAGTCTGTGCCGGGCAGCTTAGGAGGAAAATAAGCTTAAGCCAAATACCTCAGTTTCAAGTGACAGGCGGGGAGCACAGTGTGCCGTTTCCAGAACCCAGGGTTTAATCCGGAAGCCCCCCCCGGCCCCACCCGTTGCTGTGACATCAACTCCCAGAAAGGATCAGTCACTTCATCCCTGTCAAGATGATCTGCAGATTTCCCCCTCGAACATTTTAATACGGAGTTTTGTCCCAAAGTAAGTGTCATCGTGAGAAATGCAGGGAGTGACAGGACACGGCGCTGTGGGGCCCAGCTCCTGCTGAGATGCCTGCTTCCTGGCTCTGGGGACTGGATCCTCTGGAGGACAATCTCCCCTGCTCCCCAACTCCAGACTGCTGCACTGCTGAGCTGTTAATCCTAGGGCTTAGGAGGGCCTGTCCCAGCTTTGGGTTGATTAAAATTCTACTTTTACAGAACTTTAAAGGCACAGGCGTGGTTGGTGGTGTGTGGCTGTTTCTCTTGTTTTTAGTAAAATGCAGTGATAAGCTGCCCACCCTCGGTGAGATCCTCGGCAGGTGGGGGCAGGGTTGTGGGGCACACCCCATAGCTCTTGAGAGAACAAGGTCACCAGCTTCACACATCAAGCCAGTCTGCCACATGGGAAACAGTTACCCTAACATATAGGGGTTTAAAGCAACAGCCATCGCTTGTCCCTGTCTGCTAGGCTCAGGATGGATGGGTCTCCTCCAGGCGGCTCCCCATCACTGGCATTGGACGACAGCTGGGAGACCTCTGAAGGCTGGCTCATGGCTGGGTCTGGCCCCGGGCTCCACAGAGCTCCCACTGTGTCCCCATGTCTCTCTGTGTGGCCTCTCCATTCGGCAGCTTCAGGCCAGCCTTGCCCTCTGCCACAGGGCTCCAGGGCAGGTGGCCCGAGAGAGCTAGGGAAGAGCTGTACTGCCTGGTCCTGCCTGGCCTCACACGTCACACACCACCTGGTCCACCCCGTCTGGGCCAGGGGAGTGGACACACGTATCCCTCCCTCATGGGCAAGCTGCATGTCCAGGAAGGACCTGGGGGAAGAACAACTGTGGGCTGTGTGCTCTCCTCACCGCTCCAAGAGAGCGCGGTCAGCCACCGCGACGCAGTGGCAAGTTCCTGCCATTCAACCTCAGAAGAACAGGCGCCTTCAGTAGCACCAATGACATCCAGTAACTCCATCCCCACGGGCCCCCAACAGACGGCTGTCACTGTCCCCACATGACAGGGAGGGATGGCTTCCTGCGCTCTGAATAAGAATAGCAAACGTCGTCCATGTATAACTCCTGGCATTTCTTTTGCCGTTTCCAGTTTTCCTTTTGGCACTTTGTGTATTTTTTAAAACTATGTAAAAATATTTTTATACAACTCTTTAATCTGGTGAGTGGTCTTAAAACTTTTTTTGAATCATCTACCAATCAGTAAAAAGCATCTGAACAAATTCTCCCCAATGTATGTGATCTAGTTAAAAAAATATGTACATGACCAACTGTGCTAAAATATTAAATACACAAGAAAACATATATACTAAAATGAGAAAGGATGAGATAAAATGATATTAAAAATCTTTCAAAGTGTCCATTTATTATTAAAAACATTTTGCACTCAGTTTAACATTATTACTAATTTAAGATGAATAATTATGATGCTATTTCAGGAGGCTAGTGTGAACAAAGATGCTTGTCCCTTCTAACACCTCATCCAGGCTCTTCGCAGAAGCGGGCTTCTCTGGATGCTTGGCTGCCAGAGCTGAAGAGAACAGCTCCTGAAATATGTAAATTCAAATGAACCAGAGTGTCATAGGCTGCACATACAAAATTGCAATAGTTTGTTTCTGTCCATCCATAAGTTATGCAAATTCTTCGGTGAGATTCAGCTGGTGAATTTCCATCTTCCCTGGGACTAATTGTTTCCCAGGAGGCTCAGTGGTAAAGAACTTGCCTGCCAGTGCAGGAGACATAAGAGTCTGTAGGTTGGGAAGATCCCCTGGAGGAGGGCATGGCAACCCACTCCAGTATTCTTGCCTGGAGAATCCCATGGACAGAGGAGCGTGGCGGGTTACAGTCCATAGGGTCACAGAGTCAGACACAACTGAACGGCTAAGTACAGCACAGTGGGACTAGTCGCAGTTCTTACAAACTAAGAGCTGCATTGGTATATTTTCAACAAATGGATTCAAAACTCACTGAAAGTTTTTACTTAGAAAATTTTTTAACAAATTAGAAAAAAATGTTTCTGTATTTTAAAACTGAGCAAATATGAGAACATTAAAAGTGATAGATTTAACAAGTTTTTAGCTACAAATTCATATGAAGTAAAAAACAGTTCAAACATTGGTTTTCGGAGCACAGAACCTGTTTTTTTTTTTTTTTTTTAAAGGGAAGTTATTTTAAACTCTTAAAAACCTTCCTGAACACATGAAAAGATGCTCAACATCACTCATTATTAGAGAAATGCAAATCAAAACCACAATGAGGTACCACTTCACACCAGTCAGAATATCTTCGATCCAAAAATCTGCAAGCAATAAATGCTGGAGAGGGTGTGGACAGAAGGGAACCCTCCTACACTGTTGGTGGGAATGCAAACTAGTACAGCCCCTATGGAGAACAGTGTGGAGATTCCTTAAAAAATTGCAAATAGAACTGCCTTATGACCCAGCAATCCCACTGCTGGGCATACACACGGAGGAAACCAGAATTGAAAGAGACCCATGTACCCCAGTGTTCATCGCAGCACTGTTTATAATAGCCAGGACATGGAAACAACCTAGATGTCCGTCAGCAGATGAATGGATAAGAAAGCAGTGGTACATATACACAATGGAGTATTACTCAACCGTTAAAAAGAATACGTTTGAATCAGTTCTGATGAGATGGATGAAACTGGAGCCGATTATACAGAGTGAAGTAAGCCAGAAAGAAAAACACCAATACAGTATACTAACACATATATATGGAATTTAGAAAGATGGCAATGATGACCCTGTATGCAGGACAGCAAAACACAGATGTGTATAGCGGACTTTTGGACTCAGAGGGAGAGGGAGAGGGTGAGATGATTTGGGAGAATGGCATTGAAACATGTATAATATCATGTAAGAATTGAATCGCCAGTCTAAGTCCGATGCAGGATACGGCATGCTTGGGGCTGGTACATGGGGATGACCCAGAGAGATGTTGTGGGGAGGGTAGTGGGAGGGGGGTTCATGTTTGGGAACGCACGTACACCTGTGGTGGATTCATGTCAATGTATGGCAAAACCAATACAGAATTGTAAAGTAAAATAAAAAATAAATTAATTAATTAATTAAAAAAAAAAAACCTTCTTTTCACCTGAAGATTACGAGAGCTCTTCTACTCTTTTGTTGAAAATGCTCAACAGCTCCCAGCTCCCAGTCCTGATGACGACACAGATCCTGCAGTTGGTTCTGCATCCCCAGGTGGCCTGCGAGGCTGTGGAGCCGCCAGGCCAGCAGTACCATTCAGCCCCACCTGGGCTTGCGGTGTCAGTGTTGTCTGCGGGCTGCCTGTGTATGTGTGTGCACAGGTGTGCTTGCATGCAGGTGTGTATGTGTGCACAGGTGTGTGTGTGTGCAGGTATGTGCATGCAGGTGCCTGTGTGTGCCCATAGGTGTACATGTGCACACAGGTGTGTGTGCACTATGCACAGGGGTGAATGCACGTGTACCTGCTCAAGCACTTATAAAGTGAAGCAGCAGCGTCTGGGAAGCCACATCACCGGGCACAGGTCCCCTGGAACACGGCCCCTTAGACTCCTCTGGCCTGGTCCGCCTCTCCCTGTAGTACCAACAGGGGCCTGGGGAGGCATCCATGCGGATCCCGTGTCCCTGCCTTATGGACCACACCCTGTGGTTCCCCACCCTGAGACTTGCTGCCAGACTTCCTACAGAGTGTCCCTAGGGCAGACTCAGTTACCAGTGTGTCCCCTGGGCTGCGGCAGGCCAAGCAGGGGCTGTTTTCAAATGTGGTGGACAAAACTTGGCTCAGTGGGCTGGGTTGTCCACCCCAAGTGTGGGACATGCTGTAGGTGGGAAGAGGCGGGGTGGGAAGGGCTTGAGGCTGTGGGGCCACAGAGAAGCCAGGGTGGGCTCCCTCCATAAACCCCACTGCACTGGGAGAGGCAAGTGGAGCAGAGCCTTGCATTCATCATGATTTGTTATTGAGTTCAGTGCTCAGTAGTGTCTGACTCTTTGCGACCCCATCGACTGCAGCACACCAGGCTTCCCTGTCCTTCACTACCTCCCTCCTGGAGTTTGCTCAAACTCCTGTTCATTGAGTCAGTGAAGCCATTCAACCATCTCATCCTCTATCACCCCCTTCTCCTACTGCCCTTAATCTTTCCCAGCATTAGGGTTTTTTTCAATGAGTCAGCTCTTCACATCAGGTGGCCAAAGTATTTATTAGAGCTTCAGGTTTAGCATCAGTCCTTTCGATGAATATTCAGGGTTGATTTCCTTTACGATTGACTGGTTTGATCTCCTTGCAGTCCAAGGGACTCTCAAATGTCTTCTCCAGCACCACAGCTTGAAAGCATCAATTCTTCAGCACTCAGCTTCATCAGTCTCGCTCCGACAAATCAAAGAGGTGCCCTCCCTCTCCCCGGTGGGTGGAGCCCAGGTGGCGCTGCCTGCTGGTGGCAAGTAGCCAGCCGATTGCCTTCCTGGGTTTGAGGTACTGGAGGCTTGGCGCCACTCATTGACCCCCATTTCAGCACAGACCCTGTGCCCTGAGGATGGTGATTGAATCCTGTGGGGTGCAGGCCAGAGCTGGTGCCTCAGCTGAGCTATAGCCAGTCTTCCCCCCATCCTCACTAGGCTGGCTGCTGCCACCTAGGGGGTGCACCGTGTCACCAGAGAGTTCCAGAGTCATGCGCCAGTGTTCCCATGTGTGCTGGAGCAGCGTGTGGCTGGGACTGGGACCGTGAAAGCAGAGGCCCCTCTGCCTCCACCCTCAGGACCTGAGCTGGGCCTGCCGCAGAGGTGGGGAAGGAGATGTGCCCGACTGACCGGGATCAAGGTCCTCCTCAGCAGGAGCAAGAGGGGTGAGGACACAGCGGCCCGTCCCTCAGTTGGGCCACTGAGCATGGCACATGGGGGTGGGGAGGGACTGACCTCGGGCTTGTCTGGATGTCCAGTTGGAGGGGAAGGGACCTGCCTTTGCACTCCACCTGCCAAGGGAACCCATTTGCTGCTCTGGTTCTGTCCGCACGGCCTTGTGTGGGTCCTGGCTCTTCACCTTCAGGGCAGTGGGCAGGGCACCTTTGAGAACTTGTGATGTTTCTTGGTCACCTTGTGTTTGTTTGTGGGTTTGCTGACGCCCCCTCACCACCCCACCCACTTGGCTGGTAATTGGGAGAGGGGGTTCACAGACCCCTCTGGGAGCCAAATCAGTTTGTGATCCTTTCACAATGAGGGCTTCTCCCCCAAATTTAATTTTTAATGGTAATTTTTCAACATTTACTTTTCTGAACTTTCACTTTACTATTCTTACCAGAGGTCTTTGACAGAAGGAGTAGAGTCCAGTAAAGTGGAGGGCAGTACAGCAGAGAAATGAAGACTAACTGGAGCCTAAGAAAATTGGGGGTTCCAAATAACAAGAGGCTTGGGGGCAGTAGTCGAGCCTATCCCCTCCTCCTCTTTCTATGACAGAACATTCAATAGGCAGTTGTATGTATTCAAATTTGTCTCCACTGATGTTATTTGGGGATTCTCTGGTGGCTCAGAAGGTAAAGAATTCGCCTGCAAATAAGGAGACCTGGGTTCCATCCCTGGGTTGGGAAGATCCCCTAGAGGAGGGCATGGCTACCCACTCCATGGGTAGGTTCTTGCCTGGAGAATCCCATGGATGGAGGAGTCTGGTGGGCTACAGTCCATGGGGTTGCAAAGAGTCGGACACAACGGAGACGTGATTATTTATATCAACAGAAAAGGCTCACGTGAACTTCAGCAAAAAAGCAGCCGATTAATAGTTTTTTTAGAGCCTTAGGTGTTTGTAGCGCGGAGCTTGAGAGCCCACCCCACCCAACCCCGGGGACCAGCGACTTCCTCCTGAAGCCCTGCGTGGAGGGAGGGCTGCGGAGACAGAGACAAAGGTAGAGTTGTCGTTGAGGAGCCCAGGCGCCCTCAGGGAGAAGGGCCGGGGCTCTGGCTGATACTTTCCCAGAGCTGAAAGTCTTCCTGAAATAAAGTCCGGATGAGCCATGACGTCACTGCTGCTCGGGAGGTGTGTGCAGACGCGTGTTTCTTTTCTGAGCGAAGAGAAGGCAACACAGACTTTCTTGTTACGCAAAATATCAGAAATCTTGCTCAGGAGAAAGACAAAAGCGGGGCTGCTCTGCTTGCAGTGGGGGAGGGGAGGCAGCAGAGGGTCTGGGGCTTGGGGGCAGGGCCAGTCCCCCTCTCCTATCCTCTCTCTCTCTCTCTGTGTTTGTGTCTGTCTCTCTGTCGGTCTCCGCCTCTGCCTCTGTCTCTCTTTCTGTCTCTCTGTTCCTCGTCTCTGCCTGTCTCTCTCTGCCTCTGTCTCTCTCTCTCTGCGTCTCTCCGTCTCCATGTCTCTCTGTGTCTCTCTGTCTCTGTTCTCTCAGTATTTCTGTTTGTGTGTGTGTCTCTTTCTCTCTGTTCTCTCTCTGTCTCGGTCTGTCTCTCTGTTTCTCTGTCTCTTTGTCTCTCCCTGCTGGAAGGGGCTTGTTGGCCCCCGAAGCCTGACTGTTCAGAGCTGGGAGGTGCAGTCAAGGGCAGTCGTGACTCACGGGCTCTCGTGTGCGGGGCCAAGAGCGCGGAGGCGGCTGAGCCCAGTGCACTGAGGGTGATGGAGTGCAGGGCGAGCCCCTGCCTCTGTCACAACAGACTGTGGGGCACAGACGTGCTCATTCCAGGCTGACACCTGAGCCGATGGGCTGGAATTTTTCTCACAGGTGCAAAGAAGAGCCCTGTTCACCCCCAGGGTGTGCGTCCTTCGGGGTTCAGAGCCCCTGCTTCCACACGTGATCTGAATCCAGCTTCCCAGCAGCAGGGGTACCTTCCACGTCTACCTCGAGGACAGTTTGTGGCCTCTGGTCCCTCAGATCCACAGGACTCTCTGCTGAATGTCGTAGAAATCTGAGGGGACAGTGTCTCTCGGGCACACAGACATGGGGCAGCCTTTGGTTCAGGTACAGGGAGGCGTGAAGACAGCGAGGCGGAGTCCTGGCGGCCTCAGCGCCTGCTGGCGAGCCCTTCTCTCCCTTCTTGCGTGTCTCCCTCGGATGCCCCCCATGCCGCTCTCTCCTGCCTGTGGTGCACATGTGCACTGTCACTTCACCCCAGCTGGGGCACCTCGGACCCTGGTTGGCTTGGCTCTGCTCTGGGCAGGTGCAGCCTCTGCCCCTGGTTATGGGCCAGGGGACAGGGCCCCCTCAATTGCCCCTCATCCAATCACAGCCAGATGCTATAGCAGTGAGGTGAGGTAGGGCAGGTTCGTGCCCTCGACTCTGGGTCACATGAGATGCACTGTTTGTGCAGCCGATGTACACCCCTAACCAGGGCAGCTTGGGCACAGACTGGTTTACTAGCTTTCCGACTTTCACTCCATCACTTGGCAATCAGAGTCACCTGTGAGCCAGCCAGGGCAGCAGGAACTGGGCTGGGGGCCTCGGAAGGCCCTTCTGCCTCTGGCTCTGTGAAGGGGATTTTAGCAACAGCACCTCAGTCCGCGCTGGGCAAACTGTGTCACTTGGTTCAGGCTAAGCACTGGGGTGGTCGTGAGTACCACGTGAGTTCTCACTGCGGAAGGCCAGTGACGCCCTAGGCCCACAGCAGACTCAGGTCAAATGCTCCAGACCTCTCCGCGTGGCAGGGCTGCTGGGGGCTGTGCATGAGGGCACCGGGGTGGGGGGGCCTCACATCTGGGAGGATGTTGGCACAGATTACTTCAGGACTGCTTTCTGCTCTTAGCTGTGTTCCCACCCTTTCAGCTGACTGATCTTCACCCCCTCCCAGCCTCCCCCACTCTCCAGCCGCTGGGGTGTGTGTGAGAGTCAGGAAGGCTGAGTGCTGGGCTTCATCTGACATCATTCCAAGCAGATGATAATTACGTGGTCCCTTCTCTCCCAGCTCCCTGTGCCCCCAACAAGACACCGGGGAGTTATTTATAAACATGGGCCCCTGGAGGTGCTTCTCATGGGAAGGATGGTGGTGGTAACAGTGATCTAAAGGGTGCACATACGTGCGTCCTCAGGGCCTGTGGAGGGGAAGCGGCTGGAACTCAGGGCAGAGTTTGAGGCAGGGCAACCTGCTTAGAGGGGAGGAGCCTAGACCCACTCCAGGCGCCCAGCTGCTGTGGCACGGGCATGGGGATTGCTCCCTTGCGCAGCCTGGCTTTCAGAGATCTGCTAACCTATGATAATATGCCAGCAACATGGATTGTCTTGTGTGTCAAGGGCGGAGGCACAAGAAGAGCGGCTTTCTTCCTCCTGGGGCTGGCAGGAACTGGAAATAATTGAGAGTTGTTAGGGTCCAACATGCTGTCCTGAAAACACTATCATTACTTTCCTAATGACTAACTGTGTCTCAGGAGGCGATGAAGGCAGCTGAGAGACCGAGGGCTCCTGGAGAGGACGGGGAAGTGGGCGGCTGGCAGCCTGTAATCTGAGGGGAGGGGGTGGGCTGAGGGTGCTCTGCCTGCACCCCCGCCCTGTTCTGGCCTCTGGAGTAAGGTCCTAGGGTGCCTCTGCCCCGACCCCTGCCTGCAAAGTCAAGGTGAGGTTAAGCCCCATTCAGGACACAGCACATTCTTACAGCCCTGGTCTCTGGGCTCCCTCTTCTGGGGCTGAGGCCTGCCCTTGCCCCATTTGTTCACTTCCAGCCTCATGTCTCCTCGGGACCACCCAGCCAGGGCCTCCACCACCTTCTTCTCCTGCTGTACCTTCCTCCCTCCCCCAGCGGTGGTCCTTCCAGGGCACACAGTTAACCACGTGTCCCTGCTGGGAGAAGTGTGACAGGTGCCCCCTGCGTGGCTGAGACAGAGACCCTCTTCTTAGGGAGGACTCACACCCCACATGCTGCTGGGACTCCAGCCTCCCCCAGTGCTGCTGCCCTTCCGTGGGCCCACCCACAGCCCTCCAGCCTAGGCTCTTTCTTTCTTAAAGCTTGTCTGTGTATCACACAAGTGACGTGTGAAGACAAATGAGCACACAGCTCTTCCTGCCCCACCCCCCACCCTGTGCTTTCACGGACTGCCGCCCCGTGTCTGGGGTGGACAGTGCCAGCTTTCTGAGTTGCCCAGCTTTGTCTCCTCTGGGTGTCAGTGGGGTCCTTTGCATACTGTGGTGAGGTTCTGGGCGCTAGGATCACTTTTAATGCTTCCTCAGAAAGAAGAGGTCATAATGGTGACTTTGAGAGTGTCAGCTTCCAGCAATCCACAAAGGAGTTCACAGAGGAAAGGCCTGGGAAATGCCTCCTGCTCCCCTTCAGGAGCAAACGGTACTGATGGGGCCGTGAACAGGACTGCGCAGAGGATGAGGCTGTGTTCCCAGGCTAATCCCCAAGCCCCGGCGTGGTGGCCTGAGCTGCTGGGACCTGGGGTCAGAAGTCCTTCCGTCCTGGAGGTATCTGGCCTTCTGGTTGACCCCTCCACTTCTACAAGGCCTAAGGAGGCTGGGCTGGGCTGAGGGGCATTCCCTCATGGATCCGGGGAGGGGGGGTCCAGCTCTGGACAGGGGTTCTGGGGGAGGGCAACGTCCCAGAACCCTGCTGGCTCCCCTGCCCGGTCAAGGGCGGCATCACCAGCGGCAGTACCTGTGACCTGGCTCGAGTCTTTAGTAGGTGGGCTGCAAGAATAATCCTCTGCTAAGAATAGCCGTAAGGCAGGGATGGGACACTGGGGTTCAGTGCCTCGAAAATGACCACAATAGAAACAAAGTAAAGCAGAACGCAGTTCAGGAGGGATAGAAAAAAGGGTAAAAAAACACCTGAGACATCCACAGCCCCCTCCTGTCACCTGCGGACAGGTGTGCTGACCAGGCCCCTGAGAACATACATGTGCAAGCGCACCGCGTCCTGGGTCTGCTAGGCGGGTAGGCGGACATGTGCGGCCAGACTTGGGATTCGGCGGAGCGGGACAAGGGGCACCAGGCGGGCACCGGGACAGAGGGGGTCTGGCTCGTGTCAGGCGGGGGGATGGCGGGGCGGAGTCCCGCTTTCGCCACCAACGCAGGACCCTGCACCCGGGGCGGAGCGAGGGCAGGCGCGCACCTGGCGGGTGCAGGGGGCTGGCATCTCAGACCGTCCAGGCCCCGCCCCTGTCCCTGCAGGGACCCACCCTTTCCCTCCGCCCCCACCTATACACTCCTCCCCCTGCTCCTACTTCTACGGTCCCGGGACCCGCCCAGGCCACGCCCCCACGCAGTAGTCCGCCTCCTCCCCACTGATGGTCTCAACCTACCTTGCACAACTCCCCTCCTCCTCGCCCGGTTCTGGGGCCCTCCCCACCCAACCCAAGCTGTGGACCCGCCCCCTTGCCTCTCCCTCGTCACCGCCCCGGTGGGTGGACCTGCCAGCTCTAGGCCCCGCCCCTTGCCATTGACGTCTCCCTCCCCGCATTGGGCTCCGCCCGGATCTGGCCCCGCCCCAAAGGTGATCCTCCCATGGCCCCGCCCTGCCCCGGCCACGCTAATTGGTTTCTTTCTGCGGAGCTTCCTGAGCTCCGATTGGCTGTACTCGTCGCCGTTCCGCTGTTCGATTGGCCCGCGGGGCCCGCTTTCGCGAGGACCTGCTCCTCGACGGGGCGGGGCCAGCGGCGGCGCGCGGCGCAGGATTGGTCAGCGACTCAGAGGGGGCGGGCCCACGCCGCGCGCAGTGCCTCGCCAGAAGCGCCAGGAGCAGCTACTGCCGCCTCAGTCGCCTCAGTCGCTTCAGGCTTGGTCGCCTCAGGCTCAGGCACCACCGGGATCTTCAGTCCTCACCCCCAGCCCCGCCCCGGCCGCCCTCCCGTGGGCCGGCCCGCGGACACGCCCTCTGCCGCGGGACAGGTGAGTGATAGCGGGCAGGGCCGGGGATCGGGGGTGGGGAATCGGCTGAAGTCCGGGGCCGGGGTCGGGGGTCGAGGGTAGGGGTCCCGGCCAGGGTCGAGCCGGGATCGTAACCAGGGATCGAGAACAAGAATCAGGGGTCGGGGGTCGGAGTCCTGGCCGGGATCGGCGCGGGGGATCGTGGTTCCAATCGGGGCCCCAGACCCCTAACTGGGGTCGAGGTCGAGCCGAGATCGAGGTCGAACCAGGGGTCGGGAACCCGTGACCGGGTTCGGGGTTCGGACCGGGCAGGTTTCCGCCAGACCGAGCTCCGCGGAGAGCGCGGCGGACCCCCGTGGGGCCCGGACCAAGTTGGGCTGCCGCGGGGTCGTGGGCCGGGCGGGGCGGGGCCGGAGGCGGGGCGGGGCGGGGCGGTCCCAGAGGACCCGGCGGCGCCCGCTCCTCAAGTTGGCGCCGGGGCCGCGCTGTGAGCTCACGGGATAGCCGATCCGGACGGAAACTGGGCGTCGGGAGGGTTTCTGAGTGAAGTGACAGCGCGGCTTCGGCGAAGCGCGGACCCCGCCTGGGCCGCCCTCCGCGATCAGAAGTTGTAAACAAGGATCGCGGGGTTCAGGCTGGCCTGTCAGCCGGTGTCCGCCGCAGGTCTGCTCTGGACTTCAGGAAGCTCAGATTTCAAAACGGTGTAAGTTTCGTCGCGTCTGACAGAGGAAAGATGTGAGGGAAAGCGCATGGTTGGCGCTGGGCTTGGGGCGGCGGGCCCAGGGGAGGGAAGGGGCGTGGGGAGCTCGGGGCGGCGCCGGGACCGAGAGAGGGGATCCGCGGGTGCCCTTTGTGTCCCCTTCGCTCACACGCCCAGCATCTGCCGCCTCGACTCGCATCTGCCTCCCTCCGTGACCCGTGTCAGAGCCTGGAGCAGGGCACCAACGGCGGTGCGGCCCCCCTCTTCTGGTTGCTGTATGTTCTTCTTTTATTTGGGGGTGGGTCCAAAAGTGTTCTTATTGTTCCCATAAATGTTTCACTCTGGAAGTATTGTTTACTGAGAGTGTGTGTGTGTGTTTTTCTCTGCTTCTACTTTTTTGCTTAGTACTCCGAAGCACTTGTGTAACAAATTTGAAAGTTAAGAAAAGCCGGGTCTTAAACCTTGTGCCTGAGGTTGATTATCTTTCCCCACCTTCTTTTGAGGCAACACGGACTTCTGGGTCTCTTTGGCTCTGCATGTGGGCTAAGGGCACTCTGGGATGATGAGGATT
Organism: Oryx dammah; assembly: GCF_014754425.2. Lineage (NCBI taxonomy): Eukaryota > Metazoa > Chordata > Mammalia > Artiodactyla > Bovidae > Oryx > Oryx dammah. The sequence continues at coordinate 11,894,369 of NW_024070186.1, read as the reverse complement.
TCTAATGTGTAATTGACCAAAAAGAATCCTAGGGTAGCAGGGCCTTGATGAGAGACGTTTACAGACTAGACTGGGTAATAAACAGACCATGCAGTTCACACCATTCCTCTGGCACAGGTTGCCCTCATCCTTCCAGAATTTAATTTGCTATCAGGGGTGAGCTGTTGCCCCGTTTCTGTTCTTTGAACTTGTCTTTACAATTGGGAACCAAAGGAAGTGTGCAAAGGTACTTTCCTATTGAAGAAAACTGACTTCCAGTCCTCTCACGCACAGGAACAACTCATATCATCATAAAATGTCTCAGAGATGTGCATTTTGGCCCAGGGACTGTTTGCAGAACAGTGACACTCTGGAGGGGTTGCTGGAAGAATCTGAAACAATCTCATTGATCTTTACATCAGAGGAACTGGAGTAGTTGTGAGTGGTGTGTTCAGACCTGGAGATCCACCCAGATCAAGGGGTCTTCAAATATAAGTGCAGTGATTGACTGACATTAGTCACTTTTGAGCACTAATGTTCTCTTGTTTGTAGATGCTGTTATTTACACAGTGCAAGTTCATTACAAGTGTGTTAGGATTTATATAACTTTATGCATGGCAACCCACCCCAGTATTCTTGCCTGAAGAATACCCATGGACAGAGGAGCCTGGTGGGCTACAGTCCATGGGGTCTCAAAAAGTCGGACACGACGGAGTGACTAAGCATAACATGCGTTTTCTTAGCTAATACTCAATATTATAAGGTTTTGAAAAAAGGTTTGCTGGAAAAAGGAGTTTTTGTTTTGTTTTTTAGCTGAAAAGATTAGATATCCTGTATCCTGTGTAGAAATCAGGGCTTTGTGACTGATATTGCCACAGGTGGTGGTAATTAGTGGCAATGTTGGACTTTACAACATCACTTTCCCAGATATCTTTATTAATACTCAGAGTTGGAGAAAATACACAGTTTTATGATTACATTTTAAAGGTATTTATGAGAAAATTTCACCATATGGATTTCTTTTGTTCCATGTTTAAAAGAGCATGCAGTGTTTATATTTGCAGAAGTCCCACAAGGTCCTTGAAACAGTCTAGCCATTCAAGGTTGGACACTGTTTCTATTCCAGCAGTTTCACTTCCTGGACCTGTAGTCCTGAGTCAATGGCAAAGTTATTCCTATGTTCACAGAAATCTCAGGGCTTTATTGTGAACGTGGTCACAAAGCAGATTTTGGTAGATGAAAGTTGTGCATCCCTTTGGTAAAAAAGGCTGTCCTTCAGGCCATAACAAAGAAAAATACCTGCTCGTGTATTGTAATCAATCCCAAGTTAAACATTAGAATGAATACTGTAGATTTCGGGAGGGCTCTGGTGTTAGTTGTCAGTTCTGGCTGCAGAGACTCTTAAAAGCGCCCAGCCCCACTGTCCATGGTGCTGAATACTAGCCCGTTTATTTCGGGGTTTTCTTTTTTTTCTTTTTTTTGTCTCAAATTTCCTTTCCAGTCTGAGTGTGGTTTTGGAGTTTTAAAATGAATTTCAGGATTCACACTATTAAAGAAGAGTTGAACAAAGGAATCCTAATGGACCTGAATGGAAGTATGCGTTTTAAAAACTTAAGGCATATTAATATCTCTTTTTCTAAAATGTTGATAATTATGCTGATTCAACCTATGCTTTGGTTAGTCCCCTTCACCCCAGGTGAGAATTTTCCTCCTACAGTATGGACATCAACTAAAAAGCCATTGAAATTAAGTGAGACCCTGTTTGCTTAACTAACACCCTCTTTAAAAATGTACTCTTCACTAAAATATACATATATATTTGTACATAGAGGCACTTTGCTTTTCCCTAAACAGAGTTGAGATTTCCCTGGTGGTTCAGTGGTAAAGAATCCTTCTGCAGTGCAGGAGATGCAGGCTCAGTCCCTGGGTCTAGAAGATCCCCTGGAGAAGGAAATGGCAACCCACTCCAGTATTCTTGCCTGGAAAATCCCATGGACAGAGGAACCTGGTGGGCTACAGTCCACTGGGTAACAAAAGAGTCAAACATGACTTAGTGACTAAACAACAACAAACAGAGTTGATTGTAACTTCCTTCAGCCTCATTGGCATCGTGCTTCCCAGTCTTCCTGGAGAGGGGCTGGAGCCCTCTGAGAATGTGGTGGGGCTGTTGGGCAATTGCCAAGCATTCCTGTTGTATTGGAGCAATATCTATTCTCTTGTCTAGAGTTTTGAGTACATCTTTGTATGTAATTTTAAATAAATCCTTCATCTTGAGGCTAATTTTGTCTGTTTAGAACAGGTTAGCAGTAAAAAATAATGAGTGTCACTTGTACAGAGATTCTTCCACATGATAGTAAATTGTGCATCAAACAAAGCAGTGGATTGTTGAGGTGTTTTTTGTTATGAACATCTGAACTAGTTCTTTGGCCCTGTCAGCTGTACATGTAACCCCGGTTACTCTTTGACATCTGGTTTGTTGAGGGAGACTGAAGGCAGCTTCCTTCTGCCTCCTCCAAATTTCAGAAATCCTCTCTGAGGGCTGCTGTTTGCCAGGCCCTGTGCTATGAACTGGGAACCCACAGGGAAATGAGACAGAGTTATCTGTGAAAGACTCAGCACTTTGAACTGAGGACAGGACATGAAGACAGATGATTACAGGGGACACACTCAGTGCTGCAATTGGGGTACACAGAAAGCTGGGTTGGTGTGTGATTCATTTGCACTGGGAATCAAAGAAGGCTTCAGAGAGGAGCTGACCTCTGGGCTGAGCCCTGGAGTTTGGATTGTAATATTTGGGCATAGATAGGTACACACTGATTACAAAAGACCAGAAAGTTGTTGTCATTGGAGGACAGGGAGTATGGTGGTGCTGAGGCTGGAGGTATGGGGGATGTTGTGAAAAGGTTGGGACTCTGCTAGAGGTATTGTGGGGGGAGGGGAAGTTGAGGAGAGATATAGTATACAGAATAATGGCCTCCCAAAGCTGTTTGCATCCTGAGCTCCAGAACCTGTGAATATGTTGTGTCAAAGAGGATTTAAGGTAGCAGTTAGAATGAAGGTTGTTAATCAGTTGACTTTAAAACAAAGAAATTATCCTGAATTGCCCAAGTGGGCCTAAAATTCTCACAAGGGTCATTAAATATGGAAGAGAGATGCAGAAAACTCAGTGTCAGAGTGCTGTGAAGTGAGGAAGACTCTATCCTTCACTGCTGGTTTTGGAGATGAAAGGTGTCATGAACTAAGGAATACAGGCAGCCTCCAGACTCTGGAAAAGGTGAGAAAATTGGTTCTCCAGTCAAGCCTCCAGAAAGGAACACAGCTGGACTGACACCTTGATTCTAGCCCATCGAGACCTGTGTCTGACGTCCTCCCATCCAAGCACTAACCGGGCCTGACCCTGCTTAACTTCCGAGATCAGCTGAGATTCGGTGTCTTTAGGGTGGTATGGCTGTAGACTGACTTTTGACCTTCTGCACTATAAGATAATTAATTTGTGTTATGTTAAACCATTATATTCAACGGAAAATTTTTTAGAGCGGCTGCAAGAAACTGAGTTGGGACTCTGCTCTAGAAAGTTTCAGCTGGGGAAATTTAAAGAGGAAGTAACCTTGTCAGTTTGGCTGTAGAAGATAAACAGATACAGTTGCTATTTAGGAGGAAGTTGCCCTAAGTTGCCCTAAGGGCTTCCCTGGTGGCTCAGAGGTTAAAGCGTCTGCCCGCAATGCGGGAGACCCGGGTTCGATCCCTGGGTCAGGAAGATCCCCTGGAGAAGGAAATGGCAACCCACTCCAGTATTCTTGCCTGGAGAATCCCATGGACGGAGGAGCCTGGTGGGCTACAGTCCACGGGGTAGCAAAGAGTTGGACACGACTGAACGACTTCACTATACTATACTATAATGCCCTAAGTTAGCAGGGTTCTGGTCCCCAGTGTCATTTCCTGGCAAGACTGGTTTCTGACATTGCATTTGCTGGCTTGAGTTTCAGCTGAAGTTTTCCTCCAAGCATCCTGCTCAGCCTCCACCCCTGCTAGTTGCCATGTCCCACTGGTCCGCTTTTCCCTGTGCTGGGAACACAGGGGAGAGTGGATCAGGTATACATCTATCTATGCATGATATTGTGGGGATTGTAGGATCATAGGGTAGGCCCAGTTCCAACTGTGAAGCTGTTGCAAACAATGTCCCAAAGGTTTGTTTCTTCATTTCCTTGCTGCTGCTGCTGCTACTGCTAAGTCACTTCAGTCATGTCCGACTCTGTGCTACCCCATAGACGGCAGCCCACCAGGCTTCCCTGTCCCTGGGATTCTCCAGGCAAGAACACTGGAGTGGGTTGCCATTTCCTTCTCCAATGCATGAAAGTGAAAAGTGAAAGTGAAGTCACTCAGTCGTGTCCGACTCTTAGCAACCCCATGGACTGCAGCCTACCAGGCTCCTTCGCCCATGGGATTTTCCAGGCAAGAGTACTGGAGTGGGGTGCCATTGCCTTCTCCGATTTCCTTGCTGATCCTTTGTAATTCAGATGTTTAATTGTTGTCAGTTGAGTAGATATGAAACATCTCACTGTTTTAATTTCTATTTCCTTGATTACTGGTGAGTTTGAGGATTTTTTAACCCATTTATTGGCTCCCTGAGTTTTCAAGTCTATAAATTATATTCTTATATTGCTCGTCTGTTTTTGTGCCTGGGTTATCCTTTTTATAGCTTTTTTGAAGTTCTTTATATATTTGGATTCTATTTGTGTCCTATTTTTTATCCTTTTAAAAATGCTATTTTGATGAACAGATGTTTAATTTTAATGTCATCAAATTATCTTTTCCTTACTGTTTGTGGTTATTAAGTCTTATTTAAGAAATTGTTTGTTACCTCATGGTTATAAGATATCCTCCTCTTTAAGATTTTTAAAAAATATTTCCTCCTTATATTCTACTTTGAACTTATTTTTGTATGAAGCAGGAGGTAGAGATATGATTTTTGATTTTTTTGCCTTCTGCCAGTACTGTTTATTGAGTACTGTTCTTTCCCCAGTGATTTGCAGTACTATCTTTGAGACATACCAGACCTCACAAATGTGTGGATCTGTTTCGAATTTCTCCGTGTAAATAGTTATAATTTCATTTCTTCCTTCCTAGTCCTTAAATCTTTTATTTTATTTTATTTTTTTGTCTTATTCCCTTTGTTTGGACCACTAAACAAAGTTGCATAGAAATTGTGGTAAGGCTATCCTAATATTGTTTTTCACTTTAAAGGCAATGTTTTCAAACTGTTAAATATGAAGTTTGTTGTGTACTGGTAGATTCCTTTTATTAGGGTAAGGATGGTCTTACCTAGTAAATATTTTAAAAAATCATTTATAGATTTTTAATTTTATCAGATGGTTTCTATACCTATTTTATAATTTTACATATTTTCTTCCTTGAACTCTGAGGTGAAATATTTTAATATTTTAAATCATCATTAATATTTTTAATTTTAAATCATCATTGGTTTCTTGGGATCAAGTCTACTTTGTCATGATATACTACATTTAAGAATTATTATTGGATCCAAATATGTAATCTTTCACTTTTGATTTTGGTATATATTTCATAAGAAGTATTGACTAATAATCTTTTCTTATATTGCTCTTAATCAGATTTGGTATCAAGATGATGCTTCATCATCTCTGCAATAATTTCTGAAAGGGAGAGATGTTTGTTCCTTGGAAGTTTGGCAGAACTGCTTCCTAAATGTTCTAGATGTGGACCCTTTTAGGACATGGAGACACTTGCAGTTAATCACTTTAGAAGCTGGTCCATTCTGTTCACATTTTTTTGGCTGGAGGGAGTCATTCTGGTTATGCCTAGTTTCAGATGGAGCAGGAAGGCGGAGTCTTCCATGTTCTAGAAGTTTAGAACAACTCAGTTCAGTTCAGTTCAGTCGCTCAGTCATGTCTGACTCTTTGCGACCCCATGAATCACAGCATGCCAGGCCTCCCTGTTCATCACCATCTCCTGGAGTTCACTCAGACTCACGTCCATCGAGTCAGTGATGCCATCCAGCCATCTCATCCTCAGTCGTCCCCTTCTCCTCCTGCCCCCAATCCCTCCCAGCATCAGAGTCTTTTCCAATGAGTCAACTCTTCGCATGAGGTGGCCAAAGTACTGGAGCTTCAGCTTTAGCATCATTCCTTCCAAAGAAATTGCAGGGCTGATTTCCTTCAGAATGGACTGATTGGATCTCCTTGCAGTCAAAGGGACTCTCAAGAGTCTTCTCCAACACCACAGTTCAAATGCATCAATTCTTCGGTGCTCAGCCTTCTTCACAGTCCAACTCTCACATCCATACATGACCACAGGAAAAACCATAGCCTTGACTAGATGGACCTTAGTCAGCAAAGTAATGTCTCTGCTTTTGAATATACTATCTAGGTTGGTCATAACTTTTCTTCCAAGGAGTAAGTGTATTTTAATTTCATGGCTGCAATCACCATCTGCAGTGATTTTGGAGCCCCAAAAAATAAAGTCTGACACTGTTTCCACTGTTTCCCCATCTATTTCCCATGAAGTGATGGGACTGGATGCCATGATCTTTATTTTCTGAATGTTGAGCTTTAAGCCAACTTTTTCGCTCTCCTCTTTCACTTTCATCAAGAGGCTTTTAACTGGAGACTGGTAAATATTAGTAATATTTAACCACACTGTGGAAGCTAATTGTGCTGCCAAATAAGCCAAAATTAAAACTGTGTTCCTCTCTAGGTCTTGTTTGAAGTTTTTCCAAGTATGTTGTCTATCAAGGGGCCAGTTAGATTTCTTGTGAACAAACCATCCTGCTCACTTTCTCCAGAACCCATCTTGGGAGTTCCTGCCTCTCTACCTCTCCTCACTGCAGAGGAAATATCTCTCATTCTCATTCCTTTCCCCTGATCAAAATCTTAATCATCCTTCACGGCTGGTACAGGACCTGCTGAAATCCTCTACGTGAACTCTGGCTCGTCGTGAACATTCCTATCAGTTTTTACAGTACTGTCCTACATCAGAGGTGCAAAGGGCAGGGTTCAGTTGTGTTTAGGAGTGGTTGGTTGATCAGAAGAGTCTTCACATCCAAGTGCAAGCTTCTCTGCTTTGTCTGAGCTCTGCAGTGGGAAGCTAGGTAGAGTGGACGGACTATGTGAATGAAGTTGAGCTAACCATGTCCTCACCTTCTAGTATTCATAACTTGTTTAATACCCCCATTCCCATTGAGGTGGGACCTGTGACTTGCTTCTAACTAATGGAATAAGGCAAAAGTGATGGGACACAAATTCCATTATTATGTTACATTATGGAGTTCTATCTTGCTAGAAACTGATTTCCTGTTGTTGTTGCTTAATCACTAAGTCATGTCCTACTCTTTGCGAACCCGTGGACTGTAGCCCATCAGGCTCCTCTGTTCATTTCCCAAGCATGAATACTGGAGTGGGTTGCCATTAACTTCTCCAGGGGATCTTCCCAACCCGGGGATTGAATCTGTGTCTCTTGCATTGGCAGGTGGGTTCTTTACCACTGAGGCACTGGGGAAGCCTGGAAACTGATTTAGAGAGTCTCTCTGCTGACTTGAGTAAGCACCTATGTTGGAGAAGCCCACATGGCAGGAACTGCAAGGTGGCCTTTAGGAGCTGAGGGCCACCTCCAGAGACAACCAATGGGAAGTAGGGACCCTCAGTCTTACAGCAAGGAAGCAGCTTCCACCAACAACCTGAGTGAGCTTGGAAGCAGATTCTTCCCCAGTTAAGCCTGCAAATGAGAATATAATCTTGCCAACATCATGACTGCAGCCTTATGAGACCCTAAGCAGAGGACCCAGTCAAGCCTGTTCAGACTTGTGGCCTTGTTACAGTTTGTCATGCAGCTGTAGAAGACTAATGCTCCAAATTTGTACTGACCTCCCAGTGACCTCACTAGAAGTGGGTTTAGGCTGATGAAGGTTGTTTGAATCTATTGGAGATAAACAATTTTTTAATTATTAAAATCTTTTTCTATTTATAAAAGAATTGAAATAGGCAGAAAGTATAAAGCACAAAATCAACATCATCTATAATCTTACCACGCAAGGATAGCCAATTTTTTCTACTTATATATAATATATGACATGCATTTCCTCAAGTTGGGATTCATTCCGTAATATGTTTTATGAACAACTTTCTTCTTTGTAGATAGTGAACATTTTTTGCATCATATCATATTTTTCTAAATTATTGTTTTGAATGACTGCATAATATTCCAGTGGGTGTCCCAATTTATTGAACCACTTTCATATAGCTGGGCATTGATGCCGTTTATATTACCTTAATGAATAATGCTTTGATAAGTATCCTTACAAAACTCATTGTGTGTATCCTTGATTATTTCTGAAAGAGATTTCTAAAGGCAGAATTCTCATGTTAAAACTTGTAGAGGTTTTTAAGCTTTTTGATATTAACCATATAGCTTCCAGTGTTCTTTAGAAAGTGTAAAACTCAAGCATCTGTTTCTGTAACTCACCACAGTGGGGATAGGATAGAACTATTGATTTTTGAGCATTTAGGTTCCTGTTTTCCTAACCCTGTTTGCAAAGTGCTTTTAAATTATTCATTAAAGTGCAGTATTCTATTTATAGACACATTTGTGTATGAGATTGCTCCCTTAATGTCTGGGCAAAAAGCCTTTGAATTGCTATTATCACATCCCTATCTTTGCAAATCCTTTTCTACTCCTATCCACCCTTTCTTTGTTTTCAACCAAATAGAGACACAGAAAAGAAGGTTTTGTAGTTGAAATGGTTACTCAGATGAAGTGGCTCTTCTGAGTGAGCTCTTGTTCTTTTCTTTTCATCGTTCATTAACTAGTTGACTTCAAAAAGATGAAAGATCCGAAAAGTATTAATTATTAATTCAAAAATATTCTTCCTGATTCATAAAATAAGGAGTGCTTATTTAGAAATTTTATGAAATAGTGATTAGCATCAAAAGCAGAATAAAATTCTTTAATTAATTCCACCACCCACAGATGACTACAATATAAACAAAACTTGTTCATACTAGCCTATTATTATCATCTATTGATTAGATGCTGATTACTAATGTTTTAGGGGAAAATTTTGAGTCCATGTCTATGAATGAAATTGATCTGTAATTTTCTTTTCCTGTAGCTGTTCACTGTCTAATTTGAGATTAATGGTTACTTTATCATTTGCAGCTTTTATCTTTTACTAGTATGCACATTTAAGGTGACACATTTCCTTATAAATGTTTCAGCTGCATCATACAGAGTTTGATTTGGGGTATTTTCATCATTGTTTAGTAAATGCTATGCACTAAATTGTTCCTCCCTCAAATTCCCCTGCTGAAGCTCAAACCCCAGATTCATGGTACTGGGAGATGGGGCCTTCAGAAGGTGATTAGGTTTAAATGAGGTCATGAGTGTGAGGTCGTTATGAAGGGATTAGTGCCTTATAGGAAGAGACCAGAGAGCTTGCCCTCTTTCTCTCTTTCCGTGCCATGTGAGGTCACAACAAGAAAGCACATAGCTGGAAGTGAGGTAGTGGGCTTTCACCAGAACATGACTGTGTCAGCACCTTGATCTCAGACTTCCCAGCCTCCAGAACTGAGAAGTAAATGTCTATGTTTAAGCCCCCAGTCTATGGTATTTTGTTATAGCAGCCTGAGCAAGTACAATATAATTTTCATTAAGATATTTTTCTTTGATTTGTAAGTCATTTAGAAGAATATTTTAAAATTTCCAAACATCTGCATATTTTCTTATTTTATTCTTTTCCATCACAATTGCATTGCCCAGAGATCATGCTCTTTATTTTAATCTTTTGAAATTTTCTGATGTGCCTTATAGTAGAATATGGTCTATATGTTTTCTCAAATGTTCCTGTGTGCTTGAAAACAGTTCAGTGTTCTATATATCCTATTCAGCTAACTCGATAAGCATATTACTCACATCTTCTGTTTTCTGACTGCCTTTTTGTCTGGTTGTTATATCTGTTACTAAGATAATTACACAATTTCATTGTGATTATGGATTTGTCTTATTTCTTCTTGCAGTTATGTCAACTTTTATTTATATACTTTGAAACCATATTATTAGGAGAATGCAAATTTAAAACTGTTATGTCTTCCTGATGAATTCAGACTTTAATTATTATGAGTGGTTCTCTTTATCTCTAGTAATGTATCTTTGCCTTTTTGTTGTAGTGTGTCTGATACTATTATGGTTATATCAGATTTCTTTAGGCTCATATTTGCATGAAATCTTTGTTTTTTATCATTTTATTTTCAGCCTTACTATGTTTTATACCTTAGATATATCTCTTGCAAAGGTTATACAGTTAGATTTTTTTCATCCAATCTGATTATCTTTGTCCTCTAATGGGAGCATTCAACTCATTTACATTGAATGTAATTACAATCTGTTTGAGTTTAAATCTACAGGTCTATTATATGTCACTCTTGTCCCATGTTTTAGGTGTTTATTTTTCTCTCTTGTGTTATTTGAAACTAGTATTATGATTTTGAAAAATCATTCTGCTTTTCCACTCTCTCTAGTGTATTGGAGGTTATATTCTATTTTCTTTTTGTGGTTACCATGTGAATTAGATAACGTGTTATTAACTCATCCAGATAACTCATTTATACCTTCCTCTTGGGCCATCCAGGGATTGCAGTTTCTTAGAATGCTTAAACTCCATTCTCCCCTCCAGATTTATGTGTGTTTGTAACTGTATATTTTAATTCTATATGCTCTTTTTAAACTCAACAAAGTAACATTAACAGAGTTAATATTTAACATACTGTCCATGTTCATTTAGATTTACTCATCTGGATAGCTTAGCTGGTAAAGAATCTGCCTGCAATGCGGGAGACCCCGGTTTGATTCCTAGGTTGGGAAGATCTGTTGGAGAAGGGATAGGCTACCCATTCCAGTATTTTGGGGCTTCCCTTCTGGCTCAGATGGTAAAGAATCCACCTGCAATGTGGGAGACATGGGTTCAATCCCTGGGTTGGGAAGATCCCCTGGAGAAGGGAAAGGCTAGCCACTCCAGTAGTCTGGCCTGCTATACTATATAGTCCATGGGGTCGAAAAGAGCTGGACACAACTGAACAACTTTCTCTTTCACTTATCTGTTCTTTGCTTTTCATTGCTCTCTTACATTTCTGACCTTTATTTTTGGGTCATTTCCCTTCTGCTTGAAGAGCCTTCTTTAGAAAAGTAGAATTCTTTTTGCTTATCAACTGATAGTCAGTCAGTCAGTTCAGTCACTCAGCCATGTCCGAGTCTTTGCGACCCCATGAATCACAGCACGCCAGGCCTCCCTGTCCATCACCAACTCCCGGAGTTCACGAAAACTTACATCCATCAAGTCGGTGATAACATTCAGCCATCTCATCCTCTGTTGTCCCCTTTTCCTCCTGCCCCCAATCCCTCCCAGCATCAGAGTCTTTTCCAATGAGTCAGCTGTTCTCATGAGGTGGCCAAAGTACTGGAGTTTCAGCTTTAGCATCATTCTAGCTTTAGCATCATTCCTTCCAAAGAACACCCAGGGCTGATCTCCTTTAGGATGGACTGGTTGGATCTTCTTGCAGTCCAAGGGACTCTCGAGTCTTCTCCAATACCACAGTTCAAAAGCATCAATTCTTTGGCGCTCAGCTTTCTTCACAGTCCAACTCTCACATCCGTACATGACCACTGGAAAAACCATAGCCTTGACTAGATGGACCTTTGTTGGCAAAGTAATATCTCTGCTTTTGAATATACTATCTAGGTTGGTCATAACTTTCCTTCCAAGGAGTAAGCGTCTTTTAATTTCATGGCTGCAGTCACCATCTGCAGTGATTTTGGAGCCCCCCAAAGTAAAGTCTGACACTGTTTCTACTGTTTCCCCATCTATTTCCCATGAAGTGATGGGACCGGATGCCATGATCTTAGTTTTCTGAATGTTGAGCTTTAAGCCAACCTTTTCACTCTCCTCTTTCACATTCATCAAGAGGCTTTTTAGTTCCTCTTCACTTTCTGCCATAAGGCTGGTGTCATCTGCATATCTGAGGTTATTGATATTTCTCCTGGCAATCTTGATTCCAGCCTGTGCTTCTTCCAGCCCAGCGTTTCTCATGATGTACTCTGCATATAAGTTAAATAAGCAGGGTGACAGTATACAGCCTTGACGTACTCCTTTTCCTATTTGGAACCAGTCTGTTGTTCCATGTCCAGTTCTAACTGTTGCTTCCTGACCTGCATATAGGTTTCTCAAGAGGCAGGTCAGGTGGTCTGGTATTCCCATCTCTTTCAGAATTTTCCACAGTTTCTTGTGATCCACACAGTCAAAGGCTTTGGCATAGTCAATAAAGCAGAAATATATGTGATAGTAGACACTCCTGATTTTTCTAAAAGTACTTAGATTTCACTTTTATTATTTAAAAAATTCCTTTACTTAAAATTTTTTTGGGGGTATATTTTACATGTGTAAAATTCACCTTTTTAAAGTTTAGATTCAGTGGTTTTTGGTATTTACAAAGTTGTACAGCTTTCATCAAAACCTAATTTCAGAGCATTTTTATCACCTTAAAGAAAAAACCAAACCTTCATACCTCTTAACAGTCACTCCCTATTCCTCCCTTCCCCCAGAACTTGGCAACCATTAATCTACTTTCTGTCTGTAAGGTTTTGCTTAATATGTACTTTTCATATGGGTGGAGTCATAAATATGTGACCTCTGGTAGTTGCTTTCATTTACTAGAATAATGTCAAGGTCCTTCCATGATCCACTGTAGCATGGCTGATTAGTACATATGGATAGATTGCATTTTGCTTATCCATTTATCAGTAGGCAGACATTTGGCTTTTTTGCGTTTTTTGTCTATTATGAATAATGTGCTGTTGACAGTCAGGTGCAGATTTTTTTTTTATGTACAAAGTTTTGTATGAAAACATGTTTTCATTTCTTTTGACTATATACTTAGGAGTGAAATTGCTGGGTCAAATAATAACTCTTAACTTTTTCAGTAACTGCCAGGCTGTTTTCCAAAGATGCTGTACCATTTTATCCTACCAGCCATGCATAAGGGTTCCAGTTTTTCCACATCTTCACCAATACTTGTTATTTTCAATTTTTTGATTATTGCCATCCTCGTGGGTATGAAGTGGTGTCTAACTGTGGTATTGATTAGTATTTCCCTGATAACTGATGCTTTTGAGCACTTTTTTGTGTGCTCATAGCCATTTGTATGGGAGAAGGCAATGGCACCCTACTCTAATACTCTTGCCTGGAAAATCCCATAGACGGAGGAGCCTGGAAGGCTGCAGTCCGTGGGGTCGCTGAGAGTCGGCCACGACAGAGCGACTTCACTTTCACTTTTCACTTTCATGCATTGGAGAAGGAAATGGGAACCCCCTCCAGTGTTCTTGCCTGGAGAATCCCAGGAACGGCAGAGCCCGGTGGGTTGCCGTCTATGGGGTCACACAGAGTCGCACACGACTGAAACGAATTAGCAGCAGCCCCAGCAGCGACGGCGGCAGCCATTTGTATATCTTTGGAGAAATTCCTGTTTAGATCCTTTGGCCATTTTAAAGTTGGATTGTCTTTTTATTGCTGGGCTGTAAAGAACCTGCCTGCCAATGCAGGAGACATAAGAGATATGGGTTCGATCCCTGGGGGAGGGCATAGCAACCCACTCTAATATTCTTGTCTGGAGAATCCCATGGACAGAGGAGCCTGGTGGGCTAAAGTCCATAGGGTTACACAGAGTTGGACATAACTGAAGTGACTTAGCAGTAGCACAAAAATTCTTTCTATATTGTTTACCAATTCCTTATCAGATATATGATTTGTAAATATTTCCAACTGTGAGTTGCCTTTTCACTTTCATGATAGTGTCCTTTGATGCACATTTTCATGAAGTCTTAATTTTTCTATTTTTTCTTTTGTTGCTTGTGCTTTAGGTGTTATATTTAAGACAGCATTGCCTAATCCCAGATTACAAAAATTTAAACCTGTGTTTTATGCTATAGTGTTAGCTCTTAAATTCAGACTTTTGATACATTTTGAGTTAATTTTTATGTGTGGTGTGAGGGAGTAGCCTATGTATCTGTCTATCCAGTTGTCTGAGCGCCATTTGTTGAAAAGACTTGTTTCCTCAGTGAATGGTCTTTTAACAGCTTTGTTGAAAATCAGTTGACCATAGAACATGGATTTATTTCTGGACTCTCAATCTGAGTCCATCCATCTGTATATCTATCTTTATGCCAAAACCACACAGTCACGATTACTGGAACTTTGTGGTAAGTTTTGAAATTGGGAAGTGTGAGTCCTCCAACTTTGTTGTTCTTATTTAAGATTGTTTTGGTTATTCCTGATCCCTTGCATTTGCATGATTTTTAGGATTAGCTTGTCAATTTTTGCATAAAAGGCAGCTGGAATTTTGGTAGGGATTGCATTGAATGTGTAGATCAATCTGGGAATACTGCTATTTTGACTTCAGTAAGCCTTCTAATCCATGAGCATGGAATTTATTAGCTGCAATAGTTTTTTTTTTTAGTGGATTCTGAACGTTTTCTATGTGTATATAGTTAATTTTATGCCTTCCTTTCTAATCTGGATGCCCTGTAGTTTATTTATTTGGCCGCGCTAGGTCTTAGTCATAGGTATCTGGGAACTTCCATCTTTGTTGCAGCATGTGTGATTTTTGGTTGTGTCATATCAACTCTTAGTTGTGGCATGTGGGATCTTGTTCCCTGACCAGGGATCGAACCCGGGCCCCCTGCACTGGGAGCTTAGCTACTGGACCACCAGGAAAGTCCCTGTATTTTTATTTCTTGTGTGATTGCCCTAGTTATAACTCCTAGTATAATGTTGAATTGTTTTGGCAGAAGTGGACACCCTTGTCTTCTTCCTGATCTTAGGGGGAGAGCTTTCAGCCTTTCACCACTAATTATATTGTTAGCTTCAGATTTTTGTAAATGCCCTTTTTTAGGTTGAAGAAGTTTCCATCTAGTTTTATTTTGTTTTTTTAATCATAAAAGATTATTACTGTCAGATGCTTCCTCTAATCTATTGAGATGATCATGTGGTTTTGTCCCTCTTAATGTTGTGCATTATATTGACTGATGTTCACATGTTGAAGGAACCCTGCATTCCTTAGATAAATTCCAGTTAGTCATGGTGGATAATCCTCTTATATATTGCTAGATTTAGATTGTTACTGTTTTATGGAGGATTTCTACATATGTATTCATTAGGCATATTGGTCCATAGTTTTCTTTTTTCTTGGTGATATCTTTGGTTTTGATATTGGGATTATATTGGTCTCATAGAATGAACTGGGAAGTGTCCTTTTGTACTTTTTGGAAGAGTCTTTGAAGGATTGATGTTAATTCCTTAAATGTTTGGCAGAATTCACTAATGAAGTCAATTAGTTCAGTTGCTAATTCATGTCCAGCTCTTTCCAATCCCATGGACTGCAGCATGCCAGGCTTCCCTGTCCTTCACTATTTTCCTCCTGGAGTTTGCTCAAATTCATGTCCATTGAGTCAGCTACCTCATCCTTTGTTACCCCCTTCTCCTGTTCTCAGTCTTTCCCAGCATCAGGGTCTTTTCCAATGACTTGACTCTTTGCATCATGTGGCCAAAGTATTGGAGCTTCAGTGTCAGTCCTTCCAATGAATATTCAGGTTTGATTTCCTTTAGGATTGACTGGCTTGATTTCCTTGCTGTCCATGGGACTCTTCAAGAGTCTTCTCCAGCACCTTAGTTCAAAAGCATCAATTCTTCAGCAGTTGGTCCTGGACTTTTCCTTGTGGGAAGTTTTTCAGTTACTAAATCAGTCATTACCTGCCTTAGGTCTATTCAGATTTTTTATTTCTTGTTGAATCAATTTTGGTAATTTTTGTCTTTCTAGGAATTCAGGCATTACACCTAGGTTATCTAGGCAAACAATTGCTCACTGTATTTCTTGATGATCCTTTTTATTTCTGTAAAGTTCTTAATTTCATTTTTGATTTTAGTGATTTAAGTGTTCCTTCTCTTTTTCTTGTGGATATGGATATGGATAAAGTTTTTTTGGGGTCTTTTCATAGAATCAACTTCTGGTTTCATTGTTTTTTGTTCTTTATTGTTTTCTATTTCTTAATTCATTTATTTTTGTGCTAAAGCTTGTTTTTTCCTTTCTTCTGCTTACTTTGTATTTAGTTTGTTCTTTTCTAATTTCTTAAGGTGGATGAATGGTAAGGTTATTGATTTGAGATATTTATTCTTTTATAATATAGGTATTCACAGCTACAGATTTATCTCATCACTGATGAGATAAACTGCTGCCTATCAATGTTTTGGTATGTTGTGATTTCATTTTTAGTTATCTCAAAGTATTTTCTAATTTTCTCTGTGCTTTCTTCTTTGATCCCATGTTTCTTTAGGAATGTGTTGTTTAATTATTACAAAGTTGTGAATGTTTATATTTGTGTTCATGATGTCTGAATTTCTTTCCCTTGCCATCAGAAAACATACTTTTATTTCTTTCCTTTAAATGACATTTGTTTCCTTTAAATGACTTTGACGCTTGTTTTTTGAGTGTAACATTTAGTCTCTCCTGGATAATGTTCCATGTGTACTTTAAAATAATGTGTTTTGAAAACTTAGCCAAGATGGTAGAGTAGGAAAAGCCTGAGCTCACATCCTCATGGGCACACCAAAATTACAACTACTTACAAAGCAACTATTTATGAGAAAGACTGGAATCTACTGGAAAAGATCTTCTACTACTAGAGATATAGAGAAGAAATTAGATGGATGGGAGGGATGGCGTTGCATTATAGTCAAGGCCCATACACCTGGATGGACGACCCATAAATGGGAGAATAATAATAATTTCAGAGGTTTCCTCCAAGGCATGAGAGGTCCAAATGCCATGTGGGGCTCTCCATCCTGGGGGTCCTATATCAGGAAGATAAACCTGTAGAATGTGTGACTTTTTGAAGGTCAGGGAGCTAACTTTTGGGAGAGCCAGAGGGCTGTAGAAAATAGACACTCTGCTCTTAAAATGTGCACATAAAATCTCATATGATCTGGGACCCAGGACAGAAGCAGTAATTTGAGAGGAGTCTGGGTCAAGCCGACCGACTGATCTTGGAGAGCCTCCCAGAGAGGCAGGAGGCAACTGGAGCTCATCCTGGAGACATAGACAGAGGACAGCCGTTTTGGGGACCTTGTATCACATAGACACTGGTGCTGGCAAGTACCATTTTGGAATCCTTTCACTAGCTTATTAGCCTTGGGGCCCAGCTCTGCCTATGCCCACCAGCCTCTAGATACCAGGAGATACCTCAGGTCAAGCAAATAGCTAGATGAGGACATAGCCTCATCCCAATTGCAGCAGACTGCCTTAAGACCCCTTGAGCCTACAGTCATCCCTGGATATGTCCACCAGAGGACCCAGGACCCAGCCTGGCCCACTAGTGCATAGGCACTAGACTCTGGCCCTGTAACCAGAGAACCTGGGACCCCGCTCTGCCCACCAGTCAGCAGGTACCACCTCCAGAAAACCCTGGGCCCCAGTCCTACCCATCAGTGGGCAGACACTAGCATCAGGAGTACCACAGTCCTGCAACCGCCATGGCAGGGTTCAGCCCTCCCACAAATAGGCTGGCACCAGCCTTGGGACCCACTGGGCCACTGCCCATGCCAGAACACACCTCAGACACTTTAGGCCCTCAGCCACCTGCCCTAGGATCTGGCCCTAGGCTCCAGAGGGCCTACACAAACTTCAGGATACTGTGTACTCTGCAGCCAGCAGCGTCAGGAACTGACCCCACCAACTAGTGGTCCAAAATTGCCCTGAGACCCCTGGGTCATGCAGCTAAATCCTAGGACTCAGAACTATCTGTCAGAAGGCCAGCACTAGCCCCAGGACCTGGCTTCACCCACCAGTGGTCAGGCACCAGCCCTGGGAACTTCCAGATTCTTACCTTACCCATCAGCAGATGGGCACTAGATCTAGGAACACCTGCCTCATAAGATACACCCCAGAACCTGGCCCTGTCCACCAGTGAGCCAGCACTAGCCCTGGGAACCCCCAGATATCTGCAGCCAGCTATCTTGTGACCTGGCCCCACCAACCAGTGACTGGTAGCCTCTGCATTAGGCAGGGCCTGGAACCAACCACTGTGTGGGTCACCATGCCTACTAGACCACTCATAATAGTCAATCTACCACAACAGAAGGACCGTATAATGGACATAGGGGGCAAACTTAGATCATATAGCTCTGGTAACCAACAGTGAGTCTTCTGTGACACATAGGACGTCTCCTTAAAAAGGCAACATCTCCAAGGCTGGGAAATGTAAAAACAGTGAATTAGGCAGAATGAGGAGACAGAGGAACATGTTACAACTGAAGGAGCAAGATAAAGCCCTAGAAGGAGAACTAAGTGAAATGGAGATAGGCAGTCTACCCAATAAAGAGTTCAAATAATGATCATAAAGATAATCAAAGAACTTGGGGGAAGAATGGATGAACAGAGTGAGAAGTTAGAAGTTTCTAGCAAAGAGTTAGAAAATATAAAGAACAAGCAAACAGAGATGAGGACTACAATAACAGAAATTAAAAATACATTAGAAGAAATCAACAGTTGATTAAATTATATAAAGAAATAGATGAGCAACCTGGAAGACAGTATTGAAAATCACTGATGCTTAATGGAAAAAGGAATAAAAAGAAGTGAGGACAGTTTAAGAGACTTCTGGGACAGCATCAAACATAGTAACATTCACATTTTAGGAGTCCCTGAAGGAGAAGAGAGAAAGAGACAGAGAACCTATTTAGAGACAAAATAACTTAAAAGTTCCTTGACTTGGGAAAAAAAAGAACAAACATCCAGGCATCCAGGTCCAGGAAACAGAGTCCCAAGCAGGATCAGCCAAGCAAGGATAACACCAAGACACATTGTAATTGGCAGAAATTAAAGATAAAGAGAGAATATTAAAAAAAAAAAACAAGGGAAAAGTAACAAGTTAAGTACAAGGGAGTGCCCATATGTCTGTCAGCTGACTTTTCAGTAGAAACTTAAGGCCAGAAGGGAGTGGGGAAGGGAAAAACCTACAACTAAGAGTACTTTTCCTAACATGGCTTTCGTTTTCACGGAGAGATTAAAAAAAAGCTATAGACAAGCAAAATCTCAGAGTTCATCACCATCTTTACAAGTTCAAACCAGCTTAACAAGAAATGTTAAAAGGACTTCTTTAAGTGAAAAAGAAAAGTCCACAACTAGAAACACAAAAATTACAAAAGGAAAAATCTCATTGGCAACGGCAAAAGCACAGTGAAGGTTGTAAATCAATCATGTACAAAACTGGTAGGAAGATTAAAAGACAAAAGTAACAAAATAGGCTATATATGAAATAAGTATTAATACTTAAGGGATACACAGAACAAAAAGATGTAAAATATTATATCAAATCCAGCAATCATAGAGGGAGAAGAGTAAAAATACAGTTATTAAAGTATATTTGAACTTAAGAGATAAGTCACTTAAAATACTCATATGTATAGGTAAATATAAACTTCCTAGTAACCACAAGCAAAAATCTGTAATAAATAATAATCTATAATTATCTATTACCTATTATTATCTTTAATAAGTTTATAATCCATAAAGAGAAAGAAATCCAAAGGTAACACTGAAGATATTCACCAGATCACAAGGAAAGAGAGAAAAAGAAGAAAGGAAGAAAAAGGAACTAGAAAAACAACCTCAGAACAACTAACAAAATGGCTATAAGGACATACCTATCAATAATTACTTTGTATGTAAGTAATCTAAATGCTCTAATCAGAAGACTTAGGGTGGCTGAATGGATATAGAAACAAGACCCATCCATAGGCTGCTTATGAGAGACTCATTTCAGATCTAAAGACAGACAGACTGAAAATATGGGGATGGTAAAAGCTATCCCATGGAAATGGAAATGAGACGGAAGCTGGGGTAGCAATATTTATATCAGACAAAAATTGGACTTTAAAACAAAGTCTGTAACAAGAGACAAAGAAGGATATTATGTAGTAACCATGGGATCAATCCAAAAAGAAGGTATGAAGTGAAGTCACTCAGTCGTGTCCGACTCTTTGTGACCCCGTGGACTGTAGCCTGCTCAGGCTCCTCTGTCCATGGAATTCTCCAGGCAAGAATACTGGAGTGGGTTGCCATTTCCTTCTCCAAAAGAAGGTATAACAATTATAAATATATATGCACCCAAAATAGGAGCACCTAAACACATAAAGCAAATACCAAGAGACATAAAGGGACAAATTAACAGTAACACAATAATAGTAGGGAACTTCAACACCCCACTTGCGTCAATGGATAGACTGTCCAGACAGAAAATTACTAAAGAAACACAGGCCTTAAATGACATTAGATTAAATGGAATTAATAAATATATATGCATAGAACAATCCACCTAGAAGAATATATCTTCTTTTCAAGTGCACATGGAACATTCTCCAGGATAGATTACATTCTAGGCCATAATACAAGTTTCATTAAGTTTAAGAAAGCTGAAATCATATCAAGCATGTTTTTCCATCACAAAGCTATGAGAGTAGAAATCAACTACAAGGCAAAAAGCTTCAAAAAAACAAAACCATAAACATGTGGAGGTTAAACAGTATGCTACTAGGAAAACTCAGCAGTGGCCACAGGACTGGAAAAGGTCAGTTTTCATTCCAATCCCAAAGAAAGGAAATGTCAAAGAATGCTCAAACTATTGCACAATTGCACTCATCTCACACACTAGTAAAGTAATGCTTAACTCCAAGCCCCGCTTCAGCAATACGTGAACCATGAACTTCCAGATGTTTAAGCTGGTTTTAGAAAAGGCAGAGGAACCAGAGATCAAATTGCCAACATCCACTGGATCATGGAAAAAGCAAGAGAGTTCCAGAAAAACATCTATTTCTGCTTTATTGACTATGCCAAAGCCTTTGACTGTGTGGATCACAATAAACTGTGGAAAATTCTGAAAAAGATGGGCATACCAGACCACTTGACCTGCGTTTTGAGAAGCCTGTATGCAGGTCAGGAAGCAACAGTTAGAACTGGACATGGAACAACAGACTGGTTCCAAATAGGAAAAGGAGTACATCAAGGCGTATATTGTCACCCTGCTTATTTAACTTCCATGCAGAGTACATCATGAGAAACGCTGGGCTAGAGGAAGCACAAGCTGGAATCAAGATTGCTGGGAGAAATATCAGTAACCTCAGATATGCAGATGACACCACCCTTATGGCGGGAAAGGGAAGAAGAACTAAAGAGCCTCTTGATGAAAGTGAAAGAGGAGAGTGAAAAATTTGGCTTAAAGCTCAACATTCAGAAAACGAAGATCATGGCATCTGGTCCCATCACTTCATGAGAAATAGATGGGGAAACAGTGGAAACAGTGGCTGACTTTATTTTTCTGGGCTCCAAAATCCCTGCAGATGGTGACTGTAGCCATGAAATTAAAAGACACTTACTCCTTGGAAGGAAAGTTATGACCAACCTAGGCAGTGTATTAAAAAGCAGAGACATTACTTTGCCAACCAAGGTCTGTCTAGTCAAGGCTATGGTTTCTCCAGTAGTCATGTATGGATGTGAGAGTTGGACTGTAAAGAAGGCTGAGCGTCGAAGAATTGATGCTTTTGAACTGTGGTGTTGGAGAAGACTCTTGAGAGTCCCTTGGACTGCAAAGAGATCCGTCCATCCTAAAGAAAATCAGTCCTGAATATTCATTGGAACGATTGATGCTGAAGCTGAAACTCCAATACTTTGGCCACCTGATGTGAAGAGCTGACTCATTTGAAAAGACCCTGATGATGGGAAAGATTGAGGGCAGGAGGAGAAGGGGACGACAGAGGATGAGATGGTTGGATGGCATCACCGACTTGATGGACATGGGTTTGGGTAGACTCCAGGAGTTGGTGATGGACAGGGAGGCCTGGCGTACTGCGGTTCATGGGGTCGCAAAGAGTCGGACATGACTGAGCAAATGAACTGAACTGAACTGAAATAATGACTCACTTACGAAGTCACGAAAGAAGTCGGGAAGTACAGGGAGACAAGTGAAAATGAAAACATAATGATCCAAGATCTATGGAATGCATCCAAAGCAATTTTTAGAGGGAAGTATATAGCAGTACAGGTCTACCTCAGGAAACATGAAAATTCTCAAATAAGCAAACTAACTTACACCTAAAGGAACCAGAAAAAACTAACATAATACAAAGTAGAAGGAAAGCAATCATTAAAAATCAGAGCAGAAATAAATTTAATAGAGACTTAAAAAATAATAGAAAAAATCAATGAAATTAAGAGCTGGTTCTTTGACAAGATAAAGAAAATTTATAAACCTTTAACCAGACTCATCAAGAATAAAAAGAGAAGGTTGAAATAAAACCAGAAGCAAAAATGAGGTTACAACTGATATCATGGAAATAAGAAAAAATTATAAGGGATTACTTTAAAAAACTATATGGTAATAAAATGCATAATGTAAAAGAAATGGAAAAATCTCTAGAAATGTATAATCTCCCAAGAATGAACCAGAAAGAAACAGAAAATATGTAGAAGTGAATTACCACTAATGAAATTGAATTAGTAATTTAAAAATTCCCAGCAAACAAAATTCCAGAGCCATATGGCTTTGCAGGTGAATTCTATCAAACATTTAGAGAAGAGTTAACACCTATCATTCTCAAACTATTAAAAAAAAAATCAGAGGAAGAAATGTTTCTAGACTCACTGGATGAGGCCAGCATGACCCTGATTCTAAAACCAGAGAGAGATATCATGCAAAAAAAGAAAGTCATAGTCCAATATCATTGATGAACATAAATACAAAAATCCTCATCATGATATTAGCAAAATGAATCCAACAATATATTAAAAGGATGATATGCTGTGATTGAGAGTGATTTATGCCTGGGAAGCAAGGATAGTTTAACATCTACAGTTTAATAAGTGTGATACACCCTATTAACAAACAAGAATAAAAATAATGTTGAGTTGGCCAAAGTTTTGTGCATTTTCTTCTGTAAGATGGCTATACTAGTTCTTAGTTGTCTTTAACTTCATTCAAAAGAATTTTGTTAGATTGTATTGTGACAGCTGACATATCAGCATATATTAAAAAAATTAGTGAATTTTTGTGTAGCCATTTTAATATTGAAGTTGGAAGAAAAAAAGGAACATTTTCAGCCTGTTACACGTTATTATTTCAAGAAAGGTAAAACACAACCGAAACACACAAAAAAAGATTTGTGCTGTATATGAAGAATGGATGTTTTTGAACTGTGGTGCTGGAGAAGGCTCTTGAGAGTCCCTTGAACAGCAAGGAGATAAATCAGTCAGTTCTAAAGGAAATCAACCCTGACTATTCACTGAAAGGACAGATGCTGAAGCAGAAGCTCTAGTACTTTGGCCACCTGATGGGAAAAGCTCACTCACTGATGCTGGGAAAAATTGAGGGCAAGAGAGAGAAGAGGGTGACAGAGGGTGAGATGGCTGGATGGCATCACTGACTCATTGGATATGAGTTTGAGCAAACTCAGGGAGATAGTGATGGACAGAGAAACCTGACATGCTGTAGTTCATGGGGTCAAAAAGGGTTGGAGACAACTAGTGACTGAACATCAACAGAAGAGTATGTTGCATTTCTATGCACTACAATGAACTACCAGAGAAATTAAGGAAATAATCCCATTTGCAGTCTCATCAAAAAGAATAAAACGCCTAAAAATAAATCTAATTAAGGAGGTAAAAACCTATACTCAGAAAATTATAACACACTGATGAAAGAAATTGAAGATGAAAGACAGATGGAGAGATATACTGTGTTCATGGATTGGAAGAATTAAAATTGGTAAAATGACCATATTGCACAAGACAATCTACAAATTCAGTGTAATCCCTATCAAAATACCCATGGAATTTTTCACAGAGTGAGAACAACTAATTTTAAAATTTGTTTGGAAACACAGAAGACTTGGAATTATCAAAAGAAGCTTGAGGAAAAAAGAACAGAGCTGGATATATCACTCTCCCTGACTTCAGGTTATACTACAGAGCTACAGTAATCAAAACAGTATGGAACTGACACAGGAACAGACACATAAATCAATGGGATAGATTACAAAGCCTAGAGATAAACACATGCACTTATGGTCAATTAATACATGACAAAGGAGGCAAGAATATGCTATGAAGAAAGGATAGTCTCTTCAATAAGTGATGTTGGGAAAACTGGACAGCTGCATGTATAAAAATGAAATCAACATTTTTCTCATACCATATACAAAAATAAACTCAAAGTGAATGAAAGACCTAAATGTAAGACTTAAAACCATGAAGCTTCTAGAAGAAAAATAGGCAGAACACCCTTTGACATAAAATGCAACAATATTTATTTTTCGGATCTGTCTCCTAAAGCAAAGGAGACAAAAGCAAAGTAAGCAAAAGGGGATTAAGAGGTATAAATTGCTATGCATAAACTAAGTAAACTACAAGGATATATTGTATAACACAGGGAAGAGAGCCAATATTTTATAATAACTTTAATGGAGTTTAATCTATGAAAGTTATGAATCCCTATATTGTACATCTGAAATGAATATATTTGAAATCAAATTTAAATTAAAAATAATATAGAAAATTAAGGTGAATGATAGAAATTCAAATCCCTCAAATGGTAGTATTAGGAGGTGAGGTTTTGGGAGGTGCTTAGGCCACGCTCTTAGAACGTTCACAAATGGGGTTAGTGCCCTTTAAGAGCAGCTCCAGAGAGATCCAGAGACTCTTCCACCCTATGAGGATGGGCAGGAAGGCACTGGCTATGAACCAGGAAGGCCTTCACCAGAAGGCAAACGTGCTGGCTGGCACCTTGATCTTGGAATTTTCAGCCTCCAGAAGTGTATGTAGTACATTTCTGTTTATAACTAAGCAATAAAATAATATACTTTTTGAATGGATTGTTCTATAGATATCTATTAGATGTAATTGTTTTATAGTATTGTTGAAATCTGTTTCCTTGCAGATCTTGTCTTTGTTCCATCCTGTATTGAAAATGGAATATTGATGTTTCTAACTGTTATTATTGAATTGTCTAATTGCTCATTCATGTCTTTTAATTTTGTTGCATGTATTCTCAGGATCAGTTGTTAGGTACATATGTATATAATTGTTATATCTTATCAATGAATTGACTCTTTTATCAATATAAAATATCCTTTCTTTGTCTCTAGTAACAATTTTTGTGTTGAAGACCATTTTGTCTGATATTGGTAAAGCCATTCCAGTTCTTGTTTGGCTACTATTTACAAGGTAAATATTTTTTTGACTTTTCACTTTTAGTCTGTTTGTCCCTTTGAATTTAAGAATGCCTCTTGTATATTGCATATAATACATAAATATTCCATTAACACAATTTTTACCTTTAAATTGTGATGTTTAATGTATTTACATTTAGTGCAGTTTTGATAGTTCAGTTCAGTTCAGTTCAGTCGCTCAGTCATGTCCAACTCTTTGCAACCCCATGGACTGCAGCACACCAGGCCTTCCTGTCCATCACCAACTCCTGGAGTTTACTCAAACTCATGTCCATTGAGTCGATGATGCTATCCAACCATCTCATCCTCCGTCGTCCCCTTCTCTTCCCACCTTCAATCTTTCCCAGCATCAGGGTCTTCTCCAATGAGTCAGTTCTTTGCATCTGATGGCCGAAGTATTGGAGTTTCAGCTTCAGCATCAGTCCTTCCAATGAATATTCAGGAAAGATGTCCTTTAGGATGGACTTGTTGGATCTTGCAGTCCAAGGGACTCTCAAGAGTCTTCTCCAACACCATAGTTCAAAAGCAGCAGTTCTTCGGTGCTCAGCTTTCTTTATAGTCCAACTCTCATATCCATACATGACTACTGGAAAAACCATAGCTTTGACTAGGCAGTCTTTTGTTGGCAGAGTAACATCTCTGCTTTTTAATAAACTGTCTAGGTTGGTCATAACTTTTCTTCCAAGGAGCAAGCATTTTTAAATTTCATGTCTGTAGTCACCATCTGCAGTGAAGGTGATATTTATTCCTGCCATTTTGTTAATTGTTTTCTTAATGTCTGTCTTTTTTTTTTTTTTGTATTCTATCTTCTGTTATTGTCTTCTTTTGTGGTAAATAGATATTTTCTAGTGTGCTCTTTTATTTTCCTTGTCATTTCTTTTACTATTTTTTGCTAGTCATATTCTTAGGGGTTGCCTGGAGCTTCTTACCGTAATAGTTTATAACAATTTAGCTTGGATTAATACCAATTTAATTTCAGCAGTATATAAAAATTTTGCTTTAGTATATTTCCATTTCTCCCCTTCCACTTCATACTGTTATTGTCTTATAAAGTACATCTTTATACATTCTGGGCAGATCAGCACAGATATAATTATTGCCTTTTGCAGTTATCTTTTATTTCAGATAGGAGAAAAAGTTATAAACAAAGATTACATTTATATTATCTTTTTACTTCTATATTACCTTTTCCAGTGTTCTTTATTCATCTGAATTTGAAGTACTATCTAGTGAATATCATTTCATTTTAGCCTGAAGGACTCCTTTTAGTATTTTTTATAGAGCAAGTTTTCTAGTGACATAGTCTTTCAATTTTGTTATCTGAGAACGCCTTAATTTTTTATTTCCTTTTGAAGGATAATTTTACTGGAAATACAATTCTTGTTTTGCAGTCTTTTTCTTTTATAATTTTGAATTTGTCATCTCACAACTTTCTAGCCTGAAAGGTTTCTGATGAAAAATGGGCTGTTCTTTTATTGAGGATACCTTTTGCATGGTAAGTTGGTTCTCTTCCTGCTTTGCAGATTGTCTTTGTATTTTGATAGTTTGATTATGATTTGTATAGGTGTGGCTATCTTGGAATTTGTCCTTAGAGTTTATTGAACTTCTTGGATTTGTTATATTTAAATCAAAAATGGCATGTTTTTCACCATTTTCTCTTCAAATATTCATTGTACCCCTTTCTCTTCTCTCATTCTGAGGATTTTATTTTGCACGTGTTGGTGTGGTTGATAGTGTTCATGAGATGATTCCTTTTTGTGTGAGGAAGACTTTGTTCAAAGGGACTACTACATTGGGGTTTTGCAGTGGGAGAGAGATTATCTTCAGCTCCTCTCTTCCTTTTTTTTCCTCCATTCCTTAGACTGGAAAATTTCAGTTGACCTGTCTTCAGGTTTGCCAATTATTTCTTGCCTGCTCAAATATGCTATTGAATCCTTCTAATGAATATATCATTTTCAGTTATTATACTTTTCAGCTCCAGAATTTTTATATAATTCCTGTTTGTAATTTTTGTGTCTTTATTAGTAGTCTCTCCTTAATCAGACATCATTGTCATACTTTCCTTAAGTCCCTTATACCTAGTTTCCTTTGTTTCTTTAACATTTTAAAATAGATCGTATATACTCTTTGTCTTATGTATCCAACACTAGGGCTTGCTCAGGGGTAGTTTCTGTTGATTGCTCTTTTGCCTGTGTATAGGCATATTCTCTTGTTTTTGTTTGTTTCTGTTTTTTTGTGCCTTATAATGATTTGTTGAAAACTGAACATTTAAGTGGGCTTTCCTGGTGGCTCCAGATGGTAAAGAATCTGCCTGTAATGTGGGAGACATGGGTTTAATCCCTGGGCTGGGAAGACCCTCTAGAGAAGGGAATGGCTACCCACTCTGGTATTCTTGCCTGGAGAATCCCGTGGACAGAGGAGCCTGGCGGGCTACAGTCCTTGGGGTTGGTTGCAAAGAGCTGGGCACGACTGAGGGACTTTCACAGTATATATATGTATGTCAGGTGACACAAGCTGCTCTGAAAGTTCAAGTCTGGGATATTTGGTGGTGCTGCTTTTTACTGCAGTTTTTGTTTGTTTGTTTGTTTGGTGACTTTCCTGAACTAACTCTGTAAAGTCCATGTTGTTTGTCACGTATTTACATGAAGTCTTGGTTTGGCTAGTGGTCAGCTCACGCTTGGTCAGAGACTTCCTTAGATGCTGGGAACCAGCAAGTGTCCTATTCTTTCCTGAAGGGCTCTGTGTGCATCTGTATCAGGGGCATGCTTCAAGATGTAATCAGACAGTTTAAAGCTCTGTGTTAGCCAGTACCTTCTGCTAGTGCAGAGCCTCAGAGTCAGCCAAATGTGAGCACTTGCGGCTGTTTTGGGTCTCCCCTAGGCGTTCATTCGCACAGGCTGGATATGAGCACTGCCCTCTGTATACAATGTCACCTCTGCATCTTCAGGAATATACTGGAGCTTTTCAAATCCCATATCGAAGGCCTACTCCCCAGCTTTTCTTCTTAAGCCTTTTGGGTTAATTGTTGCCCCAGCAGTTGTACACTGTCTCAGGTAGTTACAGGATTAAACAATTGCCTCTAATTGTTTTGACATATATCTCTGAGGAAAATGCTTTACTTACTGGGCAAGCTCTGACTTAGGTCAAAGAGAGCCTTACACATGGAGCCCATTAGCTATGTCCAATAATGACAGTTCTCTGGGAACAAGGCTTTGAAGGAGTTCCAGCCCTGTTCTGTCCTCTTCTGTGGCTGACAGGCTGCTGGTTTTCACTGTGATTGTAGGCTGTTGGGTCTCAAGACTACTATAGAGTTGAAGTGGAGGTTAGGGGAAATGGTGAGAATAGGGCAAGCTAGAATGCCAAACTTGGTATTCTTGAGAATCAACCATTTTTCTTTAACACATGCTCCCCAGTTGTGGCAAACCTCAGGTTGCTGCTGCTAAGTCGCTTCAGTCGTGTCCGACTGTGCAACTCCATAGATGGCAGCCCATCAGGCTGCTCTGTCCACAGGATTCTCTAGGCAAGAATACTGTGGTGGATTGCCATTTCCTTCTCCAAAACCTCAGGTTAATTAAACTCCCAGATTTCTGAAAAAGTTGAATCTGACAGTTTTTTTTTTTTTTTTTACTTTCATTGCATTTACTGAAGAGTTATTTTTTTTTTGAGGTCTTTCCTTTCCTATTTTCATGAACATCACTCTTTCACCTTTATTCTCTAAAGAATCTTTTCCTGTATATTGATTTTTATGTTGGCATTATTTTCTTTCAGCACATTAGAAATTTCTTTCCACTGAGTCTGGGTTTTATTTTTGTTGTTCAGAAGTCAGTAGTCAATGTAGCTGCTATTTCTCTGGATGTAATATGCACATTTCCCACTGCTTTTAAAGGATTTTCTCATTGGCCTGAGGTTTACATAGTTTGACTAAGTTCCCTGCATGCCATCCTGGCTGCCCCCCTCCCCCCACCCTGCAACCGTGTTGCCTTCTTGTATCTGTTATGGCATGATGTCTTCATAAGTCTGGAATGTTCACTGCTGTTATCTAGATTTTGCTTCTGTTTTATCTTCTCTCTCTTGTCTTTCTGGGACTCGAATCATGTTTTTCACCATGTATTCTCAGGCCCTGTCTTTTATATTTCTCAGGTTCTGGTCTGCTCGTGCTTTAATTTGAATATTTTCTTCTGATATAGTTTCCAGTTACCAGTTCTCCCTTCAGTAGCACCTAATCCACATTAAATCCCATTCATGATTTAAAAACTTTTCAGTTCTAGATTTAAAAAAAAGATAGAAACTGAGTTACTTTTTATAGCTCCTCATCTTTCATTTGTGTTTTTGACCATAGCAAGTGTAGTGTTTTTTGCTTGGTTTTTTTTTTTAACCAATTTTTCAAGTGTAGTAAAATACACAGTCTAGTGCTATTATTTATATACATTCATTATGTTGTGGGACCGTCACCTTCATCCATCTTCATAGCATTTTTCATCTTGTAAAACTGAAAGTCTGTACCTAATAAATAAGAGTTCCCATCCCCCTTCTCTCTCAGCCCTTGCAACCACCTTTGATTGGTTCTACTTTCTGTCTGTCTAATTTATGAGATACTTCAAGGTACCTCAGGTAAGTAGAATCATATAGTATTTATCTTTTTGTGACTGAATTGTTTTACTTAGCATAATGTCTTCAAGGTTCATCCATGTAGCATGTGCCAGAAATTCCGTCCTTTTTAAGGGTGAATAATATTCCATTGTATGTATATACCATATTTGCTTATCTGTTTAAAATGTCAATGAACACTTGGGTTGCTTCCACATTTTAGCCTTTGTGAATAATACTGCTATGAACGTAAGTGTACAGATATCTCTTCAAGACTTATTTTCAATTATTTGGGATATATATCCAGAAGTGAAATTGCTGGATCAAATGGTAATTTTATTTTATTTATTTTTTTATGGTACTTCACAGAACACTAGCGTTATCAAAACAAGTATTAGCCATTATTTGAAATGGAAGGAAATTATCTTAGCATTGCTCTTTCACATGGTGGCATATAAATACCTATACAGTATAGATACGAACATATAAAGGCATTTCCATCAATCATTCAGCTCTGTTTATGTTGTTCCATTGTAATAGAATTTGAATATCTTTTAATATAGTGGTATCATTCGCATTCATACATCAGATGATTTTTTTTTTCACTCTATAAATGTTAACTTTTAATATAATGATAACCCTTCTAACGCTCATCTTGTCCAGTTTCTATCCCCCATCTACCTTCCTCCTTATACCCAAACATTTGGGAGAAGTCGACAAAATTCACAATTTGATGGATTAGACTTTCAGAACTTCCTATCCTTCTTTATGTTCTGAAAAATGTCAAAAAGAACAATGAAATGACAGCAGATGGATAACTTTAAAAAAGATCAGGCTGATAATCTTGGATTTGATGTAAGAAAACAGTTTTCCCCTTGAATATCACAACTTCAAAATGTTATAATCCTGTAGAAGGCAAAGCACGGAGTCTTTTTCTTTTGACAAGGTTCCACTGTAGTGTGGTTGTCTCTTTCTTAGTAGAGGAGAGAGGCTCACGCTCAGTTGTGTCCAGTACTTTGTGACCGCATGAACTGTAGCCCTGCAGGCTCCTCTGTCCATGGAATTCTCCAGGTAAGAATACTGGAGTGGGTTGCCATTTCCTTCTCCAGGCAAACGGTAATTTTACGTTTACATTTTTGAGAAACTGGCACTCTTGTCTACAGAATGTAGTGTTTCTTTGTTGTAGTAAAAACATATATAAAATTTACATTTGAAATGTATAGTTCTGTGATTTAAGTACATTCACGTTGTTATGCAGCTATCGCCACCATCCATCTCTAGAACATTTTTCGTCTTGCAAAATTGAAAAGAAAGAAAGTGAAGTTGCTCAGTCATGTTCAACTCTTTGTGACCCCATGGACTGTAGCCTACCAGGCTCCTCCATCCATAGAATTTTCCAGGCAAGAGTACTGGAGTGGTTTGCCATTTCCTCCTCCAGGGTATCTTCCTGACCCAGGGATCGAACCCAGGTCTCCCTCATTGCAGGCAGATGAACCAGCAGGGAAGCCCTCTGTCCCTATTAAACAGTAATCTCCTCTTCCAGTCCCCTGGAAACTACCTTCCTACTTTCTGTCTCTATGAATTTGACTTGTTTAGGTACCTCACAAAAGTGGAATCAAAGAGTTTTGTCCTTTTGTTACTGGTTTATTTCACTTAGCCAGTGAATGTCTTCAAAGTTCAAACATTTTGTAGCATACGTCAGATTTTCCTTCCTTTTTAAGGCTGAATAATATTCTATTTTATGGGTAAACTACCATTTGTTTATTCATTCCTTTGTCAACAGACACCTGGTTTGCTTCTGCCTTTTGACTATAGCGAATAATGCCATTAACCATGCTTGTAAAGTATCTGTTTAAGTCCCTGCTTTCACTTCTTTTGGAGAAGGAAATGTCAACCCACTTCAGTATTCTTGCCTGGAAAATCCCATGGATGGAGGAGCCTGCTAGGCTACAGTCCATGGGGTCTCGAAGAGTTGGACACAACTGAGCGACTTCACACTTTTTTTTCTTTTCTTCACTTCTTTGGGCATGTTTCCATATTTCCAGAAATGGAGTTGTTGGATCATATGATAATTATGTGTTGAATTTTTTGAGGAACTGTTATAGCATTTTCCACTGCAGTGGTAGCAGTTTACATTCCCATCAACAGTGTATAGGGTTCCGGTGTCTCCACATCCTTACCATCTCGTTTTTCTGTTTCTTTGATTATCCTAGTGGGCATGCAGTGACATCTCACTGTGGCTTTGATCAGCATTGCTCTTATGATTAGTAGTGTTGTACGTCTTCTTGTGTGCTTATTGGCCCTTGATATATCTTCTTTAGAGAATTGTCTATTCAAGACTTTTGCCCATTTTTTAACTAGGCTGTTTGTTTTTGCATTATTGCAAGGGTAGTTTTTTAGAATCTGTATTGGATAATTCTGACTTCTCATGTCTTTGTGGGCCTGTTTTTGTTTTCTGTGATTTATGTTGTTTTTGCTCATGGTGTCTAATTTCTTTGCATGTGCTAGACATTGTATTTGCAGAATTATTTTGAGGAATAATCTGAGACCTAGGATGATTGTATTATTTTTGGACAGGCTTTCTTTTGTCTTTGCTAAGGTTCTTCATACTTTTTTTTAGTAACTTATTTTTTTTTTTTTTGCCACACCACATGGCATGTGTGTTCTAGTTCCCCAACCACTCCCCACTGCATTGGAGGTATGGAGTCTTAAGCATGGAACCCCAGGGGAGTCCCCAAGGCACCTTACTCTTAAAGAAGTCACCCTAATCCCAGTGCAGGCCTGAAGCCAACCAGGTAAGCAAAACAAGGTACCAGTACATGAGAGGCCTGGCTTGCTTTTCAGGACTTTTCCGCCTTAGGATTTATCCCTTTGTGCTTCCAGCACAAGTTGAAGGCTGGTTTCTTGGAGTCGGGGTCATGCTTTTAGTCTGTAGCCCCTGATTTCTGGATTATTTCAGGTAACTTCAGCATCCATAGTAAAACTCCCAGTGAGGAGGGAGGCTCAAAAGGGAGGGGATGTAAATATAATTATGACTGATTTGTACTGATGCATGGCAGAGACCACCACAACACTGTAAAGCAATTATCTGCCCATAAAAAGACATGTTAACCCCTCCCCCCCCCAAATAATCCCTTCCAAGTATCAGGACCTTACACAGAATGTCTCTTCTCCTTCGTGTAACTGTCCACTGTGTGTGTTCCTTGCCAGGGATCAGCTTTCCTCCACGTGGTGACTGGGGCCCGGCTCTGGCTGCTCTGGTTCTGCTTCTGCTAGGTTGATAGCACCGTCTAGGGCCTGAACTTTGTTTTTGTCTAACTGGCAGATGGGGAGCACGGTGTGGAGGACACACGTGTGCTTCTCACCCAAGTTGGCCCGGACATTACATGGACGGTAACTAGATATTTCACTGGGGAGAACTAGTCACGTGGTCTGCCTCAATGCAGGTATTGAGGTGGGGGAAGTATTGTCCATGGTTAGCAGCTGCATGTCTGTTTGGTGGACACTCACCTCTGCTTCAGTCCTTCCGCTTGGCCCTGAAGCATCTGTGCATATTCTTCTTTTCTAGCTGTATTACACTCATCTTCTCCAGGGAGATAATCAAAGCCAGATACAGCTCTTGAGGTTCAGTAACTGAGCTAACATACAGGTTGTCTGCCGCTCACACTGTACAATAATGGAGCCAAACCATTGACAATTACTGTGGAAAAAACCTTCCATTTGAAAGGGGGGAACTGGAAGATAAATATCAGTCCTTGGTCCAATGCAAGAGTGACCCCCTGATAGCAAGTATCATGAAGGTGTCTGTCAATGACTATGAGGCAGAGGCCACCAGGAACTCACCTGGCACCTGCGATGGAATGGTTGGGACCATGAACCACAGGGAACTGTGGGGTATCAGAGTGAGGGTGGCAGAAAGAAGCTATTACAGGATCTGGGCTTTGGGTGCTTTGGGGAGAGTCCAGGAGAGGAGGGTGCTGTCAGTAAGCAGGGTCATTTTATTCATGAATGTCTTAACAAATCTAAGGCAGAGTGACCTAGGGCAAGGCTCAGGAAGCAGCCCTCCCTCCCCAGTGTTGGCTGCGAGAGGCCATGGGTGGTGTTTTGGGGCATGGCCGAGGTTCCGGTTTGGGGTGTGCTCTGATGCGATGATGGCGTGCTCTTGTCTCGATCCATTCTGGTTCTGCTGTGGCCTCATCTGATTCTCTTACCTCTCCCGGGAGTGTCCTCCCAGATGCTTGCCCTGACCCCGGGAGGCTTTTCCTTATCCTTGTCCTCTGTAGGTACAGTACCTGGAGCTTTGGGGAAGATCTCTTCCTTAAGGGGCGGGATCTGCCCAGGGTTCAGAGCTTGCTTCCACCTGCAGAATTTGGAAGCTGGGGATGGTTTTGACAGTCACTGACTTTCTGTGGCTCATGCTTCTTTGGCAGAATTCCCCCAGTTCTGTAGCTTCTGATCTGAATGCCTTCTGTGTGCCAGTCCCTACACCCTGAATTCTTTCTTAGCTGCACCCCTCTGGCCTGGTTATTATCTTTGCTTTCTTGTGCCTATGTCTTTCTGCTATTACTGTGGGTGGGAGAGGACCCCTCCTGTCAGATCTGTGTGTACCGTGGAGCCCTCTGATTGACCAAGGAGGACTCAAAACAGTTTCAGTCTTATATCTTACTCTTGGGGTGCAAGAGGGAGGCTTTTCCCACAAGGTGAGGCCCAGGTTTCCCAACTGTCTTGGAGTGCTTTCCTGTCTCTCTCACAAGTCAGTCAGTTTTCCTGAGCTCTTCTCTTCTGTGATACCTGTTTTGGCAGGTGGGTGACGGTCACCCAACCTACTGGCAGTCCTTTTCCCTCTGTTCCTGAGTGGAGGCTGCGTGTGAGCGTGGTCTGCCTTCAGATGGTTACCACTCTGCAATATGTAAAATAGGGCTTCCTCATCTCCAGCTGCCTGACCCCCATTTTTATTGCTGTATCACCCCTTTTCAAAGAAGCCAGTTGCATCCTAATTCATCTCTGTTGAAATATGCATTTAATGAGAGAGACTTTAAAAGAGGAAGATCTCAGATTTAAACTCTTTCTTTGGGGATTATTTGAGCCATTTTCTGTTTTCTGCTTCTGCACTGCTTGGGTGTGAAGCCATATGTTCATGGCGATTTTCTAGGCACACATTATAAGGGCACACTGTTGGTATTTCATCTTTTTCTTGTTTTTAGCTGTATTCACATTGGGAAATCAAGACATTTCTGATTTCTTATAAGAAGAAAAAATTAGATGCTTCAGTTTGGGGACTAAATTGGGATGTAAATAAGATAAATAAAATCAGTGAAGAAAACCACTTTGAGACCAAGTAGCAGTGGTGTCAGAGACGCACAGAGCACCCTCCCCCTTCTCTCTGGTGGCTGAAGCCTACTTACCCCCCACCCCAACCCCTCACCCCTGCTCTGAGTCTGTTTCTGTTTTGCAGAAAGGGGCATGTGAGTACCTGGCCTGTGTTCTCTTGGGAGCTTCTCTTGTGGAAGTGAAATGAGATGACTGACGTGCATGCATGTTCAATAGTGAAACTCTCTGGGTGGAAAAGGCATTATTATTTCATCCTGAAGTACTTTTGGGGGTAAATAATTTATTGGCAAACTAAGTTCATCCTCTGAGGCCAAGCGCTCCTACCAGAATGTACCCAATCCAGCCTTGGAAATTTACAGCACCTCAGAGTGAGGAGGGCAGCGGGCCTGTCCTTCTGTGACTTTTATTGAATTGGGTGCTTTGCCAGGGATTTCTGGGCTCTATTCACAATTGTCCTTAAGCAAATAAGAAATAGTCCAAAGTAATGACGCTTCATTCAGAGTGCAGCTTTCAGGTATCTGCGGTACGACACAGTTAAAAATCGCTGATGAGATTTTGTGTCCTGGATTGGTAGTTTGAGTTTTCTTGGAATTTTAAACAGTTGAGATTTTGTAACAGAGCCATGTTTCTTACTGATGTCTTCCATAACCCCTTATGATTAAGCTGTTGCTGAATTTCCTAGACTTGATAGATTACCTCATTAATTAAAGAGACAAATAGTGAAATAGGTTATGTTGCTTACTGAGAAATTGTTAACCGTGAGGTAGCTCTACTTCTCTAGGTCCACTTAAGAAACTGAGATTTTTCATTTAATGGTCTTTTCAAATTCATGTATTACCATGTGATAAGCATGGAGATTGACATTGGCAGAGGTATGTGTTTGTTGCTCAGTTGTGTCCAACTTTTCGTGAACCTATGGACTGTAGCCTGCCAGGCTCTTCGGTCCATGGAATTCTCCAGTCAAGAATACTGGAGTGGGTTGCCATTCCCTTCCCCAGGGGATCTTCCCGACCAGGGATCGAACCCTGGTCTTCTGCATTGCAGGCAGATTGTTTACTGTCTGAGCCATCATGGAAGCCTGACAGAGGCGTAGTAGTTATTTATCTCAGGGCACTAGGGTGGCATGTGGACCACTGGTCCACACAGGTGCTGTGACCTTGGTTCCTGCCACCTTACTTCCCTACTTCTTGGAGTTCCTGAAGCTGGACTCTGGCCTCTGGGGACACACCACTCTCTCCCTGGCATGCTTGGCTCTGAGGGGCTTCTTGCTCTTAGATACACCCCACGCGGTGCTGGTCATTTCTCTTTTTCTTGTTCTGGGCACCACTGCAGCTTCTGGGCACAGCTTCTCCTGGGTGGATGGGACAGCCTGAGAACTGGCGGAGTATCCCCACTGCCAAGTGCTCTGTGGCCAGGCCTCTAGGGTCTCTCCCATCTGGCAGGGCCGAGGCCGTGTTCTCTCAGACTTGTAAGAGGAGCCTGGCTGTCAGCCCCGTCCTTCAGACCCAGGAGGAAACACCTGGAGCTGGGGTTGCGGGGTTGGTTTGGTGAGGCCAGGGTCCTTGAATGAGACTGTCTGCCTGCGGTCAGATCTGAGTCAGGTGGGTACACCCTCCAAGCAGGCTGGGCTCCACCGAGGGCAAGGCCCTGCACTGTCATCTGCAGCATCTGTTAGGCAAAGCACCAAGGGGAATGCTGAGCTGGAAGCGGGTCTCGAGCCCGTACTGAACAGAGGATTAAATTTCACACTGAGGCAAGGGCTCTCTGGTGAGTGGTTGCAGGGCTCTCAGTTATCCCCACCTCCCATAAGACTCAGGCTCAGGACTGTCACCAGAGGCCTGTCGCTTTGCTCATGAAGGCCAGCCAACCTGAGACCCCAAGGCCCTTGTTGGGCCCCCAGCACCTACAGGATGACAACAGAACCTGTGTCTATGGACGTTCAGGGCTCTCGGAGACTCTTTCAGGGGTCAGTGAGGTCAAAACTGTGTTCATAAGGGGAGTTCCTTTCTCACAGTGTTGACATCTGAGCTGATGGCAGAAAAGTGAGGGCAGGCACACTGCTGGCGCCTGAGCGGCCTTGCGGCCAGGCCCTGGGCTCTCACCGCCCGAGTGCTTCAGCACCGCCGCCACCTCCGGAGAGCCGCTGTCCTTAATGAAGCAGTAAGAATTATTAATCTAACGAAGTCTTGACTCTTGAGCTCACGTCTTTTACATGTTTGGAGAGACAGACTGGGGGTTTGCATAACGTGTGTCTGCAAATGGAATCACAACAACTGTTTCGAGGAAAAGCACTGGTGCTTTTTTTGGACGGATAGCTGAACTGCTCATGGAATACTGTTTTTGCTTTAAAGAATAACTGACAGACAAACCATGGTTATGCAGATTTGTGTTTTTGGCAGACAATGTCTGAAAATTTAACTAAGTGAGACTGTGACTTCAAAGGAAATAACTGCCGGTATTTGTCGCAACTGACAAAATTTGAGTTTTCAGGCAAAAATTAGAATTTTGAAAACTTGTGTCTGATTTGGTGAACTTGACAGCTTCCCAGTACTTAAAGATGTTTCTGATGAACTCAGTGGTGATGTTAACAAATGTGAATTGTTTGACATTTTATAATGAAATGTGTTAATGAAGATCCTGTAACTCAGAGAGCCAGGATTTGTCAAAATGCCTAATGCGTGATGCCATTCCAGCCATGCATGGATGAAATATATGTTTAGGGTGCAAGAGTGATAAAGAATGAGTTTTACTGTAAATAAAGTTTATTGATGGGGTTTCAAATTCTGTGTTGCAAAGTAGCCTTTAAGAAATGACCACTTGCCAAGTTTTGATGTCATATTGAAGAATATCTGTGATGATCTGATAAGCCTATGTAAATACTCCTGTTTTCAACCACATGTCTGGGTGAGGATGGGCTTTTTTCACATACTTTAATCAAAACAGCATTTCACAACAGATTGAATACAGAAGCAGGTGTGGCAATCCAACTGTCTTCTATTAATCCTGACAAATAGTTCCAGAAATGCTTCTCACTAATTTATTTTGGTTTAGAAAATATAGTTATTTTTATTAAAAAGTGTTGTTTTTGTTATTATGTAATGGGCTTATTATTCATTGTAAATGAATGACCTAATAAATAATTTTCAAATTTCTGTGTTAATTACAAGGAAATATCAATAAATAGAATCCATTTAAAAAATAGGGCCTTCCTGGTGGCTCAGATGGTAAAGAATATGCCTGCAATGCAGGATACCCAGGTTTGATCCCTGGGTTGGGAAGATCCCTTGGAGAAGGGCATGGCTACTGACTCCAGTATTCTTGCCTGGAGAGTCCCATGGACAGAGGAGCCTGGCAGCCTACAAGGGGTCCTGAGTCCCAAAAGCTTGAGAACCGCCGGTGTGGTGTTGTCGGGAACTGTGGTGCCTACATGGACACGCGGCTGTGTTTGGTGAAGAGTGTCAGGGGACCGTGGAGGTGATAGCTGTTACCAAGCACTGAGTCAGAGAGAGAAAGCAGAGTTCCTCTGTTTGTTTGTTTTTAAGTAAATGCTAATAGGAAAGTGGGTTCAACTGGGAGATTGACACTGGAAAGAAACTGAGAGATTCAACTTTCATATTATAAATAATTTCAGAAATTGACATCAGAATTTTATTTTCAAGACAAAAGCCCTACAAAAGCAACCAACTGAGCCAGCTTTATTTGTAAAATAAGGAAGTAAAGGCTTTCTTCTCTAACAGGAAAAAGAAAAAAGCCCTACAGGTGCTTCTGCTCTGTGATGGGAAATCTGTCTCCCCAGGGGAAACACACAGCATTTATTAGCACCAGCATTACTAGTGGGGTATACACCTCTGTGCTGCATGCTAGGAGGGAGACCAAAGATATTATAGATGGTTTCTTCTGATGCTAAAGGACTTATTTCTCCAGTAATTTATGAGGGAGAGAGGGTGGGTAGGGCAAGTTCTCAGCTGAAAGCTGTGTGAGAAGATCCAGGACAGAGGAGGTAGGAAAGTCGTGCCTGGCTGCAGCCATTGCTCTGCAAAGGGTCGGGTGACTGAGGAAAAGGGAATGACCCTGGGTCTGGTGGTTTAGGTCCCCTGGACAGAAGTGTACATCTCACTGCCTGGTGTCAGGAAGGAAGCTGTTGGCTGGCTCCCTTGTGGTTCCTGGGTACCAGTAGTGAAACAAAGGTGGAGAAGCGTGCCACCCAGTCACAGGGCAGTCGTCATTGCTGGGGGCAGTGCCTGGGGTGTGGAGGTGTTCTGTGCTCGCCCTGGCTCTGCCTCGACACCTCTCCCTGGGTCATGACTGGGCTGCTCTTAGTGGAAAGAACAGTAAAGCTTCTTCTAATGAAAATTGGGGAGTAGGGAATTCTGATTAATTGCATTTCTCTTTCAGTTCCCAGACCATCAGAAAAAAATTTTAAACCCTAAGATTCAGTTTCTAATTTATTATCTAGAATATGTTAAACACGATTGACTCTTTCTAAAAAGACAGGATTTTGCGGGGCTTCAGGGCATCGTTGACCGTAGATTTCATACTATTCCCATGTTCCTGAGAAGTCTTGCCTGGCTCAGCCTCCTCACCTCAGAGCAGAAGTGCCTGCAGGGGGTACTGTCACTGTCACGAGTGGCTCCTGCCCCCAGATCCTTGCTGGAGAAATGAAGTCCGAAACCATATGATACGCTGCATGTGCCCTTGAGTTCTCTTAATGCCTGTGTCTTGTTCTGGAAACTGAGTGTCGCTGAGGTGGGTGTTTAGTGACCCGTAGGAAGATGGGTGTGTGGTCAAGGTCTCTGCCGGAGTTGAGTGGAGGGAGGGCACCTTGAACTTTGGCTTTCTGAATGCTGTCATCACCTCTTGCTGGTTTAAAGTCACTTGCAGGAGTCTCAGCCCCCTTGTCCACCTGCCCTTCCCCTAGCGCACGCACATGTGCGCATGCGCACACACGCATGCGCACACACACACACAGAGGCATGGTCTCCAGAATGAAGGAATAAGGAGTAATGACAGCGTGGGAAACGACCTGAAATTGCTGGCCTTCAGGTCATTTGGAAGAGCCCTGGCCACCGCTGCCCAGAGACGTAGTGTCGAATTCCTCAGAGATGTAGATGAGGTGATCTGTGCCCGTCTTAGCTCCCTCTGACATTTTTCATTTCCTTGGTGCCTGGAGATTTTCCTCCATT
This sequence comes from Oryx dammah, assembly GCF_014754425.2. Taxonomy (NCBI): domain Eukaryota; kingdom Metazoa; phylum Chordata; class Mammalia; order Artiodactyla; family Bovidae; genus Oryx; species Oryx dammah. The sequence goes on along the minus strand of NW_024070186.1, from coordinate 11,853,941 downwards.
TGTGGGCCATATCTGAGTTGCTCCATGGAGCGCAGGGCTGTGGCACTTGATGTTAATGAGCTGGCTGGGCTTTAAATAGCACAGCTCCTAGAAACAGAATCACCTGTTTTACAGCCTGGGTTTGAAGAGGATTGTTCAGAGAGGATTCTGAATGGCTGCTTGAGCATCAGAAAGACAGTAAAGTGCTCCTCACTCCACCCCTACTGTGAGGCCAGACTGGCTGCGGACACACACGCCGCACCAGAGACGTTTCCTCTAGGCCCGGCCAGATCATCCCTCACGATGCATTACACTCAGGTTGCATCAGGATGAAGAACGGCCAAGCCAGAATCTCCTTGATTATCGGAAACTTAGTCATTTGTTCTCTGAGTCAGCTTGATGGCGTGTAATGTTCACATCACACTCTGCTGGGGCCAGGCCAGGAACCAGCACGCTCGCCAGCGTTTCAGCAATAAGCTAATCACTCCCACATTCCTAGCCAAGCGCTCCACTGGAATTAATACTGTCACTGCAGCAAACCAGAGTCCTCACAAAGGTTGCTCTTTCTTTCCTCATGTTATATGCTGGCATGTGCTTTTATCACGTGAGCCCTAAGCCCCTTCTCCTTCAGAAGGCCTTTCCAGGCTGAGGCTCTGAGATGTGCTGCTAGGAATTCAGCCCAACAGATTGTTTACTGAAAACACAGGGGTGCGTCTTCCTTTAAACCAGGGAGCCCACAATCCACTTGGGCTGGGGCAGGGCGCACAAACTCATGTGTCCTCAGGACCGTAGGGGTGTCAGCCACATGGCATTGGAGAAGAGCAGGAAAAGGATGTGGGGCTTTGGGGAGGCAGGCACTTCAGGGGGATGGAAGAAGGCCTGGGGGAGGACAGGCATCTCAGCTGCATCCTGGAGACGGCAGGATGTGGGCAGGTGTGGTGGGTGGGCAGTGGGTGACCTCTGTCCTGCTTCACTCCTACACTTCTGTGTTCTAACTAGTATGACAGAAAAAAGTGTCTCCATATCTGCTGGGGTGGAGCTTGTGAGATGACAGGGAGCCCCCAGGGAGGGCTCCCAGGCAGGGTGGGCACCTGGTGCCCAGGATCGAGGTGACCGAGAGTGAGGGTGTTGTCCACCCTCAGCCACTTCTGCAGCCACTGGGTGGACGGGAAGACACCTTCTGCAGGGCGTGGAGGTGAACACGTGCTGCTTGTCCGATAAAGCCATGGAGACCGGCTCTTTCTTGGTCTTTCTCATAAGATACTGTCAGTGGGGAAACAATCTCCATGATTTTTGAAAAGCCTTTAGTATTACAAGGGGAAAAAGTGACAACAATGAGATCAACAGAGAGGGTATTCTCGAAAAGTCTGTGCCGGAGCAGGAATTCAGAAAGATATGTAGAGGATTGTTTGTGGCTCTTTGCTTTTCCAGTGTCCATGCAGCCAACATCCTCCTCTTCCTCTGATGGACATTTGGGTATTCCCAGTTTGGGGCTATTAAGAATAAAGCTTCTCCAACTATTCTTACAGGTTTCTGCGGGCCAACATAGACATGCATTTTCTTGCATGTACCCAGAAGTGGAATTGTCGTGTTGTAGGGTTGGTGTCTGTTTATTTTTAGTAGATAATTGCCAGTTTTTCAAAGTGGTTGAGCTGGTTTGCAAGCTTTCCGATCATGTCTGAGAATTCAGTTGCTCTGCACCCTCAACAACACTTGCAGGTCTCTATCTCTTTAATGTTGGCCTTTCTGGAGTTGTTTGGTGGTACCTTGTTGTGGTTTTAATCTGTATTTTCCTGATCGCTGACAATGTGTGCTTTTTCCCCACACCAACAAACAGTTCTGCAACGGCAGCTGTGTGTCCTACAGTTCAGCTAAGTTATGACAGCATCTACTTGGAGACGGCATCCGATTCCACAGGCTCAGGGCTCAGTGTCAGCAGGCTCTCCCTGTCCCCTTTCAGACGCCAATCACAAGTCCAGTTTATCACCTGTGCTTCTGACCGACTGGCTACAAACTGGAGGTGCCCATGACCCCCTCCTTGGGCCTGATTAATTTACTAGAGTGACTCACAGAACTCAGAGAAATATCTACTCACACTGCCAGTTGTTGTCAAGGCTACAAATGAGCTGTCAGTAGAAGATTTGTAGCGTGCAGAGGGCCTTGAAGCGCCCCTGCTCTCTGGTCCACCACATTCCCCTCAGTGCCACCTGCTCACCCACCCGGATGCTCTCCAAAGCCAAAAGCCCAGCCTTTTGGGTTTCTGTGGAGGCTTCATTACCTAGGCACAGCTCAATGAATCATCAGCCATTGGTGACTGATTGAACTCAGTGTCCAGGCCCTCTCCCCTCCCCAGAAGGGTCTGGCTCCCTAACCATGTGGGTGGTTCCCCAGGCCATCAGCTCCCATCCCTGGATTATCTGGGGACTTCTCAAAGTCATTTCATTAACATAGCAAAAGATGCCCTTGTCCTTCTTTCACTTCAGGAAATTCCCAGGGCTATAGGAGTTCTTTGCCAGGAACAGGGATGAAGACCAAATATGTCTTTCTTGTTGTAAATCATAGTATTGCAGCTGAGAACACTGACACTTCCTTATCACTGTTGTTCACTGGAAGGTCCTCTTTGCAAAGTGCTTGCTCAAGTCTCCTGTCCATTTCTGATTTGTTTTTTCTCTCTTTTTTTAAGTTGTAGTAGTTTCTGTACATCCTGGAGACAAATTCTTTGTTTAAAATATATAGCGCAGACATCTTACCATTTGGGTAGCGTGTCTTTCACTCTCTTCAGTTCAGTTCAGTCGCTCAGTCGTGTGGGACTCTTTGCGACCCCATGAATTGCAGCACGCCAGGCCTCCCTGTCCATCACCATCTCCCGGAGTTCATTCAAACTAATATCCATCGAGTCGGTGATGCGTGACATCTTTTGAGAAATATAAATTCTTACTGATGAAGTTCAGTTTATCTATTAACATTTTAATCAGTTTTTTCTTATAAAATTTATTGAGAAATGATGCACATAAAATACACTACATCCATTTAAAGTGTACAGCTGGGTGACTTTTGACAGCTGTGCACAACTGTGAGACAGGAATTTTCCATCATCCCAGAAGATTCCCTCTGTCCATGTACTGTCCATTCCCTGCTCTTCCTCTGGATTGTGGGAAAGCACAGAGATACTTTTTGTCATTTTAGAGTAGTTTGTATTCTTTATTAATGTAATCATATACTATGTACTCTTTTCTGTCTGGCTTCTTTCACTCGGCATGATAATTCTGAGGTTCATTTGTGTTGTGGATATCAGCACAGTACTGAATAGCAATGGTGAGAGTGGACAGCCTTTGTTCGTTGCTGGTCTTAGGAGGAAAGTATTTAGTATTTTACCTTTAGATCTGAAGTTAGCTGTAGGCTTTTAATAGGTAGGCTTCCCAGAGGAGCTTGGTGGGCTACAGTCCACGGGTCGCAAAGAGTTGGACATGACTGAGCGACTTCACTTCACTTCACTTGTGACTCAGCTGGTAAAGAATCTACCTGCAATGCAGGAGACCTGGGTTTGATCCCTGGGATGGAAAAATCCCCTGGAGAAGGGAAACGCTACCCACTCCAGTATTGTGGCCTGGAGAATTCCCTGGACTGTATAGTCCATGGGGTTGCACAGAGTCAGACACGACTGAGCGATTTTCACTTCTTAGTAGGCTGAGAGATTTCCAGTCCCTGGTTTGTTTAGAATTTTTATCATCACTGGGTCCTGAATTTTGTCAAAGATGTTTTTGCATTTATTGAGATGATCATTTGGTTTTTCTCCTTTATTCTGTCAATATGGTGAATTACATTAAATGATAAATGTTAAACAAACTTTGCATTCTTAGGATAAACCTCATTTGGTTTTGATGTTTTTTCCTTTTAAAATATTTCTGGATTTGATTTGAGAATGTTTTAAAGATTTTAGTGTCCAGTTACATGAGGGATAGAAAAAAACTTTGTATAATGTCTGGTTTTGGTATCAAGATAATATTGGCCTATGAAATGAATTTGGAGTATTCTCTCCTGTTTTCTGGAAGAGTCTGTGTATAATTAATACTATTTCCTTCATAAATGTTTGGTAGACTTTACTAGTGTGGCCCTCTAATCTTAGAGTTTTTAACTAGGAATTCGGTTTCTGTCATCAGTGTGCCCTGCACAGGTTATCTGTTTCTTTTTGAATGAGCTTTGGTAGTTGTTATCTTTCAAGGAATTTTAGCAATTCTTTTAAGTTGAATTTATTGCCTAAAGTAGTTCAGGATGGTCTCTTATTATTCTTTTATTGCCTAAAGGATCCATAGAGATGGTTCCTCTGTTACGTGTGGTATTGATGATTTATACTCTTTATTATTATTTTTATCTTGATTGTTCTAACTGTGAGTTTCTGCACATTTATACATTTTGTTGATCTACCCAAAGAACCAGCTTTTAGCTTAGATACTTTTCTCCCTACCTTTTAAAAACATTGTTAATTTCTGTTCGTTATTTCTTTCAACTTAGGTTGGGTTTACTTTGCTCTCTCTCTTTTTTTTTTTCAGCTCCTTGAGATGGACTCTAAGACCATTGTTTAAAAACCTCTAGTTTGTCCCCGATTTTGAGAATGGCTTTCCTGGGTTCTTGACCAAAATGCTTACAGGCCCCTGTCTCCTCAGCTCTGAACATTCCAGTTGGACGATTTTGAGCTGCTGCCACACACTGATGGGTGCAAAGTCTGGCAGATGACTTGGTGGGAGGTGGATTGTATATGGACTGCCAGCCCCTTTCCTGGCCCTCTAAACATGTGATGACGAGGGGAGAAATGTCAATCTTGCTGGCCCAGCTCCCTGGCATTTTGCTTAGTCTTGGCCTCAGCAGTTGTCCAGTGGGGAGAACAGATCTTGTGTTGGACACTCCTGTAGTTTCCAGTCTGTTGCAAGCCTTGAGGCTGCAGAAAAGCAAGGCCAATTTTTCTTTCCTCCTGTAGAATCCCTTGCTTGGACCAAGCCTGATTCTTAGCCAGTGTTCAGAATTAGCAGCTTATTTTTAGCATATCTATAAGGACTCTTCCTTGTGAGGAATTTTAATTCAAATAGTCTTCATTGCTTTGATGGTTTTAGAAATACAGTTGTTGAAGCTTATCACTAAAAAAAAAAAATCTTGTTCCATTGGTAGTGTTGGCCTGCTCTGACCACTACTGTGTGATAGAAGGCAGAATTCACCATCCCCTCTGAATAATTTACATATAATCAAATGCATCTATTTAAGTGTACAGATGAATAAATTTTGACATGTGTATATTCCTTGTAACTACCACCACAGTGAAGAACATCATCCCCAAAGATTCTGGTGCCCCTTTCCATTCAGATCTTACTGCTCATGTGATTCACTATTTCCAGAATTTCCTGTGAATGGAATCACACAGTAGGTACTGGCTTCTTTTTTGTCTGTTTTCTTCCTTTCAATATCTGTGCATTTGAGATTAATCCATGCTGTGTGAATCTGTTTTATTCCTGTTGTTGCTGAGTACTATTCCATTGTATGACATCTTTGATTTTTTGCATATGGACAGACATTTGGATTGTTTACAGCTTTTGGCTGTTATCGGCAGAGTTGTTGTGTATATTTGTGTGGCTATCTTTGTGTGAGAGTTTGTTACCATTTCTTTTGTGTAAGTATCTGGGAGTGGAGTGACTGGATGGAATGGTAAGTGCTATGGAAATGCTTTCACAAGAATCTACCTATTTTCCAAAGGTGTTAGGTGAGTCTACATTCCTTGGAGCCACACATGACTGTTCCAGTTTATTGCCATTTCTAGCAATACTTGTTACTGCCAGTCATTCTGTTTTAGCCATTTTACTAAATATGTACTGTTTATCTCATCATGACTCTATTTTTATTTTCCTAAAGACTAATGATAGGTACTAGTATCTCACTGTGGTCCTAGTTATTTTCCTGAGGACTGATGACAAGCTTGTTTTTCGTATGCTGCTTAGCTGTATGTCTTTCATGACGTATCTATTGAAATATTTTGCTATTTTTTAAATCGGGTTGTTGTTTCCTTATTATCGAGTTACAAAAAGTTCTTTGTATATTCTGAATACTAGTTCTTTTTCAGATATATGTATGAGAATTTTTCCATCTATTTGCCTTTTCATTTTGTAAATAGTGTCTTTCAAAGAGCAGAATTTTAGAATCTTGATGAAATATAAATTACCATTTTTCTTCAATGGATTTCTTTTTATAGATGTTTCTAAGAAATTCTAGTCCAAAGTCCAAGAAGAAAGATTTTTTTCTTAATTTTCTTCCAAAAGTTTCACAAATTTAGCTTTAAACTGTGGGTTAACTTTATGTATTTTGTTAGCTAAAGATTGAAGTTCATTCATATATTGTTGTTATTGTTTAGTTGCTCAGTTGTGTCCAACTCTTTGCCACCCCATTGACTGTAGCCCACCAAGCTCCTCTGTCCATGGGATTTTCCAGACAAGAATACTGGACTGGGTTGCCATTTCCTTCTCCAAGGGATCTTCCCCACCCAGGGATAGAATCCACATCTCCTGCATTGGCAGGTGGATTCTTTTGCCATCAGGGAAGTCTCTCTCTCTCTTTCTGTATGTATGTATATATATATATACATATATATATATATATACATATATATATATACATATATATATACACATATATATACATATATATATATACATATATGTATATACATATATATACACACACACACATATATATATATGTATATACCCAGTTCTTCTGACACAGTTTGTTGGAAATACTTTCCCCATTGAAATGTCTTTGCACCTTTATCAAAAATCAATTTATCATAAATTCATAAATGCTGGGCCTATTTTGAGAGTCTGTATTCTATTTCATTTTTATGTCTATCTTTATAATAATATGACACTGTACTGATGACTGGATATCTGAAATCAGATAAACTAAATCCTCTAACTTTGTTCTTATTTTTCCAAATAGTTGTGACAATTCTAGGCCTTTGCTTTTTTTTTTTTTTTTCAATTTTAGAGTCACCTTCTTAATTAGTTCTTAACTTCTAGGATTTTGACTGAGATCACTTTGAATCTGTAGGTCCGTTCACACAGAATCACATCTTAATAATACTGAATCTTCCAATCAATATTGTAATCCCTCTACTTATTAAATCTTTTGATTTCTCTTAGCAGAGTCCTAAAGTTTTCCTTTTGCAATGCTTGCAAGTATGTTGTTAAATTTATCCCCTCAAATATTTTGTGCTTTTGGGTATTGTTATAAAAGAGAAAAACAATAGAATGGGAAAGACTAGAGATCACTTCAAGAAAATTAGAGATACCAAGGGAACATTTCATGCAAAGATGGGCACAATAAAGGACAGAAATGGTATGGACCTAACAGAAGCAGAAGATATTAAGAAGAGGTGGCAAGACTACACAGAAGAACTATACAAAAAAGATTTTTATGACCCAGAAAACCACAGTGGTATGATCCCTCACCTAGAGCCAGACATCCTGGAATGTGAAGTTAAGTGGGCCTTAGAAAGCATCACTACAAACAAAGCTAGTGGAGGTGATGGAATTCCAATTGAACTATTTCAAATCCTAAAAGATGATGCTGTTAAAGTGCTATACTCAATATGTGAGCAAATTTGGAAAACTCAGCAGTGGCACAGGACTAGAAAAGGTCAGTTTTCATTCCAATCCCAAAGAAGGGCAGTGCCAAAGAATGTTCCAACTATTGCACATTTGCACTCATCTCTCATGCTAGCAAAGTAACCCTCAAAAATCTTCAAGCCAGGCTTCAACAGTACGTGAACCGTGAACTTCCCAGATGTTCAAGCTGAATTTAGAAAAGGCAGAGGAACCAGAGATCAAATTGCCAACATCCGTTGGATCATAGAAAAAGCAAGAGAATTCCAGAAAAACATCTACTTCTGCTTTATTGATTATGCCAAAGCCTTTGACTGTGTAGATCACAACAAACTGTGGAAAATTCTTCAAGAGATGGGAATACCAAACCACCTTAACTCCCTCCTGAGAAATCTGTATGTAGGTAAAGAAGCAACAGTTAGAACCAGACATTGAACAACGGACTGGTTCCAAATTGTGAATGTGAAAGTCACTCAGTAGTGTCCGACTCTTTACGACTCCATAGTATAGTCCCTGGAATTCTCCAGGCCAGAGTACTGGAGTGGGTAGCCTTTCCCTTCTCCAGGGGATCTTCCCAACCCAGGGATAGAACCTAGGTCTCCCGCATTGTGGGCGGATTCTTTACCAGCTGAGCCACAAGGGAAGCCCTAGAATACTGGAGTAGGTAGCCTATCCCTTCTCCATCGGATCTTCCCGACCCAGGAATCAAACCGGGTCTCCTACATTGCAGGCAGACTCTTCACCAACTGAGCTATAGGAATCAAGGCTGTATACTGTCACCCTGCTTATTTAACTTCTATGCAGAGAACATCATACGAAATGCTGGGCTGGGCGAAGCACAAGCTGGAATCAAGATTGCCAGGAGAAATATCAGTAACCTCAGATACACAGATGACACCACCCTATGGCAGAAAGTGAAGAGGAACTAAAGAGCCTCTTGATGAAAGTCAAAAAGGAGAGTGAAAAAGCTAGCTTAAAACTCAACATTCAGAAAACTAAGATCATGGCATCTGGTCCCATCACTTCATGGGAAATAGATGGGAAAACAATGGAAACAGTGACAGACTTTTAATTTGGGGGGCTCCAAAATCACTGCAGATGGTGACTGTAGCCATGAAATTAAAAAATGCTTGCTCCTTGGACAAAAAGCTATGACCAACCTAGACAGAATATTAAAAAGCAGAGACATTACTTTGCCAGCAAAGGTCCATCTAGTCCAAGCTATGGTTTTTCCAGTAGTCATGTATGGATGTGAGAGTTGGACTATAAAGAAAGCTGAGTGCCGAAGAATTGATGCTTTTGAACTGTGGTGTTGGAGAAGACTCTTGAGAGTCTATTGGACTGCAAGGAGATCCAACCAGTCAATCCTAAGGGAAATCAGTCCTGAACATTCATTGCAAAGACTGATGCTGAAGCTGAAGCTCCAATACTTTGGCCACCTGATGTGAAGAGCTGACTCATTAGCAAAGACCCTGATATTGGGAAAGAGTAAAGGCAGGAGAAGGGGATGACAGAGGATGAGATGGTTGGATGGCATCACCAACTCGATGGACATGACTTTGAGCAAGCTCTGCAAGTTGGTGATGGACAGGGAAGCCTGGCGTGCTGCAGTCCATGGGGTCGCAAAGAGTTGGACACAACTGAGTGACTGAAGAGGACTGAACTGAATTAATTGGTAGTTTTATAAGATATTCATTTCTAATCATTAGCTAGTATATAGAAATACAGTTTGTTTTTGTATTCTGAATTTATATCCACTACGTAGCCAAAGTCACTTATTAATTTTAATAACTTTTTACTCCATAATGTTGTCATCTGCAAGTAAAGATAGTGTTACTTGCTCCTTTCTAAATATGTATGCCTTTTATTTATCTTTCCCACTATATTGTCCTCTAGTATAATATTAAATAGAAGTGGTAAGAGAGGATGTTTTTGTTTTCTTTTTCATCTTAAGAGGAACGCATTTAGTCATTCACCATTAAATATAATGTTAACAGGTTTTTCCATATATTCTTTTATCAGCTTGAGGCAATTTTTTACTTTCTTGTTTTCTAAATTAAAAATTTTTAATCATAAATGTTTGTTGAATTTTTCAAGTGTTTTTTGCATTTATTAAAATAATTACAGATTATTTTTCCTTTGTTCTGTTATTACTTGAGTTGCGTCACTTAAATTTTGAATGTGAAACCAACTTTATGTTCATAGGTTGAACTCAGCTTGGTCCTGATGGATTATCTTTTTTTAAAGAAAAAAATATTTAGTTTTTTTCCTGATTTTGATTTGCTGATACTTTTTAAAGAAATTTTATATCTGTGGTCATCAGGGAAATTGGTCAGTCATTTTCTTTTCTTGTGAACTCTTTGTCTGGTTTTGTGACAGGATAAAGCTAGCCTCATTAAATGTATTAGGTGGTGTTCCTTCCTCTGTTTTTCAAAAGAGTTTGTGTTGGGTTATATTTTTTTCCCTTAAATTTTCAATAGAATTCATTCAGTCCTCAAATTTCCTTTGTGAAAAGATTTTTAATGGAATTGATTTTAGCGCCTTTCAGATTTTTGTGTCCTGAGTCAGCATTAGTGATTTGTGATTTGTGAAGTACTTATTTTTCTAGTTATTAAATTCAGTGATGTCAACTTTCTCTTTATGTTGCTTCATTATCCTTTTAATTATGATAAGATCTGAAATGATGTTACGTTTTTTCACTGAGATTTGTGTCTTGTATTTTCTCTCTCTTTAAAATAAATCTAGCTAGTGTTTCATCAACTTTATTTATTTTTCAAATATACAGATTTTGCTTTCATTGATTTTCTCTTTTTTTATCTTACTTTCCTTTTATTGATTTTTATTCTTGGTTTTATTCTTTTCTTCTTGCTTATTTGGATATACTTTACTGTTCTTTTTCTAGCTTCTTAAGGTAGAAGCTAAGATAAGTGATTTTGGATTTTTTTTCTCCTCTCATAGTAGCATTTAGACCTATAAATTTCCCTCAAAACTCTGCTTGAGCTGTATTTCACATATTTTTTTAAACGTTTCATTTGGAAATAATTGTAGACTCACAGGAAATTGTAAAAATAATATGAAGAATTCTGTGTATTGTTCACCCACTTTCTTTCAGTGGTGACACTTTGCACATGTATAATATCATATCAAATGCAAGGAATTGACATCGATATATTGACATTGACATACTGTTAACTAGAACACAGATGTTATTCAGCTTTCATTGTATTTTTAAGCTGCATATCTTTCTTGCTGTGTGTGTGTAGAGTTCTATGCAGTTTATTCAGTTTAGATTTGTGTAATCAACACCATAGTTAAGATGCAGAAGTGTGGCATTACCACAAAAGACCTCCCTATGTTACCTCTGTATTCTCATTGATCCTCCATGCCACCCACTGCCCCTGACCCTTGGAAACCGCTCATCTGCCCTCCATCTCTATAGTTTTGTCATTTTGATAATGTTATATAAGTGGAATTATGTAGTATACGGCCTTTGGGGATTAGCCTAATTAGCAGTCTCATTTATTGAATTTTTCATCATATATATTTCATTATATTTCATATATATGCATCACATATATTTTCATATATTTATATATTCCATATATGTGTGTATATATATATATATATTTACTTCTAAAAGTTCCATCTGTTTCTTTTTTATATCTTCCATTTATCTCCTACCACGTTCATGTTGTCTTTTAAATACCTATACATATTTATGATAGTTGTCTAAAATTCTTGTTCGGACATTCCTCCATTTCAGGATTTATTCATACTGACTGCTTTTCCCTTTCTTTTTGGTTACATTTTCTTGCTTCATTGTAGGTTCAGTAACTTTGAGTTGGATGGTAGACATTGTGAATATTACTATCTGGATTTTGTTGTTTTTTTAGACTACTGAACTTTACGCTGCTGCTGCTGCTGCTGCTGCTGCTAAGTCGCTTCAGTTGTGTCCGACTCTGTGTGACCTCATAGACGGCAGGCCACCAGGCTCCCCCGTCCCTGGGATTCTCCAGGCAAGAACACTGGAGTGGGTCGCCATTTCCTTCTCCAAGGCATGAAAGTGAAAAGTGAAAGTAAAGTCGCTCAGTTGTGTCTGACTCTAGCGACCCCATGGACTGCAGCCTTCTAGGCTCCTCTGTCCATGGGATTTTCCAGGCAAGAGTACTGGAGTGGGGTGCCATTGCCTTCTCTGATTGAACTTTATACTTTGAGGCAAATGAGGTATTTGTGAATCAGTTTGATATTTTTTAAGGTTTTACTTCAAGTTTTTTAGATGGATGTGGAGTATCTTTTGTTGTTTACATGTCTGACTCTTTTGCGACCCCTGTTGGATTTCTCAGGCAAGAATACTGGAGTGGATTGCCATTTCCTTCTCCTGGGGATCTTCTTGACCCAGGGATTGAACTGGCATCTCCTTTGTCTCCTGCCCTGGCAGGCAGATTCTTTACTTCTGCATTACTTGGGAAGCCCCTGGGGGTATCTTTTACTCTAGCGCTAATTTAGCCTCATTATTTGGGTGCAGATCTCTGCTGTCTCTAACTTATTGCCTTGGCCATTCAACTGGAACTCTTTGCTCTTGCTGGTCAAAATTCTAAATGTCTCCCAACTATCTATTGAACAATGGAAATTGTTCAGTTTTTGCTTTGCCTCACTGAGTTTCATATGTTGCTTAGAATTAGGCAACAGATGACGGGGACCTCCCCGCTTTGCAGATTATTGGAGCTCTTTTAATGTGGCTCTGTTCTCTTCAGAGCCTCCCCTCATATCTTCTCTTCACAATCTCTAACTGCCTCATATGTTAACTGAGCTCAATCTCTAACTGAGCTCTCTCTCATATGTTTCACCAACTTAGCAGGCTGTGGTTTTCTTCTTGGGTTCTCCTCCTTATGATGCAAGTGCTTGCACTAAGAAAGGCAATTCTAGGGCTTATATTTATTACAGTTTTGTGTAGCTTTGTTTAATGCCCAAAATTAATTGTTTCAAATATATGTTTTTTCAGTGTTCTGATTCACAAAGAGGATAAGTCCTACCATGGTTACTTCATCATGTGCAGAAGCAAAAGTCTCCTCTCTTTGTGTTATTATTATTTTGTGGTAAAATACACATAGCATAAAATTTACTATTTTAATCATTTTTAAGTATAGCTAATGCTAAGTGGCCACCTAATGCAAAGAGCTGACTCATTGGAAAAGACCCTGGTGCTGGGAAAGATAGAAGGCAGGAGGAGAATGGAATGACAAAGGATGAGATGATTGGATGGCATCATCAACTCAATGGACATAAGTTTGACCATACTCCAGGAGATAGTGAAGGGCAGGGAAGCCTGGCATGCTGCAGTCCATGGGGTTGCAAAGAGTCAGATATGACTGAGCAACAACAAACCTCCTTTCAGGATCCAATATGGTTATTATGTTTATGTCTCTCCCTGCAAAGGCTTCCCTGGTTGTGCAAGGGCTTCCCTGGTTGTGCAATGGTAAAGCATCCGATGTAGGAGATGCAAGAGATACAGGTTTGATCTCTGGGTCAGGAGGATCCTCTAACGAAGGAAAGGGCAACCCACTGTAGTATTCTCACCTGAGAAATCTCATGGACAGAGGAGCGTGGTAGGCTACAGTCCACGGGGTCGCCTAGAGCTGGACACGACTTAGCGACTAAACAGCAACTCTCCCTGCAAGTCCTGTTCTCCTTATATTTCCTTACTTTGCTGTATTTAACCCAAAATAGATACTCACTAAAGATTAATTTAAGGAAGAAAAGGCATCCCTATCTGCAATCATGGATGAAGCTAGTGACTCATTTGTCTCAGACTTTATTTATTGCCTCTGATTTCTTCCTGTTCTTTCTTGAACCCACTGCATCTGGATTTCCCGTTTCTCCACAAAAACATCTTTGTCAGAATTCCCCAAAGACCTCTTTGACTTTGCTTAATCCAGTTGTCAACTATCAGTCTTCATTGACCCATCAGTAGGATCTGAATCCAGGTCATTGTTCCCGCTTCCTTAGAACACTTTATTTGTTTGACTTCTGGGGCACTCCTTTCTCCTAGCTTTTCTCGTAAATCTCTGATTGCTTCTTCTCAGTCTTTTTGCTGGTTCCTTCTCATATCTTAGTTTTCAGTGGAGAGTCCAGGGCTACATCCTTGGTACTCTTTTCTTTTAACCTCTTTCCCTCAGTGATCTCACCTGATTTCATGGCTGTAAATACAACTGTGCCCTGGTGAATCTTAGCTATATCTTTCTAACCTGAACCCTAGCCCTAAACTCCAGGCTCATATGCATAAGCCTATATATATAGCACTGCCATTTGGCTTTATGATGGGTTATCTCTTATGTCATGTTTGAAAAACAACTCAATCATCATTCTTTCCTCTTAGCCTGCTTCTTCCTCAGCTTGCTTTAGATTGGTTTATGGCAACTTAATTCTTCCACTGGTCAGGCTGAAACCCTGGGACTCAGCTTTACTTCTTTCACTCCTAAGTTTGATATACCTGCAATTTTTGTCTGTACTTTCTTCACAATACATTCAGGATCTAACTGGTTCTTACCACCTTCACTGCTATAACTGTGGCTCCAAGCCACACTTTTCTTTCCTCTAGATAATCTGTAACTTTTTAACAGGTCTTCTGGCTTCAGTTTTTTCCCAGTTAAAGGTGATTATTCCCATAATAGTCTGAACAATCTTTCTAAAAATAGTTGGTTAACTTCTTTCCCTGGGAAGAAGGAGTTGATGTACTTTTTCCTATTCCTCCTTCTAAGTACAACTAAAGATCCTAGACATTATATATTAAACAAACATGGACTCTGGATGATGCTGAGAAGAAGGTAGTCCAACCAGGGACCCCAGGACCCAAGGAATGACATGACAGTGGATTCCTTGAGTATTCTTTTTGCCATATATATCACAGACTCCAATCTGAGATGCTGGCAACCCATAAATACTAGTGCAACAGAAGCCTGCTCTCTCTAGCCAAAGGACCAAGAAAGAGACAGCTTAGCAAGACAGAAAGCTGTTAGATAATAACTGCTGTTCTCCAGACAAACAGCACAGAAATCTTTAGCCATTATTTCTTCAAGTACTTATTTTAGCTCTGCTATTTTTCTCCACTTCTTTTGTGACTGTGATGGCATGATTGTTAGTTCTTTTGTCATGGTGCCACAGGTCTCTTAGCTTCTGTTTATTTACTTTCAGTGTATTCTCTTTGTTCTTCAGAGTGGGTAATTTTTAAAATTCTGTCTTCCATTTCACTGATTCCTTTTTCTGACTCCTCCTTTTTTGCTACTGAGCCCATCCATTGAGTTTTTAAATTTTGGTTATTGTGTTTTCCAAAAGATATAAAAGGAGTGAATACTTCCCAATTCATTTTAAAAAGCTAGAATTATTCTGGTATTAAAGGCAGAAAAAAGACATTAAAAAATACAGACTAACATCATTTGTGAATATAGATGCAAAAATCCTGGGCAAAATATTAGCATACAGAATTCAGCAATACATATATAGAATTGTATGACCACTATGACCAAGTGGAGTTTGTACCAGGGATGCAAGCCTGGTTCAATATTTGAAAATCAATTAATGTGATACCATATTAGCAGAATAAATAAAGAAAAATCAAATGATTGTATCACTTGATGTAATGAAGCATGTAGCAAAATCCAGCATCTAATTAAAAGCTCTCAGAAAATGAAGAATAAAGTAAAACTTATTTAACTAGATAAACAGTATCTACACAAACATACAGCTAATATTATACTTAATAATGGCTGACTGAATGATTTTTCCCAAAGATTAGGAATAAGCAAAGATGTATATTTCTATTCCACATGGTCCTGGAATTTATAGCTTATACAGTAAGACAAGAAAATAAAATAAAAGGCTTACAGATCAGAAAACATGAAATAAAGTTGTTTGCATCTACAGATGACATGTTTATCTATGTAGAAAATCCCAAAGAATCTACAAAAGCAAAACAATTCCCCCAAATCTAGAACTATTGAGTTCAGCAAGATTGCACAATACAAAATAAACACACAAAAATTGACTTCACATACTGTTAATGAACATGTGGACACTAAAATTAAAAATTCATTATACTTCCTGAAAAATAAACAAGCCTAGGTATAAATCTAACAAGACAGTTATAGGACTTTATGCTGAAAAATGCAAAATCCTGGTGAAAGAAATCAAAGTGTATCTAAATAAATGGAGAGACATACCATGTTCATGGATTGGAAACTCCAACACAGTTATGATATCAGTTCTTTTCAAATTATCATACAGGCTTAATGCAGTTTCTACTAAAATTACAGCCAAAATTTTTATAGATATAGACATGTTGATTCCAAAGTAAATATGGGAAACAAAAGAACCAAGATAGCTAAAACAATTTTGAAAAGAAAGAGTAAAGTGAGAGGAACCATTCTGCCTGTTTCAAGACTTATTTTATAGCCATAATAGTTGAAATTATGTGGTATTGTTGGAAGGATAAACACAGAGGTAAGTGGAACAGTGTAGGGAACCCAGTATAGAAAATAATGTAGAAAACCGCAGCAGTATGCAGTGGCTTCTCTTGTGGAGCATGGGCTCTAGAGTGCGCCGGCTTCGGTAGTTGTGGTTCCCAGGCTCTAGAGCACAGGCTCGATAGTTGTGGCATGTGGCATGCTTCGTGGTATATGGCTGCTCTGTGACATGTGGGATCTTCCCAGATCAGGGATCCAACTCGTGTAATCTGCATTGGCAAGCAGATTCTTTACCACTGAGCCCCAAACCAACAATTTTAAAATTCAAATTTATGGAGTGTTTACCAAGTGCCAGGCCCCATAGGCGCTTGGGCACTCTCCGTGAATGGACTGGATGGAGACCCGCCCCCCGCCCCCAACCAAAGGAGCCTCGTTGTCAGGAGAGATAGAAGTCCAGTAGAGAGATTGTAATAAAGGAACCATTGCCTTGTTGTTCTGGAGGGCAGTGCAGGGATGGGGTGGGGCAGGTTGGCGTGCAGGGCTGCCCTGGTGGAGCAGGTGACACCCAAAGTCAGGCTGGGGGCAGGTGAGGGAGTTAGACAGGTGGCTGGAGGGAAGAGCACTTTCAGAGGCCAGAGGACAGGTGAGGTAGGTGTGATGGTCGTGTTGACTGAGAGCCTGTGGGCTGGGCCGAGGCCCTGGTGGGCGGGGCTGAGGCCATAATGGGCGGGATCAGGGCGAGCAGAGCTTGTTAGGGGTCTTGGCGCAATTGGAGGATTTGGCTTTTACTCTTTGGGAAATGGGGCTTCCCTGGCGGCTAGGGGTAAAGAATCCATTTGCCAGGCGGGTTCAGTCAAGGGAGGGGGAAGATTTCCTAGAGGAGGAAATGGCAACCCTCTGCAGTATTCTTGTCTGGGAAATACCATGGACAGAGGAGCCTGTCTCTGGGGTCACAAAAGAGTCAGACATGATTTAGCGACTGAGCGACAACAAACTTTGGGAAAGGGGGAGCCATTGCCGGGTTTTGAGCAGAGCAGTGGCATGAATGGACGTAGGCTGTAATGGGCTGACTCTGCCTGCCCTTTGTGGGTGAGGACAGGATGGGGAGCCCATCCCGTTAACCCAGGGGAAGGGAGATGGCGGTTCGCATCAGGGTCGTGTGGAAATGACGTTTTGATTCTGGGTCCTGTTGGATGGTAGCGATCACGGCAGCACACAATCAGACAGGAGATGTGGAAAGGAGTGAATTTTGGCCCGCTAGTCCGGGAAACAGGCATTCTATGGTCATTGTGGGGAAGCCCTCAGGACCCCTGGTGGGGAGTGGTGGGCGGTCCAGTTCCCTGTGTGGATGAGTCACACTGGAGGTGGGAACAGGCTAATTGCTGCAGGTGAACAGGGTTTGGGAGAGAGGAGTAGGCCTCAGAGACAGAGGTGTGGGCTGGTGCGCATTCAGTGGATGGATGGGGCTTCTGAAAGGGAAACAGAGAGGGTCCAGAGCCTTGGACTGAGACTGGGCCCTCCAGTGTTGAAAGGTCAAGGAGACCTGCTGAAAGCAGCAGGTCAGGTGCAGAAGAGCCCAGGGAGCAGGAGTAGGTGGGTGGCTGGTGTCAGAGGTTGGGGGTGCTCGCGGGTGCTGGCAGCAGGACCCTGCGGTGTGGAGTAGCTGGGGCTGGGGGATGAGCAGTCAAAGCCGGTGAGGTGAGAAGAGGAGATAGCCAGGATTGTGCCCATGTTTTCCTTCCAAAAAGAATAACGCATATGGCAGTGGGGGTGGGGGAGCGGGGCCAGGAACAGGGATTTTGTAAATGCAAGACTTTCTGTCTTGTCTTGGAGGTTCAGCGGGCTTGCTGCAAACCTGCAGCTGAAGGGGCCCCCATGCCCGTCCTTATGGGCTCCCACCCACGTGGGCGCCCAGAGGGGTTCCAGGGGGAGCTGGCTGAAGCCGGGAGGTAATCGGATATGGGAGGAAGGTAGACATGGAGACGTAAAACACTGTCTGAATGAAGGGCAATCGTATTTGAAGTAATTTGAAGATTGACAGGAAATTCATAAAGGGAATATGGAGTTCCATTTACAGCAGCAGGAGATTGCCTTGTCCATAGCTTCCTGACCTCTGGAAGAACAGAAGTTGCTGCTGGCAGAGTTCCAAAACATGAAAATGTAAAATGGAATTGAATAATCTCTCCTAAATCAATTTTGTGAGCCAAATGACCTACAGAGGGATGTGATGTAGTGCGAGTGTGCGGCCGAGCACTCCTGTCTGCTGAATGCATTAGGACAACTGGTTCTGGAGACTCTCTAAGGCTGCTTTCCTTCGGTCCGGGTCTGGGTCCGGGAGCCTGGCTGCTGCTCTCGCCATCTCCAGAGGCCAGTCTGGGAAGCGGTGCTACTTGTTCTGGTTTGCTGAGTTGGTTGCAGACTCTGCCAAAGGGTCTTCAGGCGGCTGTGGACAGGGGCTCTGGCCCAGCAGGAATGTCTCTGCTGGCTCTTTAGTGCTTTGCAGCTGTCTGTGTGGCAAGGTTCCTGAGTGTGAACACTCTATTGTGCTCTGCGTTCTGACATCCTTCCCCACCGTCAGCCAGTGCCGAGGGGGAGCTCAGCTGTGTTGGTCCCAAGGCTGAGCAGGGACGTTGCTATTGGCACTTAGTCCTGGGAGGGAGTCTTGGCGCTTTCCTTTGGCTGTTGTTTTTCGTTGTCAGGGCCTAACACGATGGTGTGTGCTGAGTTTATCAGTCCCGCTGGTGCTGGTTTCCACCCCGCCCCCATCTTCCTCTCACCCCACCCCCTCCCTCTCCCCATATGCAGAAAATACTCTTGAATAAGGAGAGGTTTTAGCTTAATCAGCAAATGCTGTTCCGTTAGCACAAATCCCAAAGGCACAGGAGGGCCTTTTAGCAGCTTAGAGTAAGAAGCTCTGGCCTGCTGGCAGAGGCAGTGCTGGCCCACATGAACATGTAGGGATGAGCTCAGAAAAGCCAATGGATTCCTGTGCCTTTTCTTCTCCAGTGTGAGACTGGAGAGCCAAATGACCAACAGAGGGATGTGATGTAGTGCGAGTGTGTGGCCGAGCACTCCTGTCTGCTGAATGCATTAGGACAGCTGGTTCTGGAGACTCTCTAAGGCTGCTTTCCTTCGGTCCGGGTCTGGGTCCGGGAGCCTGGCTGCTGTTCCAGTTCCCAGGGGGACTTAATTCTAGGAATACGGTACTTGTTTATTTTGAAAAAATCAATACTTAGCTTTGCAAACTTGGATCAAATAGAGGAGAAAGTGCTTAGAGGGAGGTTGGTTAAAAAAGATGACAAATTCTCATGGTTATGAGACTCGTCATTGTCAGCACACCTATTTTTTCCCTTTTTACAACTTTTATTTCCAAGGCCTTGAGGCAGTCTCCATTTACCCTCCTTGTAGACTGAATGTGCACACACGTTATTAATAGCAGGTGTGGGAAAGAAAGAATGCTTTCTATTCTGAAAGACTCCCTGACTCCCTGACTTTGGACTTGAAATCCTGTTTGTCCCTAGGGATCTAGGCCAGTGCTTCTCAGACTTTACCCTGCGCGTGAATCACTGGGAGTCTTCAAATGCCGATTATGATCCAGTAGGTTCAAGGCAGGCCTGGGACTCTTCATTCCCAGTGAGCTCCCCTGGGTCCCCTTGGAGAGACTCTGGTCAGCCCACATGGTCTGTTTCCAGGTGTCTGTCACCAGCTTGGTGTCTGAGGGAAAGTACAGGTTGTGGTATCAGATCGAGGCCCCTGAATGATGGAGATGGCCTCTGGCTTCACTGTGTGCTGTCTGTCCGCCATCAGGCTCCTGGAGCGGGTGGGGCGGGGTGCGCGGGCCAGGAGCCAGGCAGCTGAGTGGTGTTGTGTGGGTGCTGTGTGTCCCCTGTGTTGTCCAAGAACTGGCTGCCCAGGGAAAGACACTGCAGTTTAGAAGAGTCGAGAAGGGTTAGAAGGTTGTTCTGCTAGGAAATGTGTCAGGATGCAGCCCAGGCCTCTCTGAGCACAAAGCCTGGTACTGCTGCACCCTGGGTGACCACCAGGGACTGGGGCCAGTTGGCATGACTCAGAAAAAGCTGCCCCAGAAGACCCGGCCCTCCCTGGCCCCTCCTCCTGAGCGATAGGAAGGTGGCAGACTGGAAAGACTTGGGTTTGGAAATAGGCTGAGAGAAGTTCAGTGTGAGAGAAGCATCAGTACTTAGACTCACAGCAATGGCCAGCTTACCGTGTGGGCGAGCTCGGGTTGGGGGACATCTGGCCACCTTGGGAAGGGAGGTGGCAGTGGGAGATGGCACCAGGAGCCCCGTGCTGGGGCAGAGGGTTAGGTGATGTCTAAAAACCCTGAACAGTTCTCTTGGGAGATTTTAGGAATCCCGTATGCCCCTGTGGTCTGTGACTCCCTGAGCCCTTAGCACCGCACGTGGGTCCAGCAGCCAGGAGGGAACCGCGGTCTTTGCTGCATGACGTTGAGGAACCACAGAACTTTTGGCAGCTGAAGGGAGTCCTTCTGACATACGGGAAGTAGAGTGAAAGCTCTGTGAAACAGAGCTGTATCCAGGTAACCTTAATGCGACAGAAGGAGATCAGTGTCTCACTGAAGTAGAAACAGAAGAGCCAGCAGCTGGAGCGTGTGGGAGGAGGGGTGGATTTACTGCCGCAAAGGGTTAATCCTTTCAGAGGTTCAGAAATACTTTTAGGGAATTAATGTCCAGGATCTAATGGCATATTGATGACTGTGATGCATGTGGTTCCGTAAAAGCTTTTAGACTCTGGCTCTGTTTCAAGGGCACAGATTTAAGATGACTCCCGATCTTTCTCCATGTAGGAAGAGTCCTTTGTTCCCCCAGGAGCATCCGCACTTTTCATAAAAATGTCGACCTGACAGGAGCTCTCCCCACGGCCAGGCCAGGCCCTGGGTGGCAGCCACCTTGCCATGTTCCTGGGCCCTCGAACAGAGTCTGGACTGGCTGTAGTTCCTGGCAGAGCAGAGTTCAAAGACTGGTTCCCTTGCTTGCTGGCTGTGGAGCTGTTGGACAAACCATTCAGCCTTTCTGGGCTCAGGCTCTGCATCTAGAAAATGGAAGTATAGTCACTGTCTCGATGAGTTGGTGTGAGGAGGGGCCTGCCAGCTGGGAGTGCTCAGCGAAAGGGGGCTGCTATTAAGGCAGTGGCCAGCAAGCGCAAGGAGAATTTAACAGTGTCCAGAATTGATGGCCTGCCTTCTAGAATAGTCAGCATCCCATGCTTTATATTTAGTGTAAGAATTTGAAATAATCTTACAAAGCAGACACTTTGGTCTGCTTCCGCTACAACTGAGCAGATCACCTACCTTAGCGGGAGGAGAGACACTTTTCATCTCAGATACGCTGCTGGTTACAAGGCATGCAGATGGTGAAGTCTGAAGCGGTTCCTGTAAATGTGGACCTTCTGGCTTCACAGTGTCCGTGTCTTCAAGTCCATGACACGCTCTCTGAACTTGAGGAAGTTGCTGTTGAACATGACTAATGAAATACCATGACCAGACTACTGAAAACTTGGCGACCTTGGTTTTTTTCTTCCTTTAATTACTGTTTTTATATTTAGAAAACCCCAAACTTTTCTTTAAAACAGTTTTAGAATTACAGATTTATTATAAAGATAGTATAGAGAATTCTCACAGCCAGTTTAATGGTTTACATTAGTCAGGTCCATTTGTCATAATTAATGGACTGATGTTGATACATTATTAGTCATGAAAATCTATCCTTTCAGTTTTCTTAGTTTTTCCCTAGCGTCCTTTTTCTGTCCCAGGATACGTTTGTCATGTTTCTTTAGGCTCTTCTTGGCTATGATACTTCCTTAGGCTTTCCTTGTTCTTGATGGAGTTTTGGGTAGGACTGGGCAAATATCTTGTAGAATGTTCCTCTACTGAAATTTGATGTTGTCCCATGATCAGATTGAGGGTGTAGGTTTTGGGAAGAAAGTCCACAGAGGCAAAGGGCCCTTCTCACCATGTCCTTCCAGGGTGGGTGGCCTCACGTGACCTACATGGTGGACACTGGCCGGGGTCACCTGGCTCCTGTGTGTCTGTCCGGTCTCTCCACTGCATAGCTGTTCCCCTTCCACCATTCTCTGGAAGGAGATTGACATGCCCACCCTGTAGCTGAGGAGGGGCTGCTCCCTTCCCTCCCCAGGATGGAGCAACTGAGAACCCATGGATTTTCCCACAGAGCAGGTTCCCTCTTCTCCCCTTATCCTCCCCTTATTCACCGACACTCACTTGTGTCACTTTGGATCCGTGGGAATTTATCCTTTGGTGTAGAGCCCTGCGCTGCTTTCTCTATTCCATTGCTCAGATTGCTTTGGTTTTGATGGATGGGAATTCATTCATTGGCTCCTGTGTCCCTTTGATGTGCCCCCGTCATTGTGGGTGTGTTTGCTCTGTCTTGTTTTTTAAGCGTATCTTTCCTTTCTTGTGCTATAAGATACTCCAGGCCCATTTTTTGTGTATCCTGCCCCTGACCTAAAAAGCAGGAGCCCGGTTCCTTTGATCAGAAAATGGCATAAGAAACCAGTGTCTGGAGGCTGGTGTGGATGTTGTTACTGAGGTGTGGTTACTTCTAGGCATTCCTGGCTGACAGCTCAGGGTAGATGTATGTACATACTAACCTGTGTATCCAGACATAGCTATCAATATTTCTGTGTGTAACCATCTGTATTGGTATAAAGCTGAACATGAGTTCATGCTGACATTTGCAGCGCCAGTTCACCCAGCCTCTCCCCTTCCTGTGTATAACCTCCCCTCAAACAATGGGACACCTGGCTCCTACCACTGGGTCCACTTTTACTTAATGACTTAATTCCAGCACACATGCTCAGCAAGACCAGGATCGTTCATCAGCTTACATCTCCTGGGAAACAGCCCTACCAACTAGAGCACAGCACTGAGCACAGTTCCTTTGCTTTCACTCTTATGGCCTCTACTCGTTTCCAGAGTTCCTCACCCCAACTCCTATGCCCCACCCTCTCCAGGGAGGCTGATGCAGACATTTGAAGTGCAGTTGAAGCCATTTGTCACATTCCGCATTCCATCTCAGGAGTCTCCTGATATCCTAAATGCTTTCAGAATTGCATACATTAAGGTTTATTTTTTGTGCTGTAAAGTTCTGTAGCTTTTGACAAATGCTTACTGTTTTGTAGTCACCATTGCAACGTAATAGTTTCACTGCTCTAAAAAATCTCCCGTGCTTCCCCTGTTCAGCCCCTTCCCCGAGCCCTAGATAATCACTGATCTGTTTACCATCTCTGCAAGTGTATCTTTTCCAGAATGTTATATGGTTAGAATCATACAGTATGTAGCTTACTCAGACAAACCTCTCTCACTTAACAGTATGTATTTAAAGATTCATTTATTTTGTGTATATGTGTGGTTTGATATGTCATTTCTTTTTTATTGTTGAATAATATTCCATTATACTAACATACTGTGACTTGTTTATCTGTTTACCTATTGAAAGATGTTTCTGTTGCTTCTAGCTTTTGCTGGTTATGAATAAAGCTTCTATAAACCTTTGTGTGCAGGTTTTTCTGGACATGAAGTTTTCAATCCATTTGGGCAAATATCAGGGAGCATATCACATCGTAAGACTGTTTAGTCCCTTTAGGAATGAATGAGAGTGACCTCCTGCTTTTCTGCTTCCTTGCCAACTTTTGGTAATGTCAGGATTTTTTAGACTTTAATAATCCTAAAAGGTGTATAGTTGTATCTCATTCTTTTAATTTGCAATTTCCTAAATTCCCCAAATTTGCAGTTTTGCTCTGTTTTTCATTTGATGAGTCAGTCTTGAAGACTGACTCTCTTCTGCTGCTTGCAAATATAGTAGCTTCCCCTATCTGCAGTTTTGCTTTTCAGTTTCATTTACCTGAGGTCCAAAAATAAACAATTCATCTTTTCATGAATCTGAGGAGCATGATGAAATCTTACACTGTCCTGCTCTGTCCTGTCTGGGCTGTGGATCACCCCTTTGCCAGTGTGTCCTGCCCTTCAGTCACTTAGCAGTCCTCTCTGTGATCAGATGGCTGTTGCAGTATTGCAGTGCTTGTGGTCAAGTTACCCTTATTTGACTTAATACTGGCCCCAGACTGTAGTGTAGTGATGCTAGCAATTCAAACATGCCAGTGAGAAGCTGTCAAGTGTTTCCTTTAAGTGAAAAGGTGAAAATTCTGATCTTAATAAGGACAGAAAAAATTGTATGCTGAGGTTGCTGGGGTCTACGGTAAGAAGGAATCTTCTCTGCATGAAATTTTGAAGAAGGAAAAAGAAATTTGTGCTAGTTTTGCTGTCGTACCTCCAACTGCAAAAGTTACGGCATGGTGTGTGATAAGTGCTTAGGTTAACGTGGAAACAGCACCAAGTTGGGGGAAAGACAAAAATAGAAGGTGTGTTCCGATTGTTGGCAATGTGTTGGACAGAAGGCATGATTTGTAAGAAGTCTTCAGCAAGGGAGGCCCTAAACGAGTGGCCCCAGCCAGTTACTGCACATAGGATTGGGTACACAGATTCGGGACTAGGTTTGGGCTGAAAAAATATAAAAATTACTAGAGAAGCTATTAGATATTATCAATCTCTTACTGTGCCCAAACTATCACTTAAATTTGATCATAGGTTTGTGTGTTTAGGAAAAAGCATACTATACAAAGGGCTCACTCCTCTCTTGATTTCAAGCATCCCCCGGGGGTCTTGGAACACAGCCAGTGCAGATAAGCAGGACAACTGTGAACTCTTTCTTTTCCAAGCAAGCTGTTTCCATGTCTTCTGTTGGCAGTGTGAATGTTGGTTTTGTGGTCAGCATCTTTCTAGCTTGAGCTACTTTCAGAATCTACATTCATATACTGATTATAAGGATCCGTTTTAGGGATAGTTGCTTCTGTGTCATTTACATTGAAATATTGGTGCCTTTGCAGTGAAATACACAGGTTATCTTCTGGCACTGTGTGGGGTTTGGGGACAAATGTGTTATAATTACTCTGATGGTAATATAATTCCAGACGTCTGGATGGAGTCTGGGGACAAATGTATCATCTGGACTTTAGGAAATCACTCCAATGGTAACATAATTCCAGATGTCTGGAAACTGAAACTCCTGATTTCTGATCAGAAGTTGTCCTTGGCATCCTGAATCTTTCAGGAAAAATCCAGGCTCGTGAGCTCCTGCTCCACACACTCTGGGGCCTCTGGCTTTGGCTGCAGCCTGTGCTTCCACCGGAACCCCCACTTCACCCCTTCACTTTGTCTGTGTTCCAGCCAAACTGGGCAGAGCTCTGACCTTGTTCTTGCTTTCCATCTGTTGGGACTGCCCTCTGAGCTCTGTGTGTCAGTGTTGCCCCCGGGCCCGTGTGTCAGTGTTGCCCCCGGGCTTGGCAGAGCGCTCTTGTCCATCCACGCAGCTCTCCTGGCCTGCCCGGAAGGAAGCAGCTTGTCGTGAACACCACGGCTCACTGCTTGTTACCTCAGCCGGGCAGGGAGACGTGCCTGCCTTGCATCACGGCTGCTGTGCCCCCATATCTGCTCCTCTCATGAGGGCGCTGCATGGCCTCTCCCCTGCACAGTGGGCTCCTCCAGCCTGTGCCCCCTGCCAGGCCCCTGAGCCGCCTCCCTGGAGCCCAGCGCAGTAGGACCACTCTCGGCTGCTGCCATCCTGCCCTTTCATGAGGGGCCTGCAGGCTGAGGGTATGCAGCACCTAGCTGGTGGGCTCAGAGATGACAGTGGCAGTGAGGACGACTCTAAAGATGGAGGGCCGTGTGACTTCTGATCCCCAGGGACCTGGCCAGGGGCCGCAGAAGCCCTCAAGCCAGTTCAGCTCCAGGTCGCCTACGTGCCCTGTAGTCACATGCAGGTGCCTTTCCTCACCAGCTGATTCTCTATCTGCTTCAGTCACTCTTCCCAAGGGTCACTCCTCCCAAGCCCGCTGTCCCAGCTCCGCCCAGATTTCTCTTTTCTTCCTTTGTCTGTTGAATGCTCCTGGTTGGCTTGGGGACGGGGGCTGTTGCCAGGTCAGCTGCCAGTGGGGCTTGCCCAGAGTCACGTGTTAAACTCTCACTGCGTTTGTAGTGTGTCTCAGTTTGTGGTTGGGAGGATATGGGTGTTTCACATTTCCCGTTCTTGCTTTGTCTTTCCCCTGGAGGGCTGGTGGCTCCACAGCCAGTAGAGACCATTCTGCCCTCACTCCTATGTCTCTCCAGTGTGGCTGCTGGTGCTCCAACTTCCCTCCTTCCTTCCCTTCCTTCAGGGTCTAACCCACTCTCTGACAACTCCCACCGGGGTTTCCCCACCACCTTGGACTGTTTGTCTGCCTCTTTGACGTCTCCACTCACAAGGCTCATGAGCATGTCTCAGACTTCACAAGTCTAGAGCTGAACTCTTTAACTCCCATTGCAGCCCTCATGTCTCACCTGATGGAGCCAAGGCCTTGGAGCCTCCCTGACATCACTTCTTATCTCAAACCTACATCCAGTCCTCTGGGAAATCCTGTGTTTCAGGGTGCCCAAAGAGCTGATGAGGACATGTGGCTCTTAAGACCGGATTTGAATAACACAATACCAAATCCATTCAAATGCTTTTAATAAAATCATCTGGGAGAGAGTTTGATAATTTATATAAAGAAAATGTACGAGGCACTTAAAACTGGGGTCGTCTGTTAGTGTCAGATGAACACATATAAAGATAGAAGGCTTTTTAATATAAGATGCAGTTTATAATGATAAGAGAAAATAGTTGTGATAAAGACAGATTGATTCTGAGTTTATATATTTGTAATAACTAAAACATTTTATAGGAAAATTGGCTGATTTATAAGGTGAAATTGATAAATCTGCCATCATATGGACTGTGTTAATGTTGCTTTCTCAGGAATTGATAGATCCAATACACACATGAGTGAAGTGTTCAAGATTTGAACAACTCTATCTCTTGGTCATATAAAAAAAATGCAGCCATTAAGGAATATATAAACTCCAGTACTTTGGCCACCTGATGCGAAGAGTTGACTCATTGGAAAAGACTCTGATGCTGGGAGGGATTGGGGGCAGGAGGAGAAGGGGACGACAGAGGATGAGATGGCTGGATGGTATCACTGACTCGATGGACGTGAGTCTGAGTGAACTCTGGGCGTTGGTGATGGACAGGGAGGCCCGGCGTGCTGCGATTCACGGGGTCGCAAAGAGTCGGCCACGACTGAGCGACTGAACTGAACTGAACTGAACTGAAGTTCTAAATGCATGTGAAACAGTTTCGAAATCTGACTTGTATTTGGTCACAATGTAAACTCACATTCTTTCAGGGTATATTCTCTGACCAAATGAAGCTAAGTCAGAGTTCAGTTATAAAAGCTAAAGAAAGAAAGTCTATGTGTTTGGCATTTGTGTCAGTTGCTTAGTTGTGTTTGACTCTCATGGACTGCAGGGGTCCTTGTCCCTTGTCTCGCCGGGCTCCCTTGTCCATGGATTCTCCAGGCAAGAATACTGGAGTGGGTAGCCATTGAGAAACATTAAAGATCTTTCAAGTTAAAGTGGAAGTGACAATGGGAGTATTTAGATTGGCTGACTCCAGAGATGTAAACGAAGGCTTGTGGGACCAGCAGTACTTAGAGGGAAATGTATGTCTTGAGAGTTAAGTGCTTGAAAAGAATAAAGACTCAGAATTGATCTAGTAAGTGTTTGCCTTAAGGTAGGAGAGCAAAAGAAAGTAGAAGGAAGGAAATTATAGCATAAGAACAGAAATTTGTAAGACAAAGAAAAGTACGAGTAATAAAAAGCTGGGCCTTTGTCAAGAAAATCAAATTTTCAAATCTTTGATAGGATTGATCAAAATATGAAAATAGTAGGCATAAATAAACAATATTACCTGTCTGTATCTTGTTGTTCAGTCGCTCAGTTGTGTCCAACTCTGCGAACCCTTGGACTACAGCATGCCAGGCTTCCCTGTCCATCACTAACTCCCGAAGCTTGCTCAGATTCATGTCCATTGGGTCAGATGCCATCCAACCATCTCATCCTCTGTTGTCCCCTTCTCCTCCTGCCTTCAATCTTTCCCAGCATCAGGGTCTTGTTAATAGTGTGAATAATTAGTATTTTAAAATGACATTTGTCAGTTAACTGCAAAATCAAATCCTGACAGGTCTTCTCATGGGTATGGAAGTGCTGATTCTAAAATCCAGGTAGAAGAGTCAGGGATCAAAATACTAATTACTTTTGAAGAAAAATAAGAGGGATTTACCCATATGAATGTTAAAGCTTATTATAAAAGTATAATATTTGATATCTGCATTATTAGACCAGGGACAGACAAATATGCCGGTGCAACAGAGTAGGGAACATATTCACATACCCTCATATCACACACAGCTGTATACCCCCCATACACACTCACATGCACCCACATCGACCCACCTACCTACACATACCCACATATTCGCACACTCAGATATGCCCGCACCCAACCACGTCCATATTCCCCCACACCCTACGCCCAAAGGAATTCATACTTTACAAGGTTACACTACAAGTCCATGGGCAGAGGAGAGATCTTTTAGTCAATACTGTGGGGATAATCTTCTACTCCTATGGTAAAGATTAGAATTAGATCCATACAAAATGCTTCATATATGAGACTGAATTCTAGATGGAATCAAATCCTGAGTGTGAAAAGCAAAACTGAAATTTACAGAAGACAGAAGACTGTCTTTGACATCTGGTTGAAGATGAATTTCTTAAACTAAGCACCAACTGTAAGGAAAAAGACTGGTTTATTTGTCTATATGAAATAGAAAAGTCATCTGTGTGGCGGAAGATATTTATAGAATTAAAAGACAGACTACAGATAGGCAGATACATTTGAAAGTCATATAACTTGAAAAGGATTGACATCAAAGATCTAGAAAGAATAAGCTTACAGTGGATAAAGGCTATAAAAAAATCCCAAATGAAGAAGTCATAAAGGTTATAAATGTATGAAAACTGTGTGATTTTTCAATTAATCTATGAAATGTGAATGAAAACAGTGAGAGACCACTTCTACTCCTCAGACTGATAAGCATGATGCCAGTTAATAAGTATCAGTGAGGTGTGGGTAAATGGGAACTCTTACCCCTTGCTGTTAAGAGTACAGGTTGGTATAACCACTTTGGAGGCTGATTTGGTTATATCAGTGAAGTTAGCAATGTGCACCTGGTAGGACCCACCAATGCCATTTTCAGCATTTGTTCTAGAATGTCCCATGAGTACCTGAGGACATGGTCCTACAGTGTTTATAGTAACAAGACACTGGAAACTACCCAACTGGCCTCAATAAGTGGATCCAAACATTTGTTTTCTTCACACTGTCAAAAATTATTCTGCGTTAAAAAGAATAAATTAGATCTCTGCATATCAAGATGCATAAATCTCAGTAACAATGCTGACTGTGAAAAACCAAGTTATGAAAGTATGGGTGCTGTATGGTGTCTTTGCTTTTGCATATTTACACAGCCAGTAGAGGTATAAACCCCTGAATGTGAGTGATGTGTTTAGATTATGTCATTATTTTCCTATAGAGAAGGAGAGGTTATCAGTAGCGTATAGGGCTTCAGTGGCATCTGAAAGCATTTTAAATAGAGATCTGAAGCAAATAAAGCAAAATGTTGACAACTCTTTATTCTTCATTGTAAGTACGTAGATGTCTACTATGTTTATTTTTTGATTTGAGATATAAATTTCACATGCCATAAAATTTGCCTGATTAGAGTTTATCATTGAGCAATTTTTGGCATATTTACAGAGCTATCACCATCTAATTCCAGAACATTTTCTGCAACTCAGAAAGATAGCTCATACCCATTGGCAGTCACCTCCCATTCTCCCCTTCTGCAGTCCCTCCCCACCATTAATCTACTCTCTATCTCTGTGGATTTGCCCATTCTGGACATTTCGTATAAATGGAATCATATAGAATGTGGTATGTGGACTTCTTCACTCAACATAATGTTTTCAAGGTTCGCCTATGTTGTAGCATGTATTAGTACTTTATTCCTTTTTATGGCTGAATTATATTCCATCCTATGAACATAACATTTTGTTTATCCTTTCATCCTTTAATGGATTGTTGGGTTATTTCTGTTTTTTAGCTATTGTGATTAATGCTGTTATGAACTTGATGTACAGGTTTTTGTATGAATGTATATTTTTCATTCTCTTAAGTATATAGGAGTGAAATTGCTGAGTCACAGGGCAACAATATATTTAACTTTTTGACAGACTGCCAGAGTGTTTTCCAAAATGGCAGGAAAAATATTTCCCGCCAATATTATATGAGGGTTCTAATTTCTGAATATCCTCACTAACACTTGTTATTGTCAGTCTTTTTGACTATAGCCGTTCTGGTGGGTGTGACATAGTCTGTCGTGAGTTTTGATTTGCATTAGCCTAATGACTATGGCTTCCCTGATGGCTGAGCAGTAAGAGAGTCTGCCTGCAGTGCAGGGGGCACAGAAGACACAGGTCCAATCCCTGGGTCAGGAAGATCCTCTGAAGGAGGAAAACGGCAACCCACTCCAGTATTCTTGCCTGAAAACATCCTATGGACAGAGGAGCCTGTTGGGTTACAGTCCATGGGGTCACAAAGAGTCAGAAATGACTGAGTGACTGAGCACATATATACACCCTAATGACTAATGATGGAGAAGGCAATGGCACCCCACTCCAGTACTCTTGCCTGGAAAATCCCTTGGACGGAGGAGCCTAGAAGGCTGCAGTCCATGGGGTCGCTGAGCGTCGGACACAACGGAGCGACTTCACTTTCACTTTTCACTTTCACGCATTGGAGAAGGAAATGGCAACCCACTCCAGTGTTCTTGCCTGGAGAATCCCAGGGACGGGGGAGCCTGGTGGGCTGCCGTCTATGGTGTCGCACAGAGTCGGACACGATAGAAGCGACTTAGCAGCAGCAGCAGCAGCAATGACTAATGATGTTTCAAATCTTTTCACTTGCTTATTGGCCATTTATATAGATTCTCTGGGGAAAAGTATATTCAAATGTTTTGCCTGTTGTTTAATTGAGCTGTCTTTTTTATTGCTGAATTGTAATTCTTTATGTATTCTGGATACCTATCAGATTTATAGAAGTTTTCTCCCATTTTGTAGCTTGTATTCTCCCTTTCTTTATTTACAGTTTCCTTTGAGGCACAACACTTTTCAGTTTTGATCAAGTCCAATTTATTTTTCTTTTTTTGTGTGTGATTTACAATTTTTGTATTTTTTATTTTATTACATTTTTTTGGGTTATTTTTCTTCCAGTTTTATTCAGACAAAATTTACATACAGCTCTGTGCAAGTTAAGGTATCCAGCATAATGATTTGACTTAATCATGAAATGATTATCACAGTATGTTTAGTGAGCATCCATCATGTCATATAGATACAAAATTGAAAAAAAACTTGTTTTCCTTGTGATTAAAACTTTTAGGATTTAATCTTTTAACAACTTTCACATATAACCTATATCAGTGTTATGTTGTACATTGTACCCCTCGTACTTATTTATCTCATAATTCGAAGTTCGTATCTTTTCACTCCCATCATACAGCTCTCCCTCCCAAACTCCTGCCTCTGGTAATCACAAATCTGATTTCTTTTTCTCTGCTTTTGTTTGTTTTTGAAATATAATTGTCCTCCAGTACTATGTTAGGTTCTGTTACACAACATAGTGATTCTATATTTCTGTATGTTTCAAGAGGATCACCGTAAGTCTAGTTATGATATGGCACCATACAAAGATATACATAATTATTGACTATACTCCACACACTGTACATTTTGTATCTGTGACTCATTTATTTTGCAAATGGAAGTTTGTTCTGCTTAATCTCTCTCACCTATTTCTCTCCTTCCCTTTCCTTCCTCCCTTCTGGCAATCACCTGTTTGCCCTCTATATCTATGATTTTGTTTCTGTTTGTTTAATAATTTTTTCAGATTCTACATATAAATGAAATCATACTATATTTGTCTTTTTATGTCTGACATTTTTTACTTAATTCTCTCTAGGTCTGTCAGTGCTGTCACAAATAATATTCCACTTATTTATTTTTAAAATATATGTTATTTTCAAATATATATTTATTTTTATTTATTTGGCTGTGCCAGGTCTTAGTTGCAGCACATAAGATCTTCAATCTTCAATAGGACATGTAGGATCTTTAATTGTGGCATGTGGGGTCTAATTCCCCAACCAGGGGTTGAACCTGGACCCCTGCATTCGGAGCATTGAGTCTTAGCCACTGGACCACCAGGGAAGTCCCTTCCTTTGTATTTATATACCACATCTTCTTTATCCATTCATCTATTGGTGTACACGTAGGCTTCTTCCATATCTTGTCTGTTGTAAATAATACTGTAGTGAACATGGAATGCATATATCTGTTCTAATGAGTGGTTTTGTTTTCTTTAGATAATGCCCAGAAGTGGAATTGTTGAATCACATGGTTCGGTTCAGTTCAGTTTAGTTGCTCAGTCGTGTCCAACTCTTTGCAACCCCAAGTGCTGCAGCACGCCAGGCCTCCCTGTCCATTATCAACTCCCGGAGCTTGCTCAAACTCATGTCTGTCAAGTCAGTGATGCCATCCAACCATCTCATCCTCTGTCATCCCCTTCTCCTCATGCCTTCAAGCTTTCCCAGCATTAGGGTCTTTTTCAATGAGTCAGTCCTTCGCATCAGGTAGCCAAAGTATTGAAGCTTCAGCTTCAACATCAGTCCTTCCAATGAATATTCAGGACTGATTGCCTTTATGATTGACTGGTTTGATCTCTTTTCTGTCCAAGGGGCTCTCGAGAGTCTTCTCCAGCACCACAGTTCAAAAGTATCAAATTTTTGGTGCTCAGCTTTCTTTACAGTCCAACTCTCCCATCCATACATGACTACTGGAAAAACCATCGTTTGACTATATGGACCTTTGTGAGTAAAGTATTGTCTCTGCTTTTTAATATGCTGTCTAGGTTGGTCAGGTTGATTATATTGCTGGTTATTGCTGTCAAATTGATTATAGTCTTTGCAGTCAAAGATGGAGAAGCTCTATACAGTCAGTAAAAACAAGACCAGGAGCTGACTGTGGCTCAGATCATGAACTCCTTATTGCCAAATTCAGACTTAAATTGAAGAAAGTAAGGAAAATCACTAGACCATTCTGACCTAAATCAAATCCCTTATGATTGTATAATGAATGACAAATAGATTCAAGGGATGAGATCTGATAGAGTGCCTGAAGAACTGTGGATGGCAGTTTGTGACATTGCACAGGACCATCAAGACCATCCACAAGAAAAATAAATGCAAAAAGGGAAAATGGTTGTCTGAGGAGGGCTTACAAATAGGTGAGAAAAGAAGAGAAGCAAAAGTCAAAAGAGAAAAGGAAAGATATACCAACTTGAATGCAGACTTCCAAAGAATAGCAAGAAGAGACAAGAAAGCCTTCCTCAGTGATCAGTGCAAAGAAATAGAGGAAAACAATAGAATGGGAAAGACTAGAGATCTCTTCAAGAAAATTAGAGATACCAAGGGAACATTTCATGCAAAGATGGGCTCGATAAAGGACAGAAATGGTATGGACCTAACAGAAGCAGAAGATATTAAGAAGAGGTGGCAAGAATGCACAGAAGAACTGTACCAAAAAGATCTTCATGATCCAGATAACCACAATGGTGTGGTCACTCACCTAGAGCCAGACATCCTGGAATGCAAAGTCAAGTGGGCCTTAGGAAGCATCACTACCAACAAACCTAGTGGAAGTGATGGAATTCCAACTGCGCTATTTCAAATCCTAAAAGATGATGCTGTGAAAGTGCTGCACTCAATATGTGAGCAAATTTGGAAAACTCAGCAGTGGCCACAGGATTGGAAAAGGTCAGTTTTTATTCTAATCCCAAAGAAGGGTGATGCCAAAGCATGTACAAACTAGGTTCAAACTAATGCCAAAGCATAGTTCAAAAGCATCAGTTCTTCGGCACTCAGCATTCCAATTCAGATTCCTTTGATTTCTTTTTCTTGTCTGACTGTGGCTACGACTTCCAATGCTATGTTGAATAAAAGTGGTGAGAATGGGAATCTTGTCTTGTTCCTAATCTTAGAGAAAATGCTTTCAGCTTTTCATTGTTGAATATGATGTTAGTTGTGGGTTTGTCATATAGGACTTTTATTATTTTGAGGTGTTCCCTCTCTACTTTGTAGAGAGCTTTTATCATAATTGGATATTGAGATCTGTCAAAAGCTTTTCCTGCATCTATTGAGATGGTCATGTGATTCTTATTCTTCAGTTTAGTAATGTGGTGTATCACATTAATTGGCTGTGGATATTAACCTGTCTTTCTATCCCTGGGGTATATCACACCACTTGATCGTGGTGTATGATCCATTTAATGCATTGTTGAATTTGGTTTGCTAGTATTTTGTTGAGGATTTTTTATCTGTATTCATCAGTGATATTGGCCTGTGATTTTCTTTTTTTGGTGATATCTTTTTCTGGTTTCGGTGTCAGGGTGATAATGGCCTCATTGAATGAGTTTGGAAGTGTTCCTCCCTTTGCAGTTTTTTTGGAATCAGTTGAGAAGAATAGGTGTTAACTCTTCTCTAAATGTTTGGTAAACTCACCTGTGAAGCTGACTAGCCCAGACTTTTTTTGTTGAGAGTTTCTAAATTACTGATTCAATTTCATTACTGGTAATTGATCTGTTCATACTTTTTATTTCTTCTTGGTTCAGCCTTGGGAGATCATACATTTCTAGGAATTTGTCCATTTCTTCTAGGTTTTCCATTTTATTGGCACTTAGTTTACCATAGCAGTCTCTTGTGATCTTTTTTATTTCGGTGGTGTTAGTTGTAACTTCTCTAGTTTCATTTCTGATCTTACATGTTTGGGCTCTTCTCTTTTTTTTTCCTTGATGAGTCTGTCTAAAGGTTTATCAATTATGTTTACCTTTTCAAAGCACCAGCTCTTAGTTTCATTTATCATTCATCTTTTCTGTTTTTTTTTTTTTTAGCCTCTACTTCATTTATGTCTGCCCCAAGCTTTATTATTTATTTCCTTCTAATAGTTTTGAATTATATGTGTTCTTTTTCTACTTCCTTTAGGTATAAGATTAGGTTGTTTATTTCAGATTTTTCTTGCTTCTTGGGGTAAATTTGCATTGCTATAAATGTCTCTCTTCTAGATTCTTCCATTGAAATGTCTGTATATCATCTATATATATAGATAGAGATGATATAGTATATAATATACACTATAGTGTGTAGTATAGTATATCTATAGTATAGTATAGTATAGTATATCATCTATATCTATCTTTATTCAGAGATAGTTATTATCTATATCTATCTCTATAGATGAGACAGATATGTTTCTATATACTATATCATCTATGTCTATCTCTATTCAGATTTTGTATTTTTTTTTTCTTGAGTCACTTGTCAATTTCAGGCTCTATGCTACCTCCTGGCTCAGTCATAGAAACAAAAAGAAACAGCAAAGGATGTTTTTTCCTTTTGTGGAAAGTAGTGCTAGAGGCTAAAATCTTGACTCTGGAGCTGCACATGGGTGTTTGTGGTAGCCCTCAGTTCACATTGATTCCATCCCAGTTCAAGTCAGTTATTACTAGGTTATTAAAAATGTTTAATTCTAATATTAAAAACACATGAATTTCATATTTTCTACAATAGATTTAGTTAAACTTGGTTTGGCCATAAATTAGTTATGTGTCCTTTTTATAATCCTCACGAATTTCATAAACTCTCATCTAGTTGCTTTGCTGGTGATTATTGAGCAGGTGGTTTACAAAAGGAGCACAGATACCAACAACCATGAAAAGGTGCCAGGCCTCCGTATTAGTGGACAAATGCATGCACCTCATTCTCTGACCCTCTTGCTGGCATATATGTTGAGAAGGTTTATACAAAGGAGTTTTGGCAAGGAATCACAGAGATCAGACTCTGAGACATCACTGTTTTGTGTCTCAGAAAGTGACTGAAGGGAGACAAGTATCTGGAGAGCTCTTTGTCCTTGTGTATCATAAGCTTTAAAAACATCAGGCACTTGTCTTAAAATTCTACTCTTAAGAACTTCTCTTCAACAATCAGATAAGCATTACATTTATGTACAGAGGATGTTTATTACATCATTAATTTACATAAATAACAAATTGGAAGCACCCCAAATGCCCAGTAATAGATGATTTAGTAAATCAGTTATTGAACGTATACACTCAATGGACTATCAGGCAGCAATTAGTGTTTACAGGAATGATTCATAACATGGAAAAATGAGCCCGGAATATGAAGTCAAAACACAGGGAAAAACAGCATATTTGACAAAAAATAAAGGTGTGTGTGTGTGTTTTAAAGGCCTCAAGGAGGTACAACCAAAGGGTTATATTGTCTGTTTCTGAGAACTGGGATCATTGCTAAAATCTGTTTTCATACATTTCTGAATTTTCGGAAGTGAACATACATTGCTTTTATACTCATAGGAGAAACTATATATATATTGTCCTTTTGTGGCTGTCCTGGGTCTTCATTGCAGTGTGCAGGCTCTCTAGTTGTGGCATGAGGCTTAGTTTCCCCATGGCATATGGGATCTTAGTTCCCCAGCCAGGGATCCAACCCATATCCCCTGCACTGGGGACATTGGGCCACCAGGGAAGTCCTATTTTTTTTTTTTAATTAGAGAAGAATTATGCGAAAATTAGCCTGACCTTTGATATACAGAAGCATTGTTCTGGGCATAAAAGCAGCACAAGTAATTAAAAATAATAGATGTTTGATTTTCGTAGACATATTTCTTTGAATTTCAATAAACAGCTGTTGTTTAGTCACTCAGTCATGTCCAACTCTTTTGTGACCCCATGAACTGCAGTGTGCCAGGATCCTATGTCCATGGGATTTCACAGGCAAGAATGCTGGAGTGAGTTGCCGTTTCCTTCTCCAGGGGATCTTCCAGATGCAGGGACTGAACCCATGTCTCCTGCATTAACAAGAGGATTCTTATTGCTGAGCCACTAGGAAGCCCCTCAGTAAACAGTTTAAAAGCTAAAACAAGCTGTTGTGAACATTTTCTGCAAGTATTACAGACACAGATGTATTATATTGTTCTGAAAGCATATATATTCTGCCTCATTTAAAAATACATGAATGTTACAATGAGAAACTACCAGAAGAAAATACCCTCTACTGCTGTCATTGCTTTTGTTTGGGAATTGGAGATGCTTTTAAATGTTGGGTTGGCCAAATGTTCATTCAGGATGTTATGGAAAAACCTGAACGAACCTTTTGGCCAACCCAATGTATTTCTTGTGCTTTTCTGCACTTCCTAAGTTTTCTACGCAGAGAGCAAGCATGTGTCCTGCAAGGATCTGCAGTCATTGTCGTAAAGAACAGGGCTGAGCATACGGCTTCTGTCCCTACCAGGACTTGCTGTTGCCTGGCACGTGCTCTCCTGGGAGGTCCAGGGTAGGGGCCTGCAGAACTAACTTTCTACCACTGATTGAAGTGCTTATATCTGGGGAGTTGTCTAGAAAGTCTAGTGGATGTGTTTTAGGCAACTTCAATACCTTGGTGAGAGGCCAAGCAGACTTCTTGGGTCTGATTCTGGTAGTGAGAGTGACCCACTCAAAAGAGTGAGATAGTAAAGATTGCAGTTTAAAATTTTAATTGGATTGCAGTCCATGTGCTGAGAGTGAAACAAAATCCTTTTATAAATTCTTGCTTGTTGGTAGTGAGTGAAGTCCATCAAGATAACTTAAAAAGACTGAAATGTGGGTGTGCACATCTATATTTACATACATTGAGTGTGATCTATCGTAAATAGGAAAATAAAACAAAAATTATCTCGGGACATGCGTGGGTGCTGTGAGCATAACACTGACCTTCTAAGCAGAGGAAATTTGCAATCAAGGGTACATGGACAAGGTAAAAACATGCTCTCCCAGGCAAGGGAGTGTGCCTGGCATGGCATGCAGGACAATGCTGGGCTAGAGGTCAGGTGAGGGCCTTTTGGGGTCTTGGCTTCTGGTTCCTTGGTGATCATGTCACCAGCATGCATTGGCCTCGAGATACTATTTTTTGAGGTGGAGGAATAAAGAAGTTCAACCCCCTGCTGCCTCCTTCTCTTTTCTGCTGAGACCATCACCAGGAGTGTAATTACTTGGACACAGTAATTGCACTGGTGGATTCTATGATAGAAATGGCGCTGAGTCATCCTTGCCCGTCCTCCCCCTAGAAGCTCTTTTAAACTCTAGTTACCCTGTCTTCATGTTGGCACTGCAGGGTTCTGAATGTGCTCTGTTGGAGGGGATGAGTTAAGGAGACACTCCATCCCCCAAACTGGGAGAATTCAGTCCACTAGAAGTCGTATCTTTGCTACGGCCGATTTAGTTTTGGGCAAAAGCAGTACATTTGCTCTTTTTTCCTTTATTGAGATCTCTCTTGGTGTGAGTTCCCATTTAGCAAAAATGGGAACCATGAGCAGATTCCTAGGATCTGCAGTTCCAAGAGTGTCCCACTGTGAAACCACCAGCATTACCAGAGTCATCATCAGTGGAGAAAGAGTCTTTGTGGCTATAGACCGGGTGGGCTCACTTGGGGCAGTGTAGTCCTCCTGGGGGGGAAAGTGTGGCCAGAGCTGCCTGGATGCAGTGCTCTTGACCCAGGTCCCTGCTGTGTTCCCACCCTGAGCACCCCCACACGGCCCCGTGCTTCCCCGTCCTGTGTTTCGCAAGCTGCTGGGAGCTCTTGATCCACGCTGGGCTGCCTGTCCCTGGTGCACTGTCTCCCTCTGGGAGGCTGGTCTCTGTTCCACTTCTTTCACTTTGGCGTTCAGGATTTGGAAGAGTGTCTCCATGCTCTGCTCCCGTGCTGCGTTCTGGCTGGTCTGGCTGGTGTGCTTTCCTCTTTTCTCACCAGCCCATCTTTCTGTCTCCTTATTTGCCATCCACATACTTTCTCTGGTGAAGGAATAGATCAAATATTTTGCCCATTTAAAAAATTAGGTTGTTTTCTTATTGAGTTTGAAAGTTCTTTGTATATTCTGGGTACAGTCCCTAATGGAGTACATGTTTTGCAAATATTTTCTCCTAGTTTGTAGCTTGACTTCTCATTTTTATGTGTATTTTGAAAATCAAAGGTTTGACATTTTCATGACATCCCACTGATCAGTTTTTTTCTTTTTATAAAAGACATCATGTTTTTTGTATCATACTCATGAATTCTTTGTAAAACTGGAGATCTGTTTTTATTCTTATTTCTCTTATTCTTTCCTTTGGCTTTTCTTAGCTTTATATTGTGGCTATTATATCTAAGTCTATGATATATTTTGAATTAATTTTATATCCATAGGACTGGAAAAGGTCAGTTTTCATTCCAGTCCCAAAGAAGGGCAATGCCAAAGAATGTTCAAACTGCCACAAAATTGCACTCATCTCACACGCTAGCAAAGTAATGCTCAAAATTCACCAAGTGAGGCTTCAACAGTATATGAACTGAGAACTTCCAGATGTACAAACTGGATTTAGAAAAGGTAGAGGACCCAGAGATCAAATTGTTTGATCATAGAGAAAGCAAGGGAATTCCAGAAAAACATCTACTTCTGCTTCATTGACTACACTAAAGCCTTTGACTGTGTGGATCACAACAAACTGCTTAAGAGATGGGAATACCAGATGACCTTATCTGCCTGTTTAGCCTGCTTTCACTTTGATTGAAATCACATTGAATTGATAGATGAGTTTTGTGCAGTTGACATCCTGTGGGATAGAAATGTTGAGAGGGGACATACTTGCTTTGTCCCTGATCTTAGAGGAAAGTGTTCAGTCTTTTACCCATATGTGTGATGATATGTGTAGGTTTTTACTGGAGGTCCTTTATCAGGTTCATAAAGTGCTCTTATTCCAAATTTGCTGAGGATTTTTTTTCATGAGTGGTATTGAATTTTGTCAAATGCCTTTTCTGTCTGCATCTTTGAAGTCATGTATAGTTTTTCTTTTTTTCTGTTTATATGGTCCATAAACAATTTCAGGCATACCTCTGAGATACTGTGAGTTTGATTTCAGACCAGAGCAATAAAGTAAATATTGAAATAAAGAGTTGAATGAATTTTTTTGTTTCCCTGTGCATATATGTTATGTTTACAGTATGTTGTTGTTGTTCAGTTACCTAGTCATGTCTGACTCTTTGTGAGCCCATGGATTGCAGCATGCCAGGCCTCCCTGTCTCTCACCATCTCCCAAAGTTTGCCCAAGTTCATGTCCATTGCATCAGTGATGCCATCCAGCCATCTCATCCTCTGATGTCCCCTTCTCCTTCTGCCCTCAATCTTTCCCAGCATCAGGGACTTTTCCAATGAGTGAGCTGTTCCTATCAGATGACCAAAATACTGGAGCTTCAGCTTACTTAATGTTTACACTGTGCTCTAGTCTGTTATGTGCAATAGCATCATGTCTAAAAAACAATGTGTACCTTAATTTGAAAATATTTTATTGCTCAAAAATGCTAATCATCATCTGAACCTTTAGCAAGTGGTAATCTTTGTCTTGGTGGAGGGTTTGAAATATTGCATGAATTACCAAGATGTGACACAGACACATGAAGTGAGCAAACACTACCAGAAAAAATGTCACTGATAGACTTAACGCAGGGTTGCACAAACTTTCAATTTGTTAAGAAAAAACAAAACCAAACCAATATCTGAAGCACAGTAAAATGAAGTGCAATAAAATGAGGTTGCCTGTACATTGGTTTTTTTGTTTTTGTTTTTGTTTTGGTATAGAATCAGTTGCTTTTCTAGATAGAAATCCACTTTCTTATGATATATTTTTTATATTGTATGATTACATATGTTAAATGTAAGAGTTTTGCATCTATATATACGAGGAATATTGGTTTACTTATAGTGTCTTTTTTTTTTTTTTTGGTTTTGGTATCAAGTTAACTCTTGCCTAACAGAAGGATTTGTCTAGTGGTTCCTTACCTTCCATCTTCAGGACAAGTTAGTAAGAAACTGCTATTATTTCTTCCTTGAGTATTTCTTCCATTGAAGCCATCTGGATTGGCTCTTTTATTGGCAGGAAGATTTTTACGTTGAATACTTATAGAGTTATCTGATTTTTCTTGAGTGAGTTTTGATAGCTTTATTTTTCTAAGAATTCCATTTAAGCTGTTAAATTTATTGGCATGCAATAGTTTCTCACATTCCCTTATTATATTTATTTTCTTTTTACTGAAGTGAAATTCGTGTCATGCATAATTGATCATTAGAAAGTGTGCAGTTCAGTGAATTCAGCGGTGTCGAGCAGCCACCACCCAATCTTAGACTTTTCAAAGTCAGACTTTTTCACCACCCCAGAGGAATACCACATCCCCATTAAGTAATTACTCTCCATATTCCTTGTTCCCCATAACCTGGAAACTGCTAATTCTCTTTCTATCTCTATAGATTTACCTATTCAATACAATACCTATTGTATTTCCTGTAAACGGAATTATACAGTATGTGACCTCTGTGATTGAGGATAATGTTTTCAAAGTTCATCTGAGATGTAGCATGTATCAGCACTTCACTGCTTTTTATGGCCACAGAATATTCCATTGTTTGGACATATTAATATTAGTTTATTCATTTGTTGATGGACATTTTGGCTATTGTGAATAATGATGCTTTGAACAAGTGTCTGTTTGATTCTCTCTTTTAGTTCTTTTGGATATATACCTAAGAATAGAATGGCCAAGTCATATGATAATTCTGTGTTTTACTTTTTGAGGAACTGGTCAACTGTTTTCCATATAGGCTGCACAGTTTTACATTCTCACCAGTGATATATGAAGGTGCTTGTTTCTCTAGGTGCTCCCCAACACTTGGATGTATATTGGTTTGTTATTGCATAGAGTGCTCTATAAATGCCAGTTATGTGATGTTGGGCGATAGTGTTGTTCCTATATCTCTTACTAATCTTCTGTCTAGTTGTTTTGATCCCTTTATTATTATGTAATGCCTTTTTTTTTTTTTTACTTCTGACAATATTCTTTGCACTGAAACCTCATTTTTCTGGTGTTAATATAGCCATTCCAACTTCCTTTTGATTAGAATTAGAGTGGTACATCTTTTTCCATCCCTTTTATTTTAGTCTATTTGTATATTTATTTTTAAAGTGGGTTTCTTATAAATATGTAGTGAGGTCCTGTTTTTTTTTAATCCAATCTTAAAAATTTCTGTATTTTAACTAGGTTGTTTTAGACCATTTATACATAACAAGGGACTTCTCAGTTGGCGCAGGTGGTAAGGAACCTGCCTGCCAGTGTAGGAGATGTGAGAGATGAAGGTTCGATCCTTGGGTCAGGAAGATCCCCTGGAGGAGGTCACGGCAACCCACTCCAGTATTCGTGCCGGGAGAATCCCACTGACAGAAGAGGCTGGTGGGCTACAGTCCATAGGGTCACAAAGAATTGGACATGGCTGAAATGACTTAGCACATACTTTATATGACTATTGATATGGTTGAACTTAAATTTATAATTTTGCCATTGGTTTTCTATTGGTCCCATGTACTATTAGGTCCTCTTGTCCTCTTTTTTTGACTCATTTTGTGTCAAGTACTGTTTATTAGGAATTGTATCATCTCTACTAGCTTATTAGCTATATCACTACTTCATTTTGATTAGTGTCTTTGGGGTTCATTGTGTATATCCTTAACTTATCACTGTCTGTCTTCAAATAATATACTAGTTCACTTATAATATAAAACCCAACAGCAATATACTTCCTTCTCACTTCTCCTGACCTTTATGTTACTGTGTCATGATACTTTTACTTCTACACTGCTCTAAACCACACAATACATTGTCATTATTTTTGCTTTATATAGTCCATTATCTTTTAAAACAATCTTATAAATTAAGAAGAAAGCCTCTTATATTTATTCATGAATTTTTTTCCCAGTGCTTTGCATTTCTTTTTGTAGATCTAGATTTTCTTCTGATATAAGTTTTCTTTTGTATGATGGATTTACTTTAATATTACTTGTAGTCCAGAAGTGTTGGTGATGAATTATTTTAGCTTTTGTTTATTGGGAAAAAAATCTTCATTTTGCTTTTGTATTTGAAAGTTATTTTCACTATTTATAGTTTTTCAAGTTGGTAGCTTTTTCCTTCATTACTTTGAGATGTTATTTCATTGACTTCTGGCTTGCATTGTTTCTGGGAAGTCCTTGTCCGTCATGTCTGT
Source organism: Oryx dammah (assembly GCF_014754425.2). Classification (NCBI taxonomy): domain Eukaryota; kingdom Metazoa; phylum Chordata; class Mammalia; order Artiodactyla; family Bovidae; genus Oryx; species Oryx dammah. The sequence goes on along the minus strand of NW_024070186.1, from coordinate 11,810,595 downwards.
GTTCCTCTGAACATACGTTTTTTTTTTTCCTCTGGTTACTTTGAAGATTTTCTCTTTGGGTAAGTCAATTACAATATACCTTGAACCTTGATTTTATTTCCTTCATGTTGTCTTCTGCTTGGGGATTGTTGACCTTGAATTTATGGATTCATAATTTTCATCAATTTTTGAAAAAAAAGTCATTATATCTTTAAATACATTTTGTCCCATCCTGTTCTCCACCCCCGCCCCAAGTGTTCAATTACACAAGTATTTCTGTGTTTTTAGGGAAGAGGGAATCTTTCCCTGTGTTTCATTTTAGATCATTTCTGTCTTCACAGATTGTTTTGTCTGCTCACTGACTAATCTTTCCTTTCCTAGTGTCTAATGTGATGTTAATGCCATCTAGTGTATTTTTCATTTCAGACACATTTTTCATCTCTATGTGTTTAATTTGGGTCTTAAAAAAAATGCTCTTCATGTCTCTCCTACACGCTATGCTTTCCTCTATCTTCTTGAACATGTACAGTGTGTTTATAGTAGCTGTTTTAGGGACTGCATGTGCTAATTATTTCCTGGGTAATTTCTGGTTCCTTTTCTTATTGATCAACAATCCTCCATATGAGATATATTCTCATGCTTCTTTGCATCCCTGGTATTTTTTAAATGAACATAAGACATCATGATTGTATGTTGTTGGGTTATGCATTCTTTTAATTACTTTAGATTTTCCTCTTGCAATGGACTCATTGCTTGGAGAGTTTAGCCCCCATCTATGGGATCGCACAGACACGACTGAAGCGACTTAGCAGCAGCAGCAGCAGCAGCAGCACCTAGTTGTCTGCGCTCTCCCAAGTGCCCGGCCCAGTGGTCCCCGTGTCGTAGGTTCCCTGGTCCAGTTGGTGGGAGTGAGGTCCACTCCTGAGGCTGCGCCAGTGATGGCGACACTTTGTCCTGATTCTTGCTGTCGCGCGTTCCCTGGCCTCAGTCACACGGGTTGACTGGTGTCCTGGCGAAAAGTCAGGCGCACCCCCACTGGTCTCCAGCGCACGTCTTAGCTCTCTCCTTTCTGGTCTTCCACCCTGCTGGTTCTCGCTGCCGTCGCCTCCTTCAGCCTCAGCTGTTTGCTCACCTCAAGACTCCCCTGACTCTGCCTTGGTCCCCCTTCTGGCGCCGTGGCCTTGAAACCTTCCCTACTGTCATCTGCGCAGCCAGCACGCATCCCATGTGTTTCCCCCTCAGGCTCCTTGTTCTGTGCTGCCTGTTGTCCCACCGCTGAGCACCTTTGTTTCATGTCTTCTGTTTCTTCATTGTTTGAGGCTGGAGAGTCCACCTGGTTCCTCCTCGCTGTCATGCCAGAAGTGGATGTCTCCTGAGTTCCCCTGGCCTTCAGTCCTCCCTGGATGAATGTCCCAGGGCTCCTAGAGGAGGCCCGGGCAGAGCTGTTTACCTGCCGGGGAGTCTGCACAGGCTGGGCTCCAAGGTCCTGCTCCAAGGCACAGCGTTCTTCAACTTGGAGCTGGAACCATGTGGGTGGGGGTTGCGGTGGGGGGTCCTGTCTACACCTCACTGTGCTCTTCTCCTTGCTGCTCGCCACAGACCGCAAGGGCTGTAGGAGTCAGTGCCACCCAGACTTCCACCAGGGTTAGGACTGTGGGCTAGGATTCAGGGGAGACCACGCTCTGAGTGGTTACTGGTATCTTTCAAGTTCCAGACTCAGTTTAGAATCCAACCATCTTTCACGGAATTCTTTTTCCTGGAGACTATCTTTGGCCTTCTAAATAACTGACTCATGGCTACATTCTTTTAAAACATTTATTTAGTTTGATAAAATTTGATATCTAAGATGATGGAGCATTCTTTGGGTTATTTTCTACCATGATTTCCAGTTATAATAATTTTTTTAACCTGTTTACAGGGCTGCCTACAGAGGAAAGCTTCTCACATGGTTCCATGTAAGTAGTGCTTCTTGTGATGCCTTTGGAGAGGTATGTCTTTAAACTGAGTGATTCTTTCCACATCAGTTGAGTTGTGAAGTCTTGCTTACATCCGAAGCCATGTGTCTTGCTGACTCTCCTTGTGGCCTGGCCTCAAGTCACACGAGGGCCCCATCACAGGTCAGGCGCAGTGCTCTGTCAGTGGTGTTTCATTTCCCTCTGGTTTCTGGAGAACCAGTATGTAAAAAGAGGTAGTTTCCTCCTTTCCTAAAAACTTTCTTCAGAGTCACCCTGACTACACTGTCCAGCAGGGGCCTAAGAGCCAGTTGTTAGCCTGGGCCAAGCAGACAGCGCCTTCGTCCCAGGTTCCAGCAGTGACCAATGTGCACTGTGGCTGTCGTGGTGTCATGTCCAGGCCCCAAGGACACCTCTTTGTGGCTGTGACTCCAGTTTTGCAAAACTACCTTGGAAGGATTCCTTTTAGTTATATCCTTAAGATGCCTTCATTTTTCTAGAAGTTTTCTAAACGCCTGGGAAGGCTGCTGTGGTCATGCTGGCGGCTGCTCTGTGCCCGTTCTGCTCCTCCGAGCCCCTTGCCCTGCCCTGTGGGGTGGTGCTGTCCTTCTGTTCACTTTCCAAGGCTTGGGAGGCAACATCACCGGTCACTGTGCTTGTCGGTGGCGAGATGGGGCTCTGAGGTGAAGCCTCTGACCTCATGAGCTCACATCCACTCATATCCAGTGATGGCAGGATAACTGGGAGCTGCCTTGATGACAGAATGTGGGCTCCAAACTTGTTATCTGCCTTTTCCGGTGACCTTCACCACAGCTCTGAGTGGTCCTGAGCTCACCTGATCCGGATCAGAGAGCGCTAGAGCACCACTGTGACCTTCCGGGGCCTGTCGCCAGCAGCCCCCTTGGGAGACATGAGAGACACAGGCAAGGAGTCAGAGAGCACTTGCATACGGGGGCTTTGGGCTGGTGGTAACCGGATGAGCAATATTTGAGGAGAACAGTTCTTAGGTTACAGATTGCTTGAGCAAAGACCTTGATGCATTTGTTCAGCAAATATTGACAGAATGCTTGTGATGGGCTGGGCATGCTTCTGGAATCACAGCCTTCTTTATTACATTCTCGTGGGGCCTATAAAACATATGAGTAAGAAGTGTGCCGGGTAGTGACGCTTGCTGGGGATGAACAGAGAAGAAAGAACTGGGGTCTGGAGGCACTGATGGGTGGTCAGTATAGCCCTGGGAAGGAGCATCTGCGCAGAGCCTTGGAGGAGGCGTCAGAGCCGGCCCTGTGGGTGGTGGACGGGGAAGGGCTCCAGGCCTAAGGGAGCTGAGAGCGTGAAGGGGCGGGGCCGGGGAGGGGGGCGGGGCAGACACATCTCTGTCCTTGACAGCTGTGCTGCTGAGCGTGGGAGCAGGGAGCTGGGTGGTCTTTTTTCCTCTGTGTGTTGAATTGTTTCAGACTAAAGCTGTTATAATACCTGGTTCTTAGAGGACATCCAGATTCCTGCTGGCGTGGGACCAACTTTGTAATTGTGCAAATCTGGATCTAATTTTCACAGAAATCTCCAAGGAAAGGCTTGTGGAACTCAGGCATATAAACAGCACCCTGTGTGTGGCGGGCCTCTCTCCCCTGGACTTTACTGTTGCCCACATATCTACCCCGGCATGCAGGAAACGTGGATTCAGACCCAGCCACCAGTTGTGGACACAGCAGCACGCTTGGGTGGGGCGAGCTGGCCAGGCACCTCCCTGTCCGCGTGTGCACAGCTCGTGGGCCGAGTGTGGGCGCTGAGGACGCCAGCACCCCGGCAGGACGGTGGCTCCAGGGACTGTGGCTTGTTTTGGGGCTCCCCTGAGGCTTGGCTAAGGCAAGGCGCAGGCTTTTCATAGGGCACCTGTCCCTCTTCTGCGGGTAGGGAGGGAGCCGTTAGGAGCTCTGAGCTAGTTGGAACAGATATGTCTGTCTCTGGTGAAGCCGCCTGCGTCTTCCTGTGGGATCCAGGGGGCTGACGAGCCAGAACGGAGCTCATCTGCCCCGGATGTTTCCCAGGGGACAGTGGTCCAGGAAGAATGCAGTTTTCCATTTGCACGTCTTCCGAGAACTCAGTGCCGTGGAGCAGCTGCAGATGGGCCTTTCCCCATCTCCGTGCGCTTGCGCTCAGATCCCGCTGGGCCCCTGACCCGCTTTGTTCCACAGGCACTTGGCTCCCCGCCAGGCTGGAGACTGCCATCGAACACTCTGCTGCTGCTGCTGCTGCTAAGTCGCTTCAGTCGTGTCCGACTCTGTGCGACCCCATAGACGGCAGCCCACCAGGCTCCCCCGTCCCTGGGATTCTCCAGGCAAGAACACTGGAGTGGGTTGCCATTGCCTTCTCCAATGCATGAAAGTGAAAAGTGAAAGTGAAGTCGCTCGTCGTGTCCGACTCTAGCGACTCCATGGACTGCAGCCTACCAGGCTCCTCCGTCCATGGGATTTTCCAGGTAAAAGGAATTAATTCCTTTTAATTCCTAAAATTCCTTAAAAGGAATTAAGGAATCATGATCACGAACGTTTGGTGACGTTTTATTCACTCTAGTCTTTTATTCTTCATGATACTGAGAATGATTATTTGCTTTCAAACTCGCCCGCGCCCCCCCCTTCCCGCATTAAATTGACTACCTTCACTACACAATTGGAAAATACGGAAAAGAACTTTAAAACTCACCAACAGTGAATGCAGACAGAGCCCTGCCACCGGACGCCTCCATCAGGGCCTCTCCCCGCTCCATGTCCTTCTTGGTGACCCCTCCGCCTTCAGCCTATGGTTCACGGGGCAGCCCTGTACACAGACACCTGGTCCTTCTTGTTGTGCTCTGTCCTGCTGCTGCTGGGGACCAAACGGCCCTAAGACTGATCAAGGACCTCACCCCGCTCCGACCCCTAGGAGGTTTGCTTTTATCTGAGGCCCTTATTGTGCTTCCAACCTTTCTTCTTCGGCTTTCTCCTGTCATCAGCTTTCAGCCTCAACTTATGACAGCACCTGGTAATCCAGGAAGAAAAGCAGATATAAGAAGACGGTGGAAAGCCTGTTTAAGACTCAGCCCCTCCCACGACGGGAGACATCCCTTCCCCACCCTGGCTGAAGACTGGAGGGTGAAGCAGTGGCCAGGGGCATGCAGAACAAATGGTCCCAAGCAGGAAGTATGGTCACACTTAAGTGGGTTATGGAGCCGGTGACCCCACTCCCTGCTCTGTTGGCCCCTGGAACAGCAGGAACCTGGGGTGGGCTTTTGGGAGCAGGCAGGGCTTTTCCTCTAGCTTAGTCAGTAAAGAGGTAAAGAATCTGCCTGCAATGCAGGAGACTCGGGTTTGATCCCTGGGTGGGGAAGATCCCCTGGAGAAGGAAATGGCAACCCACTCCAGTATTCTTGCCTGGAGAATCCGATGGACAGAGGAGCCTGGTGGGCTGCAGTCCATGGGGTTGCTAAGAGTCGGACATGACTGAGCGACTTCACTTTCACTTTTCACTTTCATGCATTGGAGAAGGAAATGGCAACCCACTCCAGTGTTCTTGCCTTGAAAATCCCGGGGACAGGGGAGCCTGGTGGGCTGCTGTCTATGGGGTCACACAGAGTTGGACTCGACTGAAGCGACTTAGCAGCAGCAGCTAGCAACTATATGTATGTGTGTATGTAAGGGGACACCTTGTCGGATGGAGGAGCAGAAAGATGGGGCTCCCGAAGGAGCTGGTGGGCTGTTCTCTGCTGTATTTGAGGGGTCGGATGGCCACAGATCCCTGGCAAGAGTTTGGAGGTGAATCAACGATAAGTACACAGAAAATTATGGGAGGCCGTCCTTTACTCCAGGACTCGCATGTACAGGAGGGAGGTGCAGTGTGAGGAGTGAACTGCCTGTGGTCCCTGCTGGGTGGTGGATGGAGGTGTAACACTTAGAGGCATAGGGGAGAGGGAGGGGTGGAGGCAGCTAGTGGATGACACACAAGATCCTGGAGTCAAGAAGAGCCATACAAACTGATCATTAGAACTGGGGAGAGAAATAGCAAGAGTGTAAAAGATAAAAGAGCAGGAGCCTATGGGGCCGAGGTGGGGAGACGGCAGGCGACACTCAGCCTTCAGCTCTGTGGAGCTCTACCTTTCGAAACTAGGTACATTTGTAATTTTGTTAAAAATAAAACGTAAAGGGTTGTACAGCAAATACTGTTTCACACACACACACACAAACAAAAGCAGCCTTCTACCCGGATCAGCCTCTGCTTCTGCTGGGGCCAAGCGCCACGGCCATCTGGCCCTCCCAGCAGGGCTGCGTCTCTGCTCCATCACGTGGCCTCTGCCTCGCCGAATCTGGTGGAAAGTCTTTCTCCTCGGGGAGCTGAGCGCTGCGGCTTCTTACATTGTATTCTTTCACAGGCTCCAGGACCCCGTGCCCTACTCAGTCTTGCATGTTTGTTGGGTGTCGCTGCCTCCTCCCCCCACGCGTGACTGTCACAGCATCTTGGTGCTCAGAGGGGACCCTGCTGGTGGCGGTGCTCCGGGGCTGCGGGGGCTGAGGCTCTACTGAGACAGTCTGCTCTATTTCACTCCAGGCTTCGCCTCTGGGATTAAGTGGCATGCACATTTCTGTGCCCTGCTTTCAATCAGAGTGGTGTACCACAAAATGTTCCAAGTTACCATTTGAAAACGTTATTTTTAAAAAGTTGTGCAGTTTCCACTGTAGGGGTATAGGTATTATTTTGTTAAATCACTCCCTTTCTGTTCAGTGTGTTTGGACTGTTTGCAGATCCATCGCTAGAGCTAGTAGTCATGAGGCAGACATCCTGTGCATCAGTCAGCCCCCCTTCCCAAGGCAGTATGGCGGTGTTCATCCTTGTGCAACCTGGGTCAGAGGAGACAAACCTTTTAGAAGGGGTGTAACGTGCGACTTCCCAGTTGCTCTCAGTTGGTGAATTACAGCAGCCTGAGTGCCTGGGCTCCCAGCCCCTGAAAACCCTGGGCTTTATGCATCTCCGAAAGCAGAAACATACCCAGTACAAGCAGCTGAGCCTCTCCTCTAGAGCATGTGGCCTTCCTCAAGTGTGAGCATCCTTGTGCACTGAGGACATTCAGCTTCCATGTTCCAGGCTTTTGTTTTCTCTGAAGCCATTCACCTTTAATCTGACGTTGGCCATTTGGTGCTGTCTATCAATATGCTACTCTGTGATGTCATCTTCTATGGTTTTTGCATTAGGAAAATCCTTTCCCAGCCTGAAATGTAGGTAGTCACTTGTGTTTAACTTTCTGCTTTTACTTTTTGCTTTGACATGTGCAGTCCACTTGGGATTTAATTTGATATATGGTATTTGTTGTTCAGTTGCTAAGTCATGTCTGACTCTTTGTGACCCCATGGACTGCAGCATGGCAGGCTTCCCTGTCCTTCACCATCTCCCAGAGTTTGCTCAAACTCATGTCCATTGAGTTGGTGATGCCATCCAACCATCTTGTCCTCTGTTGTCCCCTCCTCCTCCTGCCCTTAATCTTTCCCAGCATCAGGATCTTTTCCAGTGAGTTGGCTCTTTGTATCAGGTGGCCAAAGTTATGTTATTAGGTGAATATATAATTTGCTTACAAATATTAAACAATTAAGTTGCTTGCGAATGTTGAAAACTACGTCATTTTCCCAATGGTTTGTTTTGCTACTTTTGTCCTATTTGAAAATGTTGCATATACTAGTATCTATTTCAGAGTTCTCTGATTGATCTGTTTGTTCTTGTGCCAGTTGTTTAACTGCTAAGTCGTGTCTGATTCTTTTGTGACTCCATGGACTGTAGCCTGCCAGGCTCCTCTGTCCATGGGATTTCCTAGGCAGGAATACTGGAACGGGTGGCCATTTCCTTTACCAGGGCATCTTCCTGACCCGGGGATAGAACCCACATCACCTGCATTGACAGGTGGATTCTTTACTGCTGAGCCACCAGGGAAGCCAGTACACTGGTTTAATTTAGTTTCATGGTATATTTATTTTGGTTATTCTCGGCTACTCAATTTCTAGATGAACTTTAGGATGATTTTTAAACCCCAAGCTAATCAGATTGGGGTTTCATTTCAAATGGATCAAACCTATAATTTAAATGATAGACAGCTGGTATTTTAGCAATATACAGCTTCTAAAAGAGGAAGATATTCTGTTTCTTCATTGATTCCCTAATTAGCCTTCAGTTATATTTTATAGCTTTTTTGCTGTATGTTTTCTCTTTTGAGCTCTTTCCTGACTTATATTATCTACTTATTGAAATTGGAATTTTCCTATTATATTCCTCTAATATTTAATAATGTATAGGAAAGCTATCAGTTTTTCTGTATTTGCACACAGCCATGCTTTTACTTGCAGTGGGTTTCTCAGCTGAGTTTTGACTCATTGACCCGAATGCTCCTTCACCGTGAAGTGTGCTTGTGGCAGCTGGCTGTCCGGTACATGGTGTTCATCACGTTACACACATTTCCTTCTGTTGCTCTTCTATTAAATTTTTTTTTGAAATAAAAAATAAAACTTACGTTTTACTGAATGTTCATTGCTGCCATTAGGAGAGTCACAGGATTGTCTCCTTCTATCTCTTAGCAAAGAGAATCACATCAACGAAATTCCAAGTGTTGATTGTTGGAATAAATCCTGTTAGGTCTTACTGATACTTTTAAATCTTTTCCCAGTTGTAATACCTCTTCAGTATCTTATTTGGGCAAGAATGAGGGTTAGTAATAAGGTTAGAACTTCCCTGTAGCTCAAATGGTAAAAGAACCTACCTGTGATGCAGGAGATCAGGGTCTGATCCCTGGGCTGGGAAGTTCCTCTGGAGAAGGGAATGACAATCCACTCCAGTGTTCTTGCCTGGAGAATTCCATGGACAGAGAAGCCTGGAGGGCTACAGTCCGAGGGGTTGCAAAGAGTCAGACACGACCGAGCAACTAACACACAAAATAAGGTTAGGGCTGGAGCTAAGGTTAAAGGATTGGGTTGTGTGAGCAGTAGTTACTATAGAGGTGAGTGTGAGGGTTAGGATCAGGGCCAGAGCCAGGGTGGCATGCTCTGTAAGTTTCTGTGTTGGACCCAAGGGAGAAAGGCCTCCGGCTTTAGGCTCCATCCTGAAGGGGTCCATGCAGAGCAGTGATTACAGAAAGCAGCAGCCGAGCCCACGGGGACAGGACTCTGCTGGAACGCAGAGCACCCCAAACACGGTATTGTTCAGTCGCTAAGTTGTGTCCAACTCTTGGCCACTTCACAGACTGCAACATGCCAGGCCTCCCTGTCCTTCACAATCTGCTACAATTTGCCCAAGTTCATGCCCATTGAGTCAGTGATGCCATCCAACCATCTCATCCTCTGCCACCCCTTTCCCAAACATGATGGCTTTGATCAGATTTAGTCAAAAGTCAATTCCCTTGGCTGTACCAGGTCTGGGATGGGTGGGCTAGGCTCCACGAGGCCCCCTGCCCAGAGACCATGCCCACTCCACACTCGGTGGCCTGTCACTCTATGTGCTCCTACCTGGCTCTGTTGTCTTGACCTCTAGCTGCACTGAGTCAGCTGATGGGAAGGAGAAGTGTTGAGATGGAGGGCGGGCAACTACTTTTAGGAACCAGAAGCCCGAGTTACACCCACTGTCACAGTCCACAGGACCTCTGAACACCAGCAGTGTTCATAGAACCAAGTGCATTCCTGCAGTGGTGTGAGGATGGCCGTGTAGCAGTGGCAGTACCTGGGCAGGTGTGTGCTAGGGTATGGCGCAGGACCCACAACCCCCGAGGCTGGGCCAGCCCCAGGCAGCCATGGCTCCTGCTCTGAGAGGGCAGGAAAGAGTGCAGACCACATGGGCCTGGCCCCACTCCCCCGCCTCCTGAGGTTCTGACTCACCCTTCATCCCTTGGATTCCTCACAGGCCTGGCCGCTCTCTTGAGCATGGACGGAAACAAAGGGCCTCGGTGCTGCCCTCTGGTCCTGAGGAGGCCTCAAGGCACCCATTCCCTCCCTTCTTCCTGTTCTTGGCTTTCCTTTCTCTTTCCTTGGCCTGTGTTCACTCTGGGCTCCTCTGGCGAGTGCTGTCGCCCCAGAGCAGCCTGGCATGAAGGGGCTAATGCCTTTCCAGGAGAGGACTCACTCCTTCTTCCCCCACTGCCTGCCTCATGGCTGGGCCGTCTGGTGGCCCCGTAGAGACAGCGATGGATCTGGAGCTGTGTGGTTGGCCAGGGATGGCGTGCGTGGCTGTAGGATTAGTCGCCCCAGGTACACCTCAGATGAGTGGGAGCCAGCCTCTCGGCATCCTGAGCATGCAGTGCACAGCGGCAGCTTCACCCACGCTCTGGTGAGAGTGGGTCTGTGGTGCCCAGGTGTGGAGGGCTGTGCCCCACTTTAGCCCTTGCTTGGGTGGCCTGGTGTTTTCTGCCCTGGGGAGTGCCCTGCACAGTCATAGGGGCCAAGAGTGCTTCTAGCTCTCTGGTTAAACACACTCACTCTGCTTACTCAGGCCCCCATATTCTTCCTCTGAAATTCCCGTGGCACTTAAGGGTTATACCACTAGGTATGCCCTTCACACTCTTAGGCACTTTGTCTTCTCTTTGGACATGAGGGGTGAGCATTGGTGAGCTCCAGTTATACCGAGCTGGAAAGAGGTTTTCAGTGAGGACTTTCACGTTTTCCAAGAGCTCTGGCCATTTCAGTCCTTTGGGGCCTAAACCTATCACTGGGCAGCTTTGTTCACCCTGTAGGTGGGTCCATGTGCTAGAGTTTGCCCTTCTCTTTCTGGCTCTGCAAACAGCACACCGGTCATGAGAGGCCTCAGCACCCCTGGGCCCCCATGGGCCATCTGTCTGTGCAGAGCCAGGGCCTCAGGCCAGACTGGCTGGCCAGAGCACAGCTGTTCCAGGGTGCCCAGCAGTCAATTCGTCTCATCATCCCCGGTATTCATTTGGCAGAGTGGGGTGTAAATTATGGAAAGAGAACCTTCCACTAGGAGCCTGCCTGGGCTGGTGGAGTCAGCCTGGGGATCTGGTTTTCTTCCAGCCCTTCTCCTGGATCACCCCGTGACCTTGGCACCTTGCCAGGTCTTCGTCCATCTATGCTGTTTCTCCATCTGTGAGACAGGATCTCCTTATCTGTCCTGCCCAGTCCCAGAGAAGGAGATTCAGCTGTTCAGGCTTCCACAGAGAGGGCAGGGGCGTTGGGGTCTTTCCAGGGGTACGCATATAACCACATGAGAAGACGGTCCCAGTGCTTGCTGTGTTCCAGGAGAAGCGCCTGACCGGGTCTCCCCAGTTCTCCAAGGCCTCTGAGTATCCTATTTCCAGTGAGGACTCTGACATCAACACCAGAGCGGAGTCCAGAGCGCCCTTTTCAGAACCCCTGGAACCCTTCACTTCACCACTATTAAGTCCTAGGAATTCAGACTTCAAGTCTTATGGCCAAGTTACCTTCCAGGAAACTGGGCCATTTTCCATTTTCACCAGTAGTTTTAGAGTGCCTGTTAGAGCCCAAGGTAACACTGTATACTGGCGCAAAACATGTTTCTTTTTTGTTTTTTCTTCTATCAGTGAAGTTGAAGTTTTTTTAAAATTATAGTTGATTTAGAATTTGTGTTCATTTCTGCTGTACAGCAACATGATTCAGTTATACATATACATTTAAAATATTCTTTTCCATTGTGGTTTATCACAAGATATTGAGTACAGTTCTCTATGCTATACAGTAGAATCTGGTTGTTTAACCATCCTATATACACAATAGCTTTAATCTGCTAACCCCACCTCGCACTCCATCCCTCCCTCACCTCCCTTGATAGCCACAAGTCTTTTCTCCATGTCCGCAAATCTTTCTGTTTCATAGATAGGTTCATTTGTGTCATGTTTTAGATTCTACATATAAATGATATCATATGGTATTTGTCTTTTTCTTTCTGACTTAATTCAGTCAGTATAAAATCTCTAGTTGCATTCAGGTTGCTGCAAATGACAGAATTTTGTTCTTTTTATGGCTGAGTAATATTCCATTGTATATATGTACCACATCTTCTTTATCTGTTTATCTGTTGATGGACATCCAGGTCTTTGCTGTTGTGAAATAGTACTGCTATGAACATAGGGGTGCATGTATCTTTTTGAATCAGAGTTTTGTCTGGATATATGCCCAGGAGTGGGATTGCTGTATCATATGGTAGCTCTATTTTTAGTTTTCTAAGGAACCTCCACACTGTTTTCCATAGATGGTACACTGTCCCAACTTAAATTTCCACCAACAGTGTAGGAGCATTCTGTTTCTTCCACATCCTCTCCAGCATTTGTTATTTGTAGAGTTTTTAATGATGGCCATTTTGACTGGTGTAAGGTGGTACCTCATAGTTTTGATTTGCATTTCTCTAATAATTAGAGGTATTCAGCATCTTTTTATGTGCCTGTTGGCCACTTTTATTTCTTCTTTGGAAAATTGTCTCTAAGTCTTCTGCTCATTTTTTGATTGGTTCATTTGTTTTTTTGTTATTGAGTTGTATGAGCTGTTTGTATATTAGAATTTAAGCCCTTGATGGTTGCATGGTTGCAAATATTTGCTCCCAGTCCATAGGTTGTCTTTTCATTTTATTTTTGGTTCCCTTTGGTGTGCAAAAGCTTGTAAGTTTGGAGGAGGGTGGGGCCACTGTTCGCGACACAGACTTGCTTCAGCTGGTGGAGCAGATGGTGGTTGCCTTTGGTCCTCAGCAAGGAACAGAACGTATGGACACCACGAAACTGCATCCTAAGATCACTTTAAATTTGGATCATCATTTAAATACTTTAAGTGATTTTTTCTTGTTTCACTTTGCTCATAACACTTCATTAGCTATCTGATCATTTTTGTATCTGAACTCATCAAGTAAAATATACAGAGAGGCCCAGCACTTGGAGAGGCTGAAGTAAGATACAGTGGGAGCTGAAGGAGCTGCAGGCCTAGCCGCTTGCCCATGCCAGCAAGGCTCTTCCATGTAGTGGAGTCCATGGTTTATAAGAAGAAAAAACTTTCTCTATCAGCTCCACTTGGAAAAATTTGGAACTACCAAATCTTCATACAAACGCTTTCTCTATTCTCTGTGAAAAAAAGTGTTTAATTCAGGGGGAGAACAAGATGGCAGAGGAGTAGGTGGATGTGGAGTACATCTCTCTCCCTCAGGAATACATCTCTCTCCCTCAGGAATACACCTTCAGACACAGAAGTGCATGCAAAATATCAACTGAGAGCAGACAGGAGTACCTGACCAGCAAAAAAGAATATATAGCCCCACATAAAACTTGAGATCAAGCCCTGAGGCTTTGGAGTGGGAGCACTGACACCAAGACCCTAGACTACCAGAGAACTAAACCCTAGGGGTATCAAATAGTGAGAACTCATGCAAAGGAAACCACTGGAATACAAGACCCAGCATCACCGAACCCCCAACAGCACCCTGTGCAGGATGCCTCATCTAAACAACAAACAAAACAAAAATACAAACCCAGTCATCAACAGACAGGATTGCAACCTCACTCAGCCTTGCTTATCAGAGGAGAAACAAACAAACAAAAACTCAGCACAGATCTCACCCTATAAGAAGCTTACACAAACCACTAGACCAACCTTAGAGGGCAGAAACCAAAAGGAAGAAAGAATTCAACCTTGAACTCTGGGAAAAGGAGACCTCAAACACAATAAGTTAAAAAAAAATAATGAAAAGGCAGAGAAACACTACATAAATGAAGGGCCAAACTAGAAACACAGAAGTCCAAATAAATGAAGAGGAAATAGGCAAACTACCTGAAAAACAATTCAGAATAATGATAGTAAAGATGATCAAAAACCTTGAAAGCAAAATGGAAAAAAATGTAAGAATCAATTAATAAAGACCTAGAAGAATTAAATAATAAATATGCAGAGACAAACAACACAACTACTGGAATTAAGAATACTCTAGAAGGAATCAATAGCAGAATATCTGAAGCAGAAGAACAGCAGAATCAGTGAGCTGGAAGATAAAGTGGTGGAAATAACTTCTGAAGAACATAATAAAATAAAAAGAATAAAAAGAACTGAGGATAGTCTAAGAGAACACTGGGACAATATCAAATGCACTAACATTCGAATTATAGGGGTCCCAGAAGAAGAAGAGAAAAAGAAAGGGTATGAGAAAATTTTTGAAGAGATTATAGTTGAAAATTTCCCCAACATGGAAAAGGAATTATTTAATCAAGTCCAAGAGGCACAAAGAGTCTCATACAGGATAAACCCAAGGAGAAACATGCCAAGGCACATACTAATCAAACTAACAAAGACTAAAGACAAAGAATATTAAAAGCAGCAAGGGAGAGGCAACAAGTAACATACAAGGGAAACCCCATATGCTTAACAGCTGATCTTTCAGTAGAAACTCTGCAGGCCAGAAGGGAATGGCAGGATATATTTAAAGTACTGAATGGGAAAAATCTACAACCAAGATTACTGTACCCAGCAAGGATCTCATTCAAAATTGATGGAAATAAAAAGCTTTTCAGACAAGCAAAAGTTAAGAGAATTCAATACCACCAAACCAGCTTTACAACAAATGTTAAAAGGACTTATATAGTCAATAAATACAAGAGAAGAAAAAAGATCTACAAAATCAACCCCAAACAATTAAGAAAATGGCAATAAGAACATATATATCAATAATTACCTTAAATGTAAATGGATTAAATGCTCCAACCAAAAGACACAGACTGGTTGGATGGATACAAAAACAAGAGCCATATATATGCTGTCTACAAGAAACCCATTCAGACCTCAAGATACATATAGACTGAAAGTGAGAGGATGGAAAAATATATTCCACGCAAATGGGAAGCAAAAGAAAGCTGGAGTAGCAGTCCTCATATCAGACAACATAGATCTTAAAATAAAGAAAATTACAAGAGATAAGGAAGGACACTACATAATGGTCAAGGGATCAATCCAAGAGGATGACATAACAGTTATAAATGTCTATGCAACCAACATAGGAGCACCTCAATACATAAGACAAAAACTAACAGACATAAAAGGAGAAATTGACAGTAACACAATAATAGTAGGAGACTTTAACACCCCTCTCACACCAATGGACAGATCATCAAAACAGAAAATTAATAAGGAAACACGTCTTAAATGATACATTAGATGAGATGGATCTCATTGATATCTTCAAGACATTCCATCCAAATGCAGAAGAATATACCTTTTTCTCAAGTGCACATGGGACATTCTCCAGGATAGACCACATCTTGGGTCACAAATCAAACCTCAGGAAATTTAAGAAAATTGAAATCATATCAAGCATCTTCTCCGATCACAGTGATATGAGACTAGATATCAATTACAAGGAAAAAACAGTAAGAAACAGAAACACATAGAGATTAAACAACATGTTTCTAAATAACCAACAGTTTAATGAAGAAATCAAAAGAGAAATAAAAAAATTTCTAGAAACAAATGTCAATGAAAACATGACAAATCAAAACCTATGGGATGCAGCAAAAGCAGTCCTAAGAGGGAAGTTTATAGCAATACAATCCTACCTCAAGAAACAAGAAAAGCATCGAACAGACAACCTAACTTTACACCTAATACAACTGGAAAAAGAACTATAAAACCCCAAAATTAGTAGATGGAAAGAAATCATAAAGATCCAAGCAGAAATAAATGAAAAAGGAATGGAAGAAACAATAGTAAAGATTAATAAAACTAAAAGCTGGTTCTTTAAGAAGATAAACAAAATCGACAAACCTTTAGCCAGAATCATCAAGAAAAAAGAGAAGAATCAAATCAACAAAATTAGAAATGAAAAAGGAGAGGTTACAACAGGCAATGCAGAAACACAAAAGATTGTAAAAGACTATTAGGAGCAACTGTATGGCAATAAAATGGATAACCTGGAAGAAATGGACAGATTCTTAGAAAAGTTCAGTCTTCCAAGACTGAAACAGGAAGAAGTAGAAATTATGAACAACCCAATTACAAGCACTGAAATTGAAGCTGTGATCAAAAATCTCCCAAAAACAAAAGCCCAGGACCAGATGGCTTCACAGGAGAATTCTATCAAACATTTAGAGAAGAGCTAATTTTTATCCTTCTAAAACTCTTTTTAAAAATTGCAAAGGAAGGAGCACTTCCAAACTCATTCTATGAGGCCACCATCACCCTGATGTCAAAATCAGACAAAGATAACACCAAGAAGAAAACTACAGGCCAATATTTCAGAAAACTAAGATCATGGCAAATAGATGGGGAAACAGTGGAAACAGTGGCTGATTTTATTTTTCTGGGCTCCAAAATCATGAAATTAGATGCTTATTCTTTGGAAGGAAAGTTACGACCAACCTACATAGCATATTCAAAAGCAGAGACATTATTTTGCCAACAAAGGTCTGTCTAGTCAAGGCTATGGTTTTTCCAGTAGTCATGTATGGATGTAAGAGTTGGACTATAAAGAAAACTGAGCACAGAAGAATTGATGCTTTTGAACTGTGGTGTTGGAGAAGACTCTTCAGAGTCCCTTGGGCTGCAAGGAAATCCAACCAGTCCATCCTAAAGGAGATCAGTCCTGGGTGTTCATTGGAAGGACTGATGTTGAAGCTGAACCTCCAATACTTTGGCCACCTGATGCGAAGAGCTAACTCATTTGAAAAGACCCTGATGCTGGGAAAGATTGAGGGCAGGAGGAGAAGGGGATGACAGAGGATGAGATGGTTGGATGGCATCACCAGCTCGATGGACATGGGTTTGGGTGGACTCCAGCAGCTGGTGATGGACAGGGAGGCCTGGCATGCTGTTCATGGGGTGGCAAAGAGTCAGACACGACTGAGCGACTGAACTGACTGACTGACAGGCCAATATCACTGATGAACATAGATGCAAAAATCCCCAACAAAGTTTTAGCAAACAGAATTCAGCAACACATCAAAAAGCTCATACATCATGATCAAGTTGGGTTTATTCCAGGGATGCAAGGATTCTTCAGTTTTCACAAATCAATCAATGTGATACACCATATTAACAAATTGAAAGATTAAAACCATATGATAATCTCAATAGATGCAGAAAAGCCTTTGACAAAATTGGGCACCCATTTATGATTAAAACTCATCAAAAAATGGGCATAGAAGGAACCTATCTCAACACATAAAGGCCATTTATGATAAGCCTATAGCAAACATTACTCTGAATGGTGGAAAACTGAAAGCATTCCCCTTAAGATCAGGAACAAGACAAGGCTGTCCACTTTCACCTTTATTATTCAACATAGTTCTGGAACTCCTAGCTACAGCAATCAGTGAATAAAAAGAAATAAAAGGAATCCAGATTGGAAAAGAAGTAAAGCTCTCACTGTTTGCAGATGACATGACACTGTACACAGAAAACCCTAAAGATAGTATCAGAAAATTACTAGAGCTAATCAATGAATTTAGCAAAGTTGCAGGATACAAAATCAATACACAGAAATCACTT
Organism: Oryx dammah; assembly: GCF_014754425.2. Lineage (NCBI taxonomy): Eukaryota > Metazoa > Chordata > Mammalia > Artiodactyla > Bovidae > Oryx > Oryx dammah. The sequence goes on along the minus strand of NW_024070186.1, from coordinate 11,793,182 downwards.
GCATTTCTGTATACTAACAATGAAAAATCAGAAAGAGAAATTAAGGAATCAATCCCATTCACCATTGCAACAAAAAGAATTAAATATCTAGGAGTAAATTTACCTAAGGAGACAAAATAACTGTACACAGAAAATTAGAAGACACTAATGAAAGAAATCAAAGATGATATAAACAGATGGAGAGATATTCCATGTTCCTGGGTAGGAAGAATCATTATTGTGAAAATGACTATACTGCCAAACGAAATCTACAGATTCAATGTGATCCCTATCAAATTACCAATGGCATTTTTCACAGAACTAGAACAAAAAAATTCATAATTCACACTGCTGCTGCTGCTAAGTCACTTCAGTCATGTCTGACTCTGTGTGACCCCACCAGGCTCCTCTGCCCCTGGGATTCTCTGGGCAAGAATACTGGAGTGGGTTGCCATTTTCTTCTCCAATGCATGCATGCATGCTAAGTCACTTCAGTCGTGTCTGGCTCTGTGTGACCCTGTAGATGGTAGCCCACCAGCCTCCTTGGTCCACAGGATTCTCTAGGCAAGAAAACTGGAGTGAGTTGCCATTTCCTTCTCCATCACAGTTCATATGGAAACACAAAAGACCCCAAATAGCCAAAGCAGTCTTGAGAAAGAAGAATGGAGCTGGAAGAATCAACCTTCCTGACTTCAGATTATACTACAAAGCTACAGTCATCAAGACAGTATGGTACTGGCACAAAAACAGAAATATAGACCAATGGAGCAAGATAGAAAGCCCAGAAATAAACCCATACACCTATGGGTACCTTTTTTTTTGACAAAGGAGGCAAGAATATACAATGGGGCAAAGACAGCCTCTTCAATAAATGGTGCTGGGAAAACTGGGCAGCTACATGTAAAGAAATGAAATTAGAACACTTCCTAACACCATACACAAAGATAAACTCAAAATGGATTAAAGACCTCAATGTAAAACCAAAAACTATAAAACTCTTAGAGGAAAACATAGGCAGAACACTCGATGACATAAATCAAAGCAAGATCCTCTATGACCCACCTCCTAGAGTAACAGAATTAAAACAAAAGTAAACAAGTGGGACCTGATTAAACTTAAAAGCTTTTGCACAGCAAAGGAAACTATAAGCAAGGTGAAAAGACAACCCTCAGAATGGGAGAAAATAATAGCAAATGAAACAACTGACAAAGGATTAATTTCCAAAATACAAGCAGCTCATACAACTCAATGCCAGAAAAACAAACAACCCAATCAAAAAGTGGGAAGAAGACCTAAACAGACATTTCTCCAAAGAAGGCGTATGGATGGCTAACAAATACATCAAAAGATGCTCAACATCACTCATTGTTAGAGAAATGCAAATCAAAACCACAATGAGATATTACCTCACAAGGGTCAGAATGGCCCTCATCAAAAAGTCTGCAAACAATAAATGCTGGAGAGGGTGTGGAGAAAAGGGAACACTCTTGCACTGTTGGTGGGAATGTAAATTGAGAGCCACTATGGAAGATGGTATGGAGATTTCTTAAAAAAAAAAAAAAAAACCTACGAATGAAACCAGCATATGACCCAGCAATCCCACTCCTAGGCATATACCCTGAGGAAACCAGGGTTGAAAAAGACACATGTATCCCATTGTTCATTGCAGCTATTTACAATAGCTAGAACATGGAAGCAACCTAGATGTCCATCGACATCTTTTACTCTCCTCTTTCACTTTCATCAAGAGGCTTTTGAGTTCCTCTTCACTTTCTGCCATAAGGGTGGTGTCATCTGCATATCTGAGGTTATTGATATTTCTCCTGGCAATCTTGATTCCAGCTTGTGCTTCTGCCAGCCCAGCGTTTCTCATGATGTACTCTGCATAGAAGTTAAATAAGCAGGGTGACAATATACAGTCTTGACGTACTCCTTTTCCTGTTTGGAACCAGTCTGTTGTACCATGTCCAGTTCTAACTGTTGCTTCCTGACCTGCATACAGATTTCTCAAGAGGCAGGTCAGGTGGTCTGGTATTCCTATCTCTCTCAGAATTTTCCACAGTTTCTTGTGATCCACACAGTCAAAGGCTTTGGAATAATCAATAAAGCAGAAATAGATGTTTTTCTGGAACTCTCTTGCTTTTTCGATGATCCAGCGGATATTGGCAATTTGATCTCTGGTTCCTCTGCCTTTTCTAAAACCAGCTTGAACATCTGGAAGTTCACGGTTCACACATTACTGAAGCCTGGCTTGGAGAATTTTGAGCATGACTTTACTAGTGTGTGAGATGAATGCAATTGTGTGGTAGTTTGAGCATTCTTTGGCTTAAATTTACATTAGCATATGTAAAATAGATAGCCAACGGGAATTTGCTGTAAGGCTCAAGAAACTCAAATGGGCTCTTTATCAACCTAGAGAGGTAGGATGGGGAGGGAGATGGGAGAGAGGTTCAAAAGGGAGGGGATATATGTATACCTATGGCTGGTTTGTGTTGAAGTTTGACAGAAAACAACAAAATTCTATAAAGCAATTATCCTTCAATAAAATTAAAATTTTAAAAAGCTTATAAGTTTGATTAGTTTATTTTTTAAAATTTTTGTTTCCATTTTTAAATTTTCATTTCTATTGCCTTGGGAGACTGACCTGTGAAAAAATTGGTAGGATTTATGTCAGAGCATGGCAAAACTTGTTTCTTTTTTCCGGGTCGAGAGGGAGGAAAGTGTGGTAAGATGAGGATAGATGCCTATTGGGTGTGTTGTGACTCAGCAACACAGGGAGGGAGTGGGAACATCATCTCACTGATGCCAGAGCATGCCGCGGTCACTGGCTTCAAGTGATGGAGAGAGAACAGATGGATGGCTGTTTAAATGTCTGATCCTGAAAGCATGGCTCTAGAGGAGAGCTGTCTGCTTGTTTTTTAATAGGAACTATTTGAATGCATGTAAAACCTGAAAAGGAGTTAGTAAAGAAACACAGTCTGAAGCTTGAGGATATACAGCAAACCTGGAATGCTACTAAAATGCTGATCTCCGAGGAGTCTGGCTGCGGCATTTGGGTTTAGGGCACAGGGGCTGCTGTTTGCCAGGAGTGGGATGTTCTCTTATGCAGTCAGGTACCAGGCTTTGACCCACAGACTGTGATCCAGTATTTTCCATTGGTTCAGTGCTGTCTGCAGTAGAGCTTCCCTCAAGTCCAGATCAGGTCCCCAGCAAGTCCAGGGTCAGGTCTCCAGTTTGTGTCACGCTTCGTTGTCTGGGGACTTTAGTCTCCTTTAATCTAGAACATTTTCACAGCCTTTCTGTCACTTTTATGACACCATATTGTGAAGAATATGGTGATATACGTTGAGATATTTTTTCCATTTCCTATGCCAAATGTTTTTATTTTTTATAAACTTCAGTTTATCTATCTTTTCTTTATTATACCCAGTGTTTTTAGTCATAGCTAGAGAGCCTTTTCCCAAGCTCAGACTAAAGAGAAAATCACTCATTTTATCTTAGTACTTGTATAGTTTAATTTTTTATTTTTTCAAGCATTTCAGTAAGTTGATATTTTTTATGGGAGATTTATTTTTTATTTTGTTAATTTCAGTTTTTATTTTCTTCCTTTTGCTTTTTGTGGTTCATTTTGCTGTTCTTCTAATTTATATTGGATTTTTGTTCATTGATATTTGGCATTCTTTTCATACAGATTAATTTATAAATAAATATAATTGATAAATTTAATTTAAAGTTAAGCATTTCTAAGTACAGCTTGTTGTAGTGCACAAATTAAGATATATACAACTTTTATAATCCTTAACTTATACATGTTATGTTTCTACTATGGCTTCTTTCTTGACTTATAAGTTATTTAGAAATGTTTCTCAATTCTGAACACATGGAATTTGAAAAGTATATTACATTAAAATATACGTCGGTGTTTATATATGGAATATTTTAGAATATTTTAATTTCTTGGTTCACTGCATTGTTGGCAAGGTGGTCTCTGTGTTCATCAGCTTTCACATGCATGGGAGATGGCTCATGTGGGCAAGCATCAGCAATATTCTGTGCTTCAAAGTAGACCCTATTTTGCTGTTTCGAGTGTAAGCTCTGTGTATGTCCAATGGACATAACTTGGAAATCTTGTTTAAATTTTTTCTGTCCTTTTGTATATTTTTTCCTCATCAGTTTTCTCCTTCACTTATATAATTTTGGCTTCTGTTATTTTCATGTTTGTCTTCCATGTGTACTTGATTTATCAGTGTTTAAAGTTAATCTTTAAACATCCCACGTGATACAAGACTCTTAAAATGCCTTATCTGTGGTTATCTTCTCCTGCCTCAGCTGTTATTATCATTTTCTGTTGTTGCATATATCTAATGGCACCCTCCATGTCCAGTTCTAACTGTTGCTTCCTGACCTGCATATAGGTTTCTCAAGAGGCAGGTCAGGTGGTCTGGTATTCCCATCTCTCTCAGAATTTTCCACAGTTTATTGTGATCCACACAGTCAAAGGCTTTGGTATAGTCAATAAAGCAGAAATAGATGTTTTCCTGGAACTCTCTTGCTTTTTCGATGATCCAGCAGATGTTGGCAATTTGATCTCTGGTTCCTCTGCCTTTTCTAAAACCAGCTTGAACATCTGGAAGTTCACGGTTCACGTACTACTGAAGCCTGGCTTGGAGAATTTTGAGCATGACTTTACTAGCGTGTGAGATGAGTGCAACATCAACATTGTGCGGTAGTTTGAGCATTCTTTGGCATTACCTTTCTTTGGGATTGGAATGAAAACTGACCTTTTCCAGTCCTGTGGCCACTGCTGAGTTTTCCAAATTTGCTGGCATATTGAGTGCAGCACTTTCACAGCATCATCTTTCAGGATTTGAAACAGCTCCACTGGAATTCCATCACCTCCACTAGCTTTGTTTGTAGTGATGCTTTCTAAGGCCCACTTGACTTCACATTCCAGGATGTCTGGCTCTAGGTGAGTGATCACACCATCGTGATTATCTGGGTAGTGAATCTCTTTTTTGTACAGTTCTTCTGTGTATTCTTGCCACCTCTTCTTAATATCTTCTGCTTCTGTTAGGTCCATACCATTTCTGTTTTTTATCAAGCCCATCTTTGCATGAAATGTTCCCTTGGTATCTCTAATTTTCTTGAAGAGATCTCTAGTCTCTCCCATTCTGTTGTTTTCCTCTATGTAGGTCAGGAAGCAACAGTTAGAACTGGACATGGAACAATAGACTGGTTCCAAATAGGAAAAGGAGTATGTCAAGGCTGTATATTGTCACCCTGCTTATTCTATGCAGAGTACATCATGAGAAATTCTGGGCTGGAAAATGCACAAGCTGGAATCAAGATTGCCAGGAGAAATATCAATAACCTCAGATATGCAGATGACACCACCATTGTGGCAGAAAGTGAAAAAGAACTCAGAAGCCTCTTGATGAAAGTGAAAGAGGAGAGTGAAAAAGTTGGCTTAAAGCTCAACATTCAGAAAACAAAGATCATGGCATCTGGTCCCATCACTTCATGGGAAATAGATGGGGAAACAGTGGAAACAGTGTCAGACTTTATTATTTTGGGCTCCAAAATCACTGCAGATGGTGACTGCAGCCATGAAATTAAAAGATGCTTACTCCTTGGAAGGAAAGTTATGACCAACCTAGATAACATATTGAAAAACAGAGACATTACTTTGCCAACAAAGGTCCATCTAGTCAAGGCTATGGTTTTTCCAGTGGTCATATATGGATATGAGAGTTGGACTGTGAAGAAAGCTGAGCACCCAAAAATTGATGCTTTTGAACTGTGGTGTTGGAGAAGACTCTTGAGAGTCCCTTGGACTACAAGGAGATCCAACCAGTCCATCCTAAAGGAGATCAGTCCTGGGTGTTCATTGGAAGGACTAATGCTGAAGCTGAAACTCCAATACTTTGGCCACCTGATGTGAAGAGTTGACTCATTAGAGAAGACCCTGATGCTGGGAGGGATTGGGGGCAGGAGGAGAAGGGGACGACAGAGGATGAGATGACTGGATGGCATCACTGACTTGATGCACATGAGTTTGAGTGAACTGCGGGAGTTGGTGATGGACAGGGAGGCCTGGCGTGCTGTGATTCATGGGGTCGCAAAGAGTCGAGCAAAACTGAGTGGCTGAACTGAACTGATGGCACCCTGCCCTGTTTCATTTCCCACCAGTGCTGCCCGTTTAGATGTGCCCATGCCCCTTCACCATCTTGACTCTTCTTTTCTTCTTTATGTGCTGCTGCTTCTGCGTCATGGTAGAATGTTAGCAGAAAACAATTTTAAAATGCATTCTTCTTTATTTTCCTTTTATCATATGTTTTATTTTAATGTTCAAAATATATTTAATAAGTCATGCTGAGGCATTTTACCTAAGATTGCTTTCAAAAATGAAAATCAGTTCTAATGGGAAAAACTGGCATGCACTGTACTCTTCTTTAGGAAAAACTTTGTTTACAAGTTCAGGAATAGTGATACATCTTTGTAGATATATATAAGATATTGCTTTAGTGAACAGGGGTATCACAGAAATATTCAGGTATCCAGTAAAAAAATAATATCAGACCAAGAAACCTTTTCCATTGAATTCTGGAAGTCTAGTGTGTTGACTTACTTGTTGGCATCTTGCCAGTGGGTTTATTTTTTTATTTGTTTTGGTGATTATTTTTTCACTGACTCATTTCCTTCTCTGCGGTTGTTTAATTTTGGTGTTAATCTACCAAAATCTGTCTATGTCTCTATTTATGACTCCTAGAAATTATTTTAAGTTTCAGCAGCATTTTTTAATTTTCATTTGTGCTCTTGGTACAGCTTGAAAATCCTCTCGAGTTTTCTGTTGAGCGTAGGATCTTCTCACAGTGCCCTAAAGACATAGATGGAACTTCCCATGATCCCATTGTTGTTCAGTCACCAAGTTGTGTCCAACTCTTTGTGACCTCCTTTTCCCTCACCATCCCCCAGAGTTTGCCCAAGTTCATGTTCTTTGAATTGGTGATGCCATCCAACCATCTCATCCTGTTGTCCCCTTCTCCTCTTGTCCTCAGTCTTTCCCAGCATCAGTGTCTTTTCCAATAAGTTGGCTTTTCACATCAGGTGGCCAAAGTACTGAAGCTTCAGCTTCAGTATCAGTCCTTCCAATGAATATTCAGGGTTGATTTCCTTTAGGATTGACTGATCCTAGTTCAGGCTTTAGTAGAGGCTGAAGATTCAGTAATAGAGCAGTTAGTAGCAGTTCCTACCCCTAGCCAAAAGCAATTACAACAAAAATGTCTCGAAATAACACTAAAATTATCTTCCACTTTATTCTTAAAAGATGTTTAAGAAAGGTATTTCTTAACGTTCTAAGTGGAAAGTTACTTTCTTGGAGTTGGCAAAGATTGTATTCTGCTGTCTTTGGCTTCCCTTGTTGAGAAGCTATGTCTTAATCTAAGTGATACTCATTTCAAGGAATTTTTGAAATTGGGTACTTTTAAAATCTTCTTTGTCTTTGGTGTTATATAGTTTCACCATGGTTTGTTTAGGTATAGATTTCTTTATGTTTATCTCGTGTAGGAGTCATCTAGATTTCTTTATGCTTATCCTGATGGGAGTCATCTTATTTTTCTCCCCCTACATCAAGATTATTGAAGTATAATTTATGTAGTATAAAATTCACTTTTTTAGGAATACAGTTTTATGAGTTTTGACAAGCTTATGCAAATATTAGTTATCAACACAATCGTAATATAGTGATAGAATATTTTTCTTGCCCTCAAATTCCTTCCTATCCCTTCTCCCTTCACCTCAAGCCCCAAATGCTGATCTGTTTATTGTATCTGCAATTTTTCTTACATAGAATATTGTGTAAATGGAATTGCATTTATGTATGCATTTAAGTATGTAGCTTTCGAGTCTGTTTTTTTCCCCCATTTACCCATAATGCCTTTGAGATGTGTCCATATTGTTTTTGAGTCCATCCACTGATTGATGGATGTTTGGGGGTTTACAGTTTCAGAGATCTTAAATAAACCTGCTATAAACTTTCTCATGTAGGCCTTTATGTGGATGTATGTCCTCATTTGTCATAGGTAAATCCTAGGAGTGGGCTTTTCTATGGTATATAGTAAGTGTGTGTGTTTCACTCTGTTAAGAAACACCCGAGTTGTTCTCCTAAGTTACTGCACTATTATCCCCACAGCACCTGCTCTTGAACTGTCAGCTCTTGACGTCAGTTTTTAAACTTTTATCCTTTCTAGTGGGTGTATAGTGGTATTTCTCAGTTTTCAGTTGCATCTTTCTGATGACTGATGATATTGAATGTTTTTCCTATGTTTATTTGCCATCTGTGTGTCTTCTTTGGTGAAATGTCTGTTCAAATATTTTGCCTATTAAAAATCCATACTAATCGTGTTGTTATCACTGAGTTGTGAGGATTTATTGTATACTCTGGGTAATAGTCATTTATCAGACCCTTATTTTCCAAATATTTTCTCCCAGAGTGTGGCTTGAGTGTTTATTTTCTCAATAATGCCTTTTGAACAGCAGTGTTTAGTCTTGATAAAGTAAAATTTGTTTAGTTTTTCTTTTATAGTTAATGCCCTACATCCTAGCCAAAAATTCTATGCCTTCCCCAAGGTCACAAAGATTATTTCCTTTTTTTTTTTTTCCTGGAAATTGTATAGTATTGGGTACATTCTCCACCCCCCCCCCGATCCATTTTGCATTTTTCTTTTGTTTGTTTTTAATATGGTGCAAGCTACAGGTATAGATTCTTTTTTCCCCTGTGGATGTACGTTTCTTTTAGCGTAGTTTATTAAGTACAATTGTTTTCTCTGTTAATTGTCTTTTCTTCATCAGTTGACCATATATGGGTGGATCTATTTCCGGATTCTGTATTCTGTTTAATTGCTTTATACACTTGTCCTTTCACCAACAATGCAGTATTTTGGTTACTGTAGTATTAGAGTAAGCCTTGAAATCAAGTAGGATGAACCCTCCAACGTTAGTCTTCTTTTTCAAAATTGGATGTTTTTACTTTTTTTTTAAATTGGAGTATAGCAATTGCCAACATCTGCTGGATCATCAAAAAAGCAAGAGAGTTCCAGAAAAACATCTATTTCTGCTTTATTGACTATGCCAAAGCCTTTGACTGTGTGGATCACAAGAAACTGTGGAAAATTCTGAGAGAGATGGGAATACCAGACTACCTGACCTGCCTCTTGAGAAATCTGTATGCAGGTCAGGAAGCAACAGTTAGAACTGGACATGGTACAACAGACTGGTTCCAAATAGGAAAAGGAGTACGTCAAGGCTGTATATTGTCACCCTGCTTATTTAACTTCTATGCAGAGTACATCATGAGAAACGCTGGGCTGGCAGAAGCACAAGCTGGAATCAAGATTGCCAGGAGAAATATCAAGCACCTCAGATATGCAGATGACACCACCCTTATGGCAGAAAGTGAAGAGGAGCTAAAAAGCCTCTTGATGAACGTGAAAGAGGAGAGTGAAAAAGTTGGCTTAAAGCTCAACATTCAGAAAACTAAGATCATGGCATCTGGTCCCATCACTTCATGGGAAATAGATGGGGAAACAGTGGAAACAGTGTCAGACTTTATTTTTTGGGGCTCCAAAATCACTGCAGATGGTGACTGCAGCCATGAAATTAAAAGACACTTACTCCTTGGAAGAAAAGTTATGAAAACCTAGATAGCATATTCAAAAGCAGAGACATTACTTTGCCGACTAAGGTCCATCTAGTTAAGGCTATGGTTTTTCCAGTGGTCATGTATGGATATGAGAGTTGGACTGTGAAGAAGGCTGAGCGCCAAAGAATTGATGCTTTTGAACTGTGGTGTTGGAGAAGACTCTTGAGAGTCCCTTGGACTGCAAGGAGAGCCAACCAGTCCATTCTGAAGGAGATCAGCCCTGGGATTTCTTTGGAAGGAATGATGCTAAAGCTGAAACTCCAGTACTTTGGCCACCTGATGCGAAGAGTTGACTCATTGGAAAAGATTCTGATGCTGGGAAGGATTGGGGGCAGGAGGAGAAGGGGACGACCGAGGATGAGATGGCTGGATGGCATCACAGACTCGATGGACGTGAGTCTGAGTGAACTCCAAGAGTTGGTGATGGACAGGGAGGCCTGGCATGCTGCAATTCATGGGGTCGCAAAGAGTCAGACATGACTGAGCGACTGAACTGAAATGAACTGAACTGATAGTTAATTTACAATGTTGTGTTAACTTCAAGTATACACCAAAATGATTCAAGTATGCATACAAATATATCTATTTTTCCTAGATTCTTTTCTGCTATATGTTATTGCAAAATCTTGAGTATAGTTCTCTGTGCCATATAGTAAGTCCTTGTCAGTTATCTATTTTGTGTATTTGTTAATCTGTATGTTTGTTAATCCCAAGCTCCTAATTTATCCTTCCCTGCCCCCTTTCCCTTTGATAGCCATAAATTTGTTTTATGTTTGCATGTCTATTTCTATTTTGCATGTAAGTTCATTTGTGTCATTTTTTAAATTCCACATATAAGAGAGATCATATGATATTTGTCTTTGGCTTACTTCACTTAGCATGATGATCTCTAGGTTCATCCAAGTTGCTGCAAATGACTTTAGTTCTTTCTCTTTTATGCCTTCTTAGGTAGGTTTATTCCTACGTATTTTATTCTTTTTGATGCAGTGGTAGATGGGATTGTTTCTTTAATCTCTCTTTCTGATCTTTCATTGTTAATGTGTAGAAATGCAACAGATTTCTAATTTTGTATCCTGCAACTTTACTGATTTACTGATGAGCTCTAGTAGTTTTCTGGTAGAGTTTTCAGGATTTTGTATGTATAGTAGCATGTCATTTGTTTTCCTATTCTAAGTCCTTGGTTTTCCATAGAAATTTTAGTATTAGTCAGTTTCTACACAAAAGACTGATTGGAATTGTGCTGGATCTGCAGATTCATTTGAGGGTAATCAGCGTCTTCTTTGTTTTTGTTTTATTTGGGGGCTAAAATTCATAGATCATGGCTGTCACCATTTTAAAGTGTAAAGGTCAGTGGTTTTCAGTATGCTCTCTAGCTTGTGCATCCATCACCACAGTCTTAATTCCAGAACATTGTCATCAGCCTTAAAGGGAAAGGGTGACACACCCATTAATAGTCATCCTCTACTCATTCCTTTCTCCCAGTCCCTAGCAACCACTGATCTACTTTCTGTCTCTATGAATTTGCTTATTCTGGATACTTTATGTAAACGGAAGCATCACCTTTTGTGACTGGCTTGTTCACTTAGCATGATCGTTTCAAGGTCTGTGTATAGTATGGCGTCTTTTAGTACTATATGCCTTTGGGGCCTAAATAATAATCTGTCATAGGGATATGGCACACTTTCTTTATCTATTCATCAATTGACGGATATTTAAGTTATTTCCACCTTTTAGCTGTTATAATTATTTACAAATATTTTTGTATGAATATATGTTTTAATTTATTGGGTTTATATCTAGGAGTGGAATTGTGGGACCAAATGATTACTCTTTGAAAAAAATGCCAGAATGTTTTCCAGTGTGGCTATCCCATTTAATTCCCACCAGCAATGTTTCAGTGTTCCAGTTTTTCTGTATCATCCAGTTTTGGGGTTGTAGCCATCTTAGATGGTGAGAAGTGGTATCCCATTGTGGTATTGATTAACATGTTTCTAGTGACTAGTGATGCTAAGCATCTTTTCATGTGTTTGTTGGCCATTTGTATATCTTCTTTGGAGAAATGCCTATTCAAATTCCTTTCTCAATTTTTAATTGGTATGTCTTTTTTTATTGTTGAATTTATAAATTCTGAATACTAGACCCTTAGATATATAATTGATATAATTTTTCTCTCATTCTTTGTATTATCTTTTCACTTTCTTGGTAGCATGCTTTAATACACAAAAGTTTTAAATTTTTGTGACGTTCAATTATTTATTTTTTCTATGGTTAATTGTGCCTTTGGTAATGTGCTTTACAAAAGTTTTAAATTTTTATGAAGTCCAATTATCTATTTTTTTCTTTACTTCCAAATCCAGTGTTGTGAAGCTCTTGCCCTATTTTCTTCTAAGTGCTTTATAATTTAGCTCTTATATTTAGGTTTATGATGCATTATGAGTTAATTTTTCTATATGGTATAGATCAAGAGTCCAAATTCATTTTCTTGCATGTGGATATCCAATTGTCCCAGCACCATTTGGTGAAAAAACTATTCCTTCCTCCATTGAATGGTCTCAGCATCCTAGTTGAAATTCACTTGATCATAGATGTATGGGTTTATTTCTAGACTCTCAGTTCTAAGCCATTATCTATATGTATACTGTTATGCTAGTATTGGGTTGGCCAAAAAGTTCATTCATTTTTTTCTGTAAGATGTTAAAATTTTTGGCCAACCAGTACTATGCAGTCTCAAATTCCATAGAATTGTAGTAGGTTTTGAAATTGGCAAGGGTGAGTCTTTTGACTTTATTCTTTTCAAGATTGTTTTGAGTATTTGAATATTCTTTTGTTGTTGTTGTTGTTTGTTTTGCAGTTCCATATGGGTGATAGGATCAGCTTGCCCATATATGTAAAAAAGGATAGATGGACATTTGACAATGATTATCTTGAATCTGTAGATAAATTTTGGAGTATTGCCTTGTTAAAAATAGGAAGTCTTTCAATCCAGGAACAGAAGATATCTTTATTTAGGTCTTCTGTAATTTATTTCAGTGATATTTTTAGTTTTCATGATACAAGTCTTTGTTGTTTTTGTTCAGTTGCTAAGTTATGTCCTACTCTTTGCGACCATGGACTGTAGCACGCCAGGCTTCCCTGTCCTTCACTATCTCCCAGAGTTTGCTCAAACTCATGTCCATTGAATAGGTGATGCCATCCAACCATCTTATCCTCTGCCACCCCCTTCTCCTTTTGCCTTCAAACTTTCCCAGCATCAGGGTCTTTTCCAATGAGTTGACTCTTCGCATCAGGTGGCCAAAGTATTGGCGCTTCAGCATCAGCCCTTCCAATAACATTCAGGGTTGATTTGCTTTAGGATTGATTAGTTTAATCTCTTTGCTGTCGAAAGGACTCTCAAGAGTCTTCTCCAACACCACAGTTAAAAGCATCAATTCTTCAGCACTCAGCCTTCTGTATGGTACAACTTTTACATCCTTACATGACTACTGGAAAAACCATAGCTTGGACTAGGTCCTTTGTCAGCAAAGTAATGTCTGCTTTTTAATATGCTGTCTAGGTTTGTCATAGCTTTTCTTTCAAGGGTCAAGCATCTTTTAATTTCATGGCTGCAGTCACTGTTCACAGTGATTTTGGAGCCCAAGAAAAGAAAATCTGCCACTGTTTCCACTATTTTCCCATCTATTTGCCATGAAGTGATGGGACCAGATGCCATGATCTTCATTTTTTGAATGTTGAGTTTTGAGCCAGTTTTTTCACTTTCCTCTTTCACCTTCATCAAGAGGCTCTTTAGTTCCTCTTCAGTTTCTGCCATTAGGGTATATCATCTACATATCTGAGGTTGTTAATATTTCTTCTGGCAATTTTGATTCCAGCTTCTGCTTCATCCAGCCTGACATTTCACGTGATATACTCTGCATAGAAGTTAAATAAGCAGGTTGACAATATACAGCCATTCCTTTTTTTTTTTTTCAGTAGTTTTCACAATACAAGTCTTACATTTTAGTTAAACTTATTCCTAAATGTTTTATTATTTTCCATGTCTTTGCAAATGTAATTGTTTTCTTTATTTTATTTTGAATTTTTCTTGGTCATGTAGATAAATACAGCTGATTTTTGTATACTGATCTTGTGTCTATTTCTTTTACAGGTTCCAATCCATATACTCTTTATTTCTTTTACTCCCTTTATTGTGCTTGGAATCTCCAGTGTGATGTTGGTTAGAGATCATGAGAGTAGACATCCTTGCCTTGTTTCTAATCTTGAGTGGATAGCATTCACTTTCTCCCCATTAAGTATGACGATAGCTGTAGGTTTTCCAGAGACACCTTTATCAGGTTTGTGCTCAGTTACTCAGTCATGTCCTACTCTTTGTGACCCCATGGATTATAGCCCACCAGGCTCCTGTGTCCATGGAATTTTTCAGGCAAGAACACTGGAATGGATTGCATTTCCTACTCCAGTGGATCTTCCAGACCCAGGGATCAAACGCGCAGTTCTTGCATCTCCTGCACTGGCAGGCAGATACTTTTTCATTAGCACCACCTAGGAAGCCCTTCTATCAAGTATAGGAATTTAAGAATTTGTATCATGAATGGTTGTTGAATTTTGTCAAATGCTTTTTCTACATCTATTTTAAAAAATGGTTTTTAATTTTTAATCTGTAAAATGGTAGATTACATTGCTTGACTGTCAAATGTTGAACTTACGTTACTGGGTCAAATCCTACTTAGTTATGATGTATTATATAAAAGGGATTTGTTTAAGTATTTTTGCATGTATGCTCATGAAGGATTTGGGGGTGTAAGTTTCTTTCCTTGAAATTGGTTTTTGTGGTTTTGTTGTTGATGTAATTTTGACCTCAGAAAATGAGTTGAGAAGCAACTTTTTTATTTTTTTATTTTCTGGAGGAGCTGTGTAGAATTGGTGTACTCTATTTCCTAATTGTTTACTAGAATTTTTCCATTAAAGCCGTTCGAGTGTGGTGTTTTCTTTGTCAGAAAATTTTAAACTATGAATTCAATTTCTTTGTTGTGATACTCGTCACTTTTTTGTGTGGATCCATGAAACAAAAGTTTCTGTTTGATGCCATCATCCTTCTATTGGAGCGATCTCCTTTAACATTTCATGTGATTTATCTTGTCAGATATCTTTTGGTTAGCCAGAAAGTTTGTTTGGGTTTTTCTGTACTTCGTGAATAAACTGTTCAGGAATAAGGACACAGTAAACACATTTCGTAGAAATAAAACCCGAGATACCTTGGGGGTGTAGGCCTTTATTAAAAGCATTTCTATAGGATATACTTCAAGAGGAAAGAATGTTTCCTGTACAGAAGCTCTGAGATTTTAGAAGAAATTAAAAACAGAGAAGGTTGAGTGGATTTCAATGAATCCAAACATAGATTAAATGCTTAAAGCAATGAGGCAAATGTCTGCTGGGCTTAACAACAAAGAGAAGAACTAAAATGCGTGATGAGGGCCACATGAGGGACGAGGGAGTGGAGTTACAGGGTCTTAAGACCCAGGGCTTGTTTTGGTGGAGACAGAAGATATCAGAGTTTGATAGTTAGGAACTCATGTGATCATTTTTAGGGTAAGAAGTAAAAAAGAAAAAAACTGTATAAAGTGGTAGAGGGAAATATCTACAAGACTGCAAAATGTATAAAGTATACAAAATATCTACAAGAAGGTGATAAAGGAGACATAAGAAACTTAGAAATGTAGAAAGCACAACATACAATGGTATATAAATCCAGATACACCAAAGCTTCTGTACTATCAGTGGCCTCCATGCTTTATGGAGCTGCACTGAGAGACTGCCACTCAGAACTCCTATCTTCACAATCCCATGGTGATGCCATCGGCAACTTAAGGTTCGCTCCTCATCCTTGGATTTTCTTGGTTTAATCAGAATATAGTTCTCTGGGTCCTCTGTGTTCTTTCCTTCTGGGATTCAAGGATCTCTCCCTCATGTCTTTTATACCTTCTTTCTCTTTTTCCTTTCACTCTGCATTCTGGAAAGTTCCTTAGCTTCATCTTCTTTCTGCTTCACTCTGAAGCCATGTCCAATTACACAATACATGTCCATAGTTTCTTCAGTTTTTGACAATATCTTTCCCTCTCAAGTTGTCTACTTGTTTCTCCCTCCTGTGTGGAAAATTGTGTCCATTGCTTTGAACATAGAAGTTGCAAGCTTATTGTTTGCCCTGTGATTCTCAGAGACCACCATTATTTAGAGCTTGGTGTGTCTCTTTCATCACATTGTGCTGTGCTTAGCCGCTCAGGCATGTCCGACTCCTTGCAACTCCATGGACTGTAGCCTACCAGACTCCTCTGTCCATGGGATTCTCCAGTCAAGAACACTGGAGTGGGGTGCCATGCCCTCCTCTAGGGGACTTTCCCAACCCAGGGATCAAACCCAGGTCTCCCTCATTGCAGGTGGATTCTTTACTGTCTGAACCACTGGGAAAGCCCTTTATCACACTGGTTTTCTTCAAATGCTGTCTCTTAGTTGGCTGATGAGGTTTGCATTGTGAGAACGCCCGTCTCCGGTAGGAGGTTGCCAGGTGTGTGGCCGGGATGGCTTGTCCCAGGCGCCCTGCCTCTCTCCTCGCACCCTCTCAGGAGCAGGTCCCCCGCCTCTCAGGAGCGGGGACACGGCTGCCGCCCTGGCAGGAAGTTGCCCCTTGGGCAGCATTCTGCAAGCCTCTCTGGCCTCCTGCTCTCAGTTCTCTCCACTCCTCTGACTTCTCCACACAGTTCTCTAGCCTTCCTGACTCCGGCTGGTATTCTGTACTCTGCTTTTCTTCACAGTCATTTCTCCATAGACTTCCCCTCCCCTGCTTCCTTTCAGTGTTGTTTTCTGTTGCTGTGTAACAAGTTGCCCATGACTGGGTGGCTTAAAACAACACATATGTATTATCCTGGGGTTTTGGTGGGTAAGCAGTTGTGGGAGGCTTCGCTGGTGGCTCTGGCTCTGAGTCTGTCATGAGGGTGCAGGTGTGGCTGCGCTCTGTCACCCGCAGGTCAGCTAGGCCAGAGGCCTTGGCCCCCAAAGGTGGCTCCGTCCCCTGAAGCGAGAAATCCCAGAGGGGGAGAGAGGAGGAAGCCACGTCCTCGCCCTGGGTGGTGATGGCACTCGGCTCCCTTGTGCCCCACCGTGACCTTTACAAGTATGTTACCAAGCGGACGGCGCTGTGCTTCGCTCTTTTCAGGGAGAATCCCTGGGTGTATCTGCACCTTGCCCTCTGGCTGAGGAGCTTCTCCAGTGTCCTCAGGGGCAGAGGGTGTCTCTCCTCCTGGACCATCACTCACCTTCAGCTCAGTGGATGAGCTGGGCTTTTCCATGTCTTACAGTTGTGGTTATCATCATTATCTTGTCTTTGGTTATAGGCTTTTGTCTATGTAACCTAATTTAAAAAGTGTCTGACTTGCTTTCTTGCTCATTGTTGAGCCCGACACACTGTTTCCAGGAGTTTCCAGGCAGCTCACTCTTGGGTAGCCGGTGCCGCAACCAGGCCTGCCCTGCCCTCCCTCTTACCCACAGTTTAGCCAGAGACGAAGTACAAATGGCCAGGGCATTTCTATTATTCAGGACACATTTTGCAGTTCCCTATTTCTGGCTTGGATGACATATTGGATGATGATTTATTTATTCAACATCCATTCGGTTCTCACCGTGTTCTGGTCATGCCCGGGCCCTGTGTGGCACTTTGGGCACGGTTTTCCGGCCACAGCTCCCCACCTGCTGAGGCTCCAAGTGAGGTGGACCCCGGCCCCTCAGTGTTGGCGCAGTGGTGCCCATGGTCACAAGGGGACTTACGATGCAGGGCTGTCTGCATTGCAGATTTCATTTCTGCTCTCCTTCCCCTCTTTCCCCTGAACTCTGCAGAGTACTCGGCAGTTGAGAAGGTAGAGGGGCAGGATTAACCGCTTAAGTGCCTGGCAGAGCTGAGGGTCAGGAGAAGAGGTCTCCCAGATGTGGACGGTGTAGCTGTGGTAGCCCTGGTGACCTGGGCTCAGGTGCGTTCACAGCTTCCCACGTGGGCACTTGACCTCAGACCCTCTCAGTGGTGTCAGCCCTGTGGGAGCGGTTTGCTTTTCCTGGGCTGCAATGAGTCACAAGCTCCACACAGCATCCGACATAGCCACCTTGTTCTTCTCTCGAGGCCTCTGCCCCGCGTGTCTGCTCCCGGAAGCCTTCGTCTGGTCACTGGTTCTGGGGTCCAGTCTGGCCTCGTTCAGGACTCATGGGGCTTGATTCCATCTTTACCAAACAAGCAACTAGCTTAGCTTCTGATCATATGATGCGTCTACTGCTGCGTGTGGCTTTCACCACTAAGAACCCTGCAGAAAGATAGCTTTACTATTGTGAAACTAGCTCTTAGCTCTCCTCCCCTTTCTTCTTGAAATCATTGTTTCTGTGATACACTTTCACAAAGACAACTCTGCTGAGCAAAAGCAGCTGGCTGTGCCCTCGTCACCCCCTGTGTATAGACTGCAGGGTGTCCTGACCTGACTTCTGTCCCCACTTATCTCACTGCTGAAGCCCCTCTCAGAAGCTTGGCTTCAGTGGCGGGCGGTGGGGGGGCTGGGCAGGGCACTCATGGGGCAGCTTCTGTTGGGGGTGGATGTTGCCCTCAGAGAGTTTCCTGGGAGGGAAGGCAGATGTGGTTAGTGCCTGGGGACCAGGGTATGGAGTCAGCCACCCTGAGAGTACTTTCACACTTTTAATTTAAGCAAAGTCATAGAACATAAAAGTCAGCTTTAAAACGTTTGTTTCTCTTTGCCACATTCTGGCCAGGGGGAGCAGTGCCATCAGTCTGTGTTTGCTAAGTGATCATTGCCAGCAGGAGACAAATGTGAGCTTCCTGGGTGCAGGCGAGAGCCGGGCCAGAGACACTGTTCCCTCGAGAAGGAGGGCTATGGCCAGGGCCCCAGAAATGTGCTCTACACAGGCAGGGTAGCTGATGCAGGCCCAGGGTGGTCCTGGGCAGGGCATCGACTCCCTCTCCTCTCCCCATGGGCACAGCCTGGAGGACCTCCTCCCTGCACATGTGTGTGCCCTGCACACAGGGAGCTGTGAGAAGGGCCTGGTCCAGGGCACTAGAGGCACGTGGGCACAGCAGGCCTCTAGAGACCTAGACAGGTTTCCAGATGCCAAGTGGAAATAAGTGTGTGAGTTAGTATCTGGTATGTATAATAAGACAGAGATGAGTGTGGTGATCTCCCTGTGTCTCTGGCACGGGCACATGCACACCCCCTGCTATTGCACGTCCAGCCCACACCCAGCCTGATCCAGGACCACCCTGCCTGGAAGCCGCCCTGCCTGGGTGTGGCCTGTGCCTGCTTGGCTTGGAGGGGCTGTCTTAAGTACTCCTCTGTCTTTAGGGTTCAATCTGTGGCCAGGTGGTTTTGCTGGGGGCTGGGATGGTGGGTGGCACTGGAGGTGCCCAGTTGGAGGTACAGCTGTCTAGGATGGTGCAAGGTGGAGTGCCTGCTCCAGGTGGACAGAGCTGTGGGAGCTGGCGGCCCTCGTGGGCCAGATTACTGCACAGCGGTGACTGCTTTGGGGCTGCTGGGTGCTGTGGAGGTGGGGCGGGGGAGCCTTTGGTTGGTGTGAAGCAAGGAGTGATGTGATCAGATGTTTTGTTTTAGAAAAATTATTTTCCTGAAATGAAGAAGTTGGTAGAAACAACAGCTGAAAATATTAGGAGGACAGCACACGTGAATAGGGAAAGTGCTTGGTAGATCTCAAGTCAGCAACCGTGTCCCCGCCAGAGGCTGTGATGAGCTGCTGGCTCAGGGGACTCCCTGTCGCGCCCACCCCCACTGCTCCTGCAGGTGGAGATGTTCTCCTTTAGAATAACGACTTTGCTTTTACTTACAGTAAATTGCTGAGGGCATTTCAGTTACACAGGGAAAATCATTAGCAGAATTCTTGTTGTTTAGCATCAGGCTGTGGGGTATAATCGTGCTTTCTGGTGGGTGGCAAAGCAGATACATTTGAAGGGAGATTTATTCAGATTTTCCAGTATATCATTATCACATTCTTGTGTGATAGTTTCCTGATAATTCAACTTGATTTAGTAAAATATATCAGCTCCACTTTTCCTTGTAAGTTGCTGAGATTTAAATCTGTTTAGCAGATTCATGTGCCCATTTCATGTGCCCTCAGCCTGAGCAGCTGGTTCAGTTCTACCTAAACTGCCCAGTGGAGGGGACAGGCAGATGTGCCCTGTTCTGCCAGTGGCAGCCCTGATGTATGAGTGCGAATCCGTGGGAGGCAGCAGGCTGGGCTGTTCCTGGAGCTTGGGATGATGCCCTGCAGATCCCGCGTCTCCTGCCGCTTCGCTAGGCCCTGCGAGGTGCCGGGGTGGCAGGGCCTTCCCCATGCTGCTCTCCTGCAGTCTGTGACCAGTGCCTCCCTGTCCTCCCTGCCTCTCCGCCTGGGGTGCAGGGCTCTGTGTGTGTCCCCTCCCCGACAGGAGGGCTCCCCGTGTGTGTGTGTACCCCCTCCCTGGTAGCGAGTTCCCCGTGTGTGGGGCTGGTTGTCAGTCCTCCATGGAGCACCTGACCCCATAACCACCCCCCAGACAGTTGTTCCATTTGCATCCACAGAGAGGGAACTCGCCATTTGGGTGATTTCGGTAACTTCTTGGAAGGGCTAGAAAATGCGGGCGGCCAGGGAATGTGTGGCCTGGTGCTGCTTCTCCTGCCCGTCCTCCCCTGCTGAAAGTTCTCCATCAGGTCCCAGAGTCCTACATTTCTTTACAGCTTGTCTAGACTTGATTTTGTCTAAAGCAATTTTAAATTCTATTATAACTTTGTTTCTTGATATACTAATTGCTCTTGCTTTTTGAATGCCATCTTATAATTTTTTTGATCTCCCGTTTCATGAGTTTTTGTTTTCTTTCTCTGAAAGTACATGGCAGGCTGCAGACTAAAATCACTTATGTTTCTTTCTGTACATATTTCTGAACATATGTTCTTCTTCTACCTCCTGCTGTATTTTGGTGTTTTCTTTGTGTGGCATAAGTTTTTTTCATGGCTTCAGTGTTTTTCTCCTCCCTGAAGCAGAAGTCAGCTTTGTCTCCCAAGGTGGGGGAAGTATCCCGCATCGGCCACCTGGGTCCTGTCCCGGGTCTGTGGACTTTGAGCTGGGCAACAGGTCGCTTGGGCTGGGCCTCACATCGCTGTGGGGACCAGCAGCCCGTAGGGTGCTGAGAGGAGGCTCTGTGGCCTCTGACTCCTCCTGGCACCCGGTTTGGCTGGGACCCTGGTCTCCCCAGCCCCAGCCTCCACACACACTGCTTCTCTGGAGGGATGCAGAGGGGCCTCCCAGCCACCGGTGCTGTAACCTCCATGCGTGTGGTGTGAGTCTTTGTTGTCTTGATTTCTTTGCTTGACTGATTAGAAACTGGGGTGGTGGGGCATAAAGGTGCCTTCACTGCCCTCTGGCACCACTGAGAGGGTTTGTTCTCTGCTCCTGTGTAGCCTGGAGTCTGCGTCACTGTCTGTGGAGCGACACCTTCCTCATGACACTGTGGCTCTTGTCACCTGGGACCGGTCTTTGGATTTTGTGACATTAAGCTTTCCCATGTCCACCTCAACAGCTGGTATATTTTGAGGCCAGGATGCTGGGCTAAGTAATGACTCCACACAGGGCCCCACAGGTGGCGTGTTCAGTGAATGCACTACAGTTTCATTTGGAGCCCTTGGTGGGTATTTGGTGATGGCACAGAGAAATCTGAGATGATGGTAAACTCAGCCGTGTACTGTGGAGGGTGGCTAAAGAGCTGTTGTTGTCCAGCTACTCAGTTGTGTCTGACTCTGTGACCCCTTGGACTACAGCACACCAGGCTCCCCTGTTCACCATCTCCAGAACTTTGCTCAGATTCTTGTCTGTTGAGTCGGTGATGCCATCCAGCCATCTCACATGCTACTGCCCTTTCTAAAGAGTAAACGTCAGTTTTAAGCCCTTTCAGAGCAACATGTTGTCCCAAACAATATTAGTGGGGTGGGGGCCAGGCAACGTCACTGAAGACTGTGGCCACAAGGCCAACCACTGTTGTGCAGCTCCACCCCCATGCCAGACTGGAGCAGAGGAGGGAGAACTGGGGGCAGCTGGTGCATTAGGTCCCATGAAGTGTCCTTGTCCAGCTTCCTGGGGCTGTGAGGGGGTGGCAGAGAGGCAGCGGGGCTAGCCCACTTATGGCCTCTGGGACTGAATACAGTGTAACTAGAACCCATGGTAGGAACCCAGGGGTCCAGAGCAGGCTCAGGGTAAGGAGACATTGGAAGGATTTCAGAGACAAATCATGAAGGTTTGAGGCACTGGGGGGCCATGTCCATGGTCCACAGTCAGAGATGCCAGAGGGATGTGGTCAAGTGTGGGGTGAACCCAGATGACTCTTAGGATGGCCATTCAGTTCTTAGGTCATGTCATCACCTGAATTATTTTAGATAGCAAATTCAGCTATATGCATTTCCTCTGGTAAAGCATATCTGAGTTTAGTTGTTATATTTGAGGAAAATAGGACAATTTGGTTCAGGACTGGCAGCCCCCTGTAGTGCAGGGGGAGTTCGGTGTGTTTGATGTGTCTGGTGGGCTGCTCAGAGAACCCCCTCCCTTCCCTCCACTTGGCTTCATAGCAGGCTTGGATTCTTTAGGTTAAGGAACAGTTTTCCTTTTAAGATTTGCATTACTTCCCAAATATTAGCTAAGTCCAGAAAGGTGCAAACCCTAGATGTTGGAGCAACCAAGCCTTCTCCAGTCAAAATGACCTACTTCTCATATTTTCCCTGAAAGTCTAAATTTTCTGCTGAGGCCATAGTTTCCCTCTCTTGCCTTTGGGATGCACAGTTTTCTCAATGAATTGCTGCACTGTTCACCCACCCCCCATCCCATGAAAATGTGGTGAACACCCTTCTTCACTTTGGCTTTCCCGGAGTTGCAGCTTGAGACAGACAGAGCAGGAGCACAGCAGCTGTAGTCATCCACTGCCATCACCACCATAGAGACGCGCCTCCCGGGAGCCTACAGACGCCTCCCCTCCCTCTACTTCTTGTCCAGGGCCACTTGTGCCAGGAGAAGAGCACTGGGGGTGGGCTGCATTTGAAAGAGGGTTTAATCTTGAGCAGTTCATGTTTGAAGTGTGATAGAACTGATCTGAGCCATAAAATAAGTTTAAATGATTTCACATCACACAAACTACGTTCTCTGACCATGATGGAATCAAACTAGAAATCAGTTATAGAAAGGTATCTGAAAAATCCTCAAATACTTGAAATTAAGTGTCAAACTTCTAAATAACCTATGGACCAAGAAGGAACCAAAAAAGAAAGGAAAAGTGCTTATTTTGAAATGAATGAAAATGAAAACACATCACATCACAGTATTTGCCATGTAACTAACGTAGCACTTGAAGGAAACTTAGGGTATGAAACACCTCATTAGTAAAGAAGAAATGTCTAGCTTCTACCTCAAGGAACCAGCAAAAGATCACTTTAAAGTAAGCAGAATAAAGGAAATCATAGGAATCAAAACAGGAATTAATGAAATACAAACTAGAAACAATGATAGAGAATATCAGTGAAAGCAAATGGTAGTTCTTTGAGAAAAATCGATGAAATTGATCAACCTGTAGCCAGACAGGAAAAATGGATATACTATGATCAGCCTTATGCCAACACATTATATTACTTTAGATGAAATGCATATTGTTTTTTTGAAAGAAAGTATCAATACCAAAGCTAACTCAGGTACAGGTTGATTATCCTGATTCTCCAAAATAGATTTAAAAGTGAATTTTGTTGTAAACCACTTCCTCTGGCCCAGGAAAAACCTCCAGGACCAAATGGCTTTAATAGGGAATATTATTAAATAGTTAAAGAAGAAATATTGCCAATTCTATATAAACTCTTCCAAAAGATTGAAAAGGAGGGAATACTTCCAAAATTATTCTGAGTCCAATATTACCCTAATAATAAAGCCAGGCAAAGACAGAAGAAGAGAAAACTATGGATAAGTATCTCTCATGAACATATGAAAACTCAACAAAATTTTAGCCAGTCAAATAGAATAACTAATTGAACTTTATCCCAGAAATTCAAAGTATCATCTACATTCTAAAATTAATCAATATGTTGTTCGGTTGTTGTTCGGTTGTTGTTCAGTCACTCCGTCATGTCCAACTCTTTGCGACCGCATGGCCTGCAGCAAACCAGACCTCCCTGTCCTTCCCCATCTCCTGGAGTTTACTCAAACTCATGTCCATTGTGTCGGTGATGCCATCCAACCATCTCATCCTCTATCACCCCCTTCTCCTCCTGCCTTCAATCTTTCCCAGCATCAGGGTCTTTTCCAATGAGTTGGCTCTTCGCATCAGGTGGCCAAAGTATTGGAGCTTCAGATTCAGCCTCAGTCCTTCCAATGATTATTCAGGATTGATTTCCTTTAGGATTGACTGATTTGATCTTCCTACAGTCCAAGGGACTCTCAAGAGTCTTCTCCAACACCACAGTTCAAAAGCATTAATTCTTCGATGCTCAGCCTTGTTTATGGTTCAACTCTCACATGCATACATGACTACTGGAAAAACCTTAGCTTTGACTATATGGACCAATGTCTGTGCTTTTTAATACAATGTCTAGGTTTGTCATATCTTTTGTTCCAAGGAACAAGTGTCTTTTAATTTCATCAATATAATTCACCCTATTAACAGACCAAAACCAAAAAAACTGTATCATCTCAGTACCTACAGTAAAAGTATTTGATACAATGTAACACCTACTCCAGGGGCTTCCCTGGTGGCTCAGGTAGTAAAACATCTGCCTGCAATGGGAGAGACCCAGGTTCAATCGTGTATCAGGAAGATCCCCTGGAAAAGGGAATGGCAACCCACTCCAGTATTCTTGCCTGGGAAATCCCGTGCACAGAAGAGCCTGGTGAGCTACACAGTTCATGGAGTTGCAAAGAGTCGGACATGACTAAATGACTAACACACACAGCATCCACTCCAGGTAAAAGCTTTCAGGAAACTAGGAATAGAAGGAGGCTTCCAGTGAATGGCAGCAGTGATAGGTTCACAGCTGATGCTGTCAGGGTGGAAACAGTGAGTCATTCCCCTGCAGCTGAGAGTAAGGCAAGGACACGTGTTCTCACCTCTTCTATTACATATTTTCCAGGAGGTTCTATCAAGTTCAATAGGAAATAATAGACATTGAAATTGGAAGGAAAGAGTTAAAACTGTCTATTCTCAGTCAACATGTTTGTCTATGTAGAATATCCTATAGCATCAAAAGGAGGCTGCAAGAATAACTGGGTTTAGCAAGGCTACTGTATACAAGATACAAAAAATCAAGTGTATTTCTCTATACTATCAACAAAGAATTAGAAATGGAAAAGCAGTACATCTAATAGCAAAACATTGCTGAATGGAATTATTGAAGACAGATCAATGGAGAACTATACATTGCACAAAGACTCAGTGTCGTTAAGATACTAAGTCTCCTCAAACTGGTCTGTGAGTTCAGTGGACTCCCAAGGAGAATTAAAAAAAAAAAAAAAAAAAAAAAACAAGGGTTTTTTTTGATAGAAATGTGACAACTAACACTACTTGGTTCCATGATTTATTTTTAAAATACTGTAATGAAGACAGTGTGATGTTGGTGTTAAGAGAGACAAATCGACCAGTGGGTCAGAAACAGACTTGCACATAGATGGGCAGTTAGTTTTCAACAACAGTGCCAAGGCAGTTTAATGGAAAGGGCTAGTTTGTCAAAAAAAATGGTGCTGGAACACCATTACACATTCAGATGCAAAAAAAAAAAAAAAAAAGGGAAAATAGACCTTTCATCCACAGCTCCCATCATGTATAAAAATTAATTTGAATCAGATCAGAAAGCTAAAATTTTATACACCAAGAACAAAACGATGCTTTTTTTGTGACCTTGCATTAGGCAAAGTTTACTTAGTTAATACATTAAAAGCATTATCCATCAAAGAAACAAGTTTATAAATTGGACCTCATTAAGTTAAAAAAATTAAAATTTTCTACTTTCCAAAAGACAGTATTAAGAAAACAACAAGACAAACCACAGACTGAGAGAAAATATTGGCAAATCTAATTTATCTAGAATGTATAACTGACTCTTAAAATGCAATACTAAGGAAACAAACAACATAATTAAAAATGACCAAAAGATTTGACCATCCACTTCACCAAAGAAAATGTGTGGATGGCAAATAGGTACATGAATAGAAGTTAAACATCACTAGTCATTAGCTAAATGCAAATTAAATTCACAGTGAGATACTACTTGGTGTGACCCATCTGCCAAGCACTGGCAAAGACGGAGACCATCCCATACTGCTTGTGAGAATGTGAAATGGTATCTTTGCTTTGGAATCATTTTGGCAGTTAAACCAAAAAGCTAGTTAAATATATACCCACCAGTCATTCCACTATCAGGTGTTACCCACTCATAATGAAAGCGTATATTCATACAAAGATTTGAGCAAGAGTTATTTTGGGGGGCTCCAAAATCACTGCAGATGGTGACTGCAGCCATGAAATTAAAAGATGCTTACTCCTTGGAAGGAAAGTTATGACCAACCTAGACAGCATATTAAAAAGCAGAGACATTACTTTGTCAATAAAGGTCCATCTAGTCAAGGCTATGGTTTTTCCAGTAGTCATGTATGGATGACAGTTGGACTATAAAGAAAGCTGAGCACTGAAGAATTGATGCTTTTGAACTGTGATGTTGGGGAAGACTCTTGAGAGTCCCTTGGACTGCAAGGAGATGCAACCAGTCCATCCTAAAGGAGATCAGTCCTGGGTGTTCATTGGAAGGACTGATGTTGAAGCTGAAACTCCAATACTTTGGCCACCTGATGTGAAGAGTTTACTCATTTGAAAAGACCCTGATGCTGGGAAAGATTGAGGGCAGGAGGAGAAGGGAACAACAGAGGATGAGATGGTTGGATGGCATCACCGACTCAATGGACATGGGTTTGGGTAGACTCTGGGAGTTGGTGATGGACAGGGAGGCCTGGCATGCTGCAGTTAATGCGGTCGCAAAGAGTCGGACACGACTGAGCGACTGAACTGAACTGAACTTGAGCAAGAATGCTTGCAGAAATTTGTTTTTTAATAAACTGAAATACTGGAAACATCTCAAATGTCTATCCATAAATGAATGACTACACAAATTGCGGTGTATGGTCACACAATTACATTGGGGAATCTCAATTAAGCTGAGTAAAAGTAGTCAGACCAGAAGTGTGCATCCAGTATGCTTTTATTTATATAAACTTTTAGAGAAAGTGAGTTCTGTAGTGTCAGAGAACAAGTCAGAGGTTTCTTGGGACATGGTGGTTGTTGCAAAGCAGAGAGGAAGGGATTGAACACGGCCACAGAGAACACCAGTGTGTGCCCGTTCCTTATCCTGACTGGTGATGACTTCATGGATGTACACATGTGATGAAACTTTTCAGTGTGTATTTAATATATGCACATCTTAGTATATGTCCATTATATCTCAAAGCTGACTGACTGACTGATTGATTTTTTTGCCAAGAAGAAAGCAGGACCCTTTTTATGGAGCAAGATAACATTGTATAGAGCCCAAATTATTTTCAACCACAATGTTCAATATTTAGTGAAACATTAAAAGTGGACCAGTGAGCAAAAAACAAGATCTGAGAACTAAAACCACAGAGGACTTATATAATTGCTCTACCAGACAAAAACTTTAAATCAATGAAGATTATTAATTCAAAAAAAGAATATGTTAAAAATAGAAAATTTCAAGTGAAATCATAATCTATGATTTCAAAATCCTATGAATTAAAAAAAATAAAGGATATGAAATGAATAATTTCACTGGATGTCTGTAACAGAATACTGGACTCGGGCTTCGTGAAGTGGGCAGTGGTCCAGTGAAGTGTTGAAGCACAAGAGAAAAGAGACTAGAATAATACAATGTGAGAGACCTGTGGGACGGAGTCAGATCTCATGCGTGTAATGAGTAGCCCAGGAAGAGGGGAGACTTCAGAAAAATATTTGAAAATATAAAGGCCATGGAGTTTTCCAAAGCATTGGAAGATAGGCTCGATTCTGAAACAGCTGACCCTGAAATGACTAAATAAAGAAGCAAGCAAACAAGCAAACAAAAGTAATTTTTCATGTATGGGCATCATTGCTTGACTCCTAAAAAACTACAGCAAAGAAAACCTTCAGAGCAACCAGAATTGAAGATGGTCCATTGCTCTCAGGGGGCTTCCCTGGTGGCTCAGATGGTAAAGACTCTGCTTGCATGCAGGAGACCCAGGTTCAATCCCTGGGTCGGGAAGATCCCCTGGAGAAGGGTATGGCAACCCACTCCAGAATTCTTACCTGGAGAATCCCATGGACAGAGGAGCCTGGTGGCCTAGACATGACCGAGTGACTAACACACACACACATGCACGCACACACACACACACACACGCACACACACACACACACATCGCTCTCAGAACTGTATCTGGCATGTCTCATGGCTGGTGCGTGCACACACCACTCTGGGTGTGTGTCCTGAGTGGTGTGCCACATCCTGGCTTATGCACTCATTCTACTTTGCTGGCTGAGTCCCCAAAGTCTGTACTCGTAGCAGCAAAATGCAGACCCTACCACACTATGACGTTTCAAGCAATCACCTCTTTCCACTGCTTCTCAAAACTACACCAGATTTTAGAGAGCAGCATCCTTTCCCCCCTCTCTACAATGACTTTTTTACCCCCAAAATTAAGTAAACAAACTATTAGGAGTGGTGTTACAGCACTATGGCTCCAAAAGAGGGACATTCACCAATTCCTTGATGTAACCATTTCCACCAGAAAAATCCTTCAAGCTAGGCTCCAACAGTATGTGAACTGAGAACTACCAGATGTACAAGCTGGATTTAAAAGAGGCAGAGGACCCAGAGATCAAATTGCCAACATCTGTTGGATCATAGAAAAAGCAAGGAAATTCAAAAAAATAATCTACTTCTGTTTCATTTAAAATCTACTTCTATTTCATATTAAAGCCTTTGATTTTGTAGATTACAACAAACTGAAAAATTCTTAAATAGATGAAACTACCAGACCACCTTATCTGTCTCCTGAGAAACCTGTATGCAGATCAAGAAGCAGCAGTTAGAACCAGACATGGAACAGTGGATTGGTTCAAAACGGGGAGAGGAGTACGTCAAGGCTGTATATTGTCACCTTGCTTATTTAACTTATATGCATAGTACATCACACAAAATGCCAGGCTGGATGAAGCATAAGCTGGAATCAAGATTGCTGGGAGGGGAAATATCACCAAAACTTCAGATGTGCAGATAATACCGCTCTAGAGGCCGAAAGCGAAGAACTAAACAGCCTCTTAATGAAAGTAAAAGAGGAGAGTGAAAAAAGCTGGCTTAAAACTCAGCATTCAAAAAACTAAGATCATGGCATCTGGTCCCATCATTTCATGACAAATAGAAGGGGAAAAAGTGAAAACAGTGACAGGTTTTATTTTCTTGGGCTCCAGAATCACTGTGGGCAGTGACTGCAGCCACAAAATTAAAAGATGCTTGCTTCTTGGAAGAAAAGCTGTGACAAACCTAGACAGCATATTGAAAAGCAGAGACATCACTTTACCAACAAAAGTCTATATAGTCAAAGCTATGAGTTTTCTAGTCGTTCCGTTTGAATGTGAGAGTTGGACCATAAAGAAGGCCGTGCACTGGAAAACTGATACTTTGAAACTGTGGATCTGGAGAAGAGTCTTAAGAGTCCCTTTACAGCAAGGAGATCAAACCAGTCAATCCTAAAGGGAATCAACCCTGAATATTCATTGGAAGGACTGGTGCTGGAACTGACACTCCAATACTTTGGCTACCTGATGCAAAAAGCCAACTCATTGGGAAAGACCTTGATGCTGAGAAATATTGAGGGCAGGAAGAGAAGGTGGTGACAGAGGACGAGATGGTTGGATAGCATCACTGACTCGATGGACATAAGTTTGAGCAAGCTCCAGGAGACGGTGAAGGACAAGGAAGCCTGGCATGCTGCAGTCCATGGGGTTGTAGAGTCAGACATGACTGACGGACTGAACAACAACCGAAGACATGGCGGGAGTGTCCTCATGCACGTGTCTAGATGAGTAGCAGCACCCTGTGTGTGTCCATTCTGTGAGAGGATGTAGACATATCCCCAGCTCATGGTTCCGGGTCTGGTTCCGTGTGTCTGGGTTTTCCTCAAGCTGGGACCCATCCTTAGACCCTAATGTGCTTGGCTGTGCTGGAACTCTACTTGTAAATGCACTCAGAGTGCAAAACAACTGTGACTCTCAGAAAGGTCTGTAAGTCGGTGAAGAAAACAGTGCAGAAATGAGGATGTGCCTCCCAAAGTGTACCCCCAGGGACTGTCCTGCAACAGGGTTCCCTGGGAAGCCCTGCCTCCCCAGCTCAGACCATCAGTCTTGCTTACATCCCATTCGTGCAAGTGCACACTCTGCTTATTTACTTCTCATCTGCTTATTACTTTTATAAATTTGTTTTCACTGTTAATTTAAATACTTTTCTACCTGTAAAAATGGTTTGGTTATCTTTGGTTGGGATTGAATGCATCATAATTTTTCTACTTAGTGAATACGTTTTTTTCCGGTATAGTAGAGGGATTTTTCAGAAGAAAATAGTAGCCTAAGTGACTGGTGTTTAGGAGTCCCAGTGCACCTCGCCTCTCCAGCACCTGGCAGGGTGTTGCCAGACTATCATATTAAGGCAGTTAGTGGGTGTGTGAAGTGAAAGTGAAAGACATTCAGTTGTGGCCGACTCTTTGCGACCCCATGCCCCATGGACTGTATAGTCCGTGGAATTCTCCAGGCCAGAATACTGGAGTGGGTTGCCTTTCCCTTCTCCAGGGGAATTTTCCCAACCCAGGGATCGAACCCAGGTCTCCTGCATTGCAGGCGTATTCTTTACCAGCTGAGCCACCAGGGAGGTCCATGTATTTGCATCCATTTCTAGTTTTAGTTTGCACACCTTTGACCACTAGGAGACTGAGGACGTTTTCATGTGCTTATTGGCCATTTCATGTGCTTATTGGGGCTTCCCTTGTAGCTCAGTTGGTTAAGAATCTGCCTGCAGTTCAGGAGACCCAGGTTCGATCCCTGAGTCAGGGAAGATCCCCTGGAGAAAGAAATGGCAACCCACTCCAGTATTCTTCCTTGGAAAATCTCATGGACACAGGAGCCTGGTGGGCGGCAGTCCATGGGGTCGCAGAGTCGGGCACGACTGAGCGACTAACACTTACTTACTTACTTATTGGCCATTTAGACCTCTTCCTTTATGAAGTACTTTTCTCAGTTCCTACCCATTTTGCTATTTATGTTTATATCATGTATAAGGGAAAACAATCAGGCTAGCCCCGGATGTTTCCACGGCAATTTTCACCAGAGAAAGTATACAAAATATTTAGGGAAGAAAGAATTTTCTCAATAATCCATTTTCAGACATGTGAGGTCCTAGGGAGAAGTGATGTGTATGCACCCTCACTGGCAGGGCTCCTTGAAAATAGAGCCAGACTCCAGACAGTGCAGCGGAGTCAGGGAGAAGGGCCGCAGACAGGCTGATGGGGACCCAGGAGCAGGGTTCCAGGAGTGGGGGGCTGTCGAGGTCGGGGATCTGGTATTGCAGACCTTGTTCATTAGGTGGCAGCAGCAGTGTCCACAGCAGTGACGGGAGGGAGGTGGGGGCAGGGTGTGCAGAGGGGACAGGGGCGCCAGTCATGTGTTTCATGCTCTTCGGGCCAACTAATCAGTGCACAGGGATTTAAGAGCATCATCCAGAGTTACTAGCAAAAGAGCCAAAAATAGCTCGATGAGGACTCACACTGGGCAGTGGGGGGTTGTAACTGTGGTCACTTCTGACTCATCCTTGTGAGTCATCGCCTGTCCTGCTTAGTGGATGAGGCCCCACACACAGTACAGATACTTGGTAAACATGAGGAAGAGCTAAGCCTCATTCAAGATGTTTACAGCTTTCAAGTGTCGACAATTAAACTGTGGTAACAGTTTTCGTCCTTCAGTTTGTCAAAGTTCAGAGTGTTTGAGAGTGAATTGCATTGGCAGTGGCTAGAGAAACAGCACTCAGGAATTTGATGGGGATGTAATTTGCGGAGACTCATATGGAGATGATTTTGGTTAATTTCTCTGAAATTAAGTGTACAGTATTTCACATCTCATGCCAAGGTACCTCTGATTGTATTGAGTCAAAAAGTTCTAAGATGCATTGATGGTAAAGAATCACATGCCAGGTGCATAATGGACACTCATGTTCCTTCCATGTGCATGGAACGTGATGGATGGACCCGCCGGGCGGTATTAACAGTGACTGAGCTCAGAAATGCTACCAGAGAGTCTTATTTTCCATTGTTTAAATGTTTACTCTTTATATTTAAGTATCTATAGTTTTGAAGAGTTATGAAAACCTCCCAAGACCATGAAAAGTTTTAATTGTTACATTAATAAAGGAATCTATATGCATTGCCAAGGTCATGTCAAATTAATGATGTGTTAATATTATTTAATAATTGAAACGTGAACCATGAAGTAAGTCAGCCATCACTGGGGAATGCAGCAAGTGGAGAGTATTCTGGCATCATTGTTGTCCCTATGGAGACAGGACATGGAACGCAGTCACTTGAAGTGCTGTGAAGGCCAGGAGCCCCACCCTTGCCCGTGCCCTCCGAGGGAGCATCCCCGCCCCCGCCAGGAGAGTGCACACATCCTAGAGCGGCCAGCGCCCTTGCAGGGTCTCCGGCCAGGTCAGTGAGAATCTTCCGGTGGGCATCATCAGCCCTGCAACCCTGATGACTGCTCTCCTCCAAGCCCGAAGCTCCTCTGTGAAGTGGTGATGATGATTGCTTCCTCACCCCGCCAGAGTGTGTGAGAGAACAGGCGTGAGAGCGCTGGGAAGTAACAAGTGCTTAGAAATTGTTAGTGTCTCTTCCTTGTAAAATTTTTTTTGCATTTTCATAACCCAGCCTATATTTCTGGAACATTCTTCATTAGGTAGGATTAGAATAATGAGTGGACCTTGCGGTTTCAGAGCGTTTTGGAAGCATTCTCCTGCTGCTGGCATCCACTGAGGAGCCTCAGGAGGGTAACCCCGTCCAGGGCAGGGCCCCCTCCTCCACACTTTACTCCATTAAGGGAACACAGCGCTTGGCTGGGCCCAGAGCACCCAGACACCTCTTCAAGTGTGTTGCCAGCTTTTAAATGTATTTCTGTTATAACAACTGCTAACAGATGCAAAACAATTTCACCTATAAAGGTGTTATGAGCCTCCACACATGAGGATGACCGGGAACAAGCGGGGCTGAGCGGGATCTCGGGCATGCCAAGCTCATCGAGTGATGTGACATTTTTCCCTTGCTTTTTGGTAGATGGACAGTGTCCTTGCCCACGGGGAAGCAGGCGGGCTGGCAGGACAGGCGTCCCCAGGCCGGGAGGAGGAGCTGCTCGCAGGTACTCTCATCTACCCCCGCTGGTGACCTGCTCGCCTGGCCCCCCCGTTCCAGCCAGTGACGCCTGTGACCCCCGCCTCCCCCCGGCCTGCTCTGCCACCTGTGCCCTGCCTGCGCCCAACCTCAGTGCCTGTCGGTTGACCCACCTCAGCCTGGATCTGACCTTCCCCTCCCATCCCAATGCCAGGCCTGGTCCTCACTTCTGGTTGACCCTTTGCTTGACCACTTCTCTTTAGGTTCTTAACTCTCAGTCGTTCTGTAACTCCCAGTAACCTGGCTTGGCCACCAGGCATGTGGAGAGGCCCCTGTTGGGGGTGGGCTCCCACCTGCTGGTGCTCACAGCCTCTCAGATGTGCTTTTTATGTGTTCGTTTCCTTCAACAGGGTGGTTTGTAGAGAACTGAGAAGGAACGCTGGTTCCTGCAGCGATGCGGTTGGGCTGCGTGCTGCTGCCCCTCCTGAGCCACACAAAATGGCCACTCTGTCACTGGCCTAGGAGCAGAGTGAAGGAGATGAGATGCTTCAGAATCGGAACTGATTTCAGGAACAATTTTAGATGAGGCTGGGAGGGTAGGGCTGCTGTCCTGGAGTCTGCAGAGTCGCTGGGCAGACAGCTCAGATCTGCCGTCTGCACCCAGTCTGGCTCTGGGAGAGGTCGCATCCATCAGCAGACACACTGATAGGCTCTGTCCCCAGAGACAGCGTCAGAGGTAGATGCAGCCTAAGCAGTCCGGAGGTGACGGGCTCCGTGCCTAGGGAAGGGGGGAGGGCGAGGGACAAGCAAGTGCGAGTGCTCCCCAGCAGGGCCCACCAGGGACCCACAGGAGTGTCAGGGTTGCCTCACTGAGGTGACATTTAAGAAAGGGTGAGGGGGCGAGTCATGGACGGGGAGGCAGAGGGAACAGCCAGTGTGAAGGTTGTAGGCGAGGAGGCTGGAGAACAGCTGGAAGTCCGTGTGGCCGGAGTGGTAGGAGGGTGGGGCACTGGGGCCAGATAGCAGCTTCCACTCGGGGTGGGGTCCCAGGTAAACCCTTAGAGCCAAGCAGACTCCAGCCTTCCTGTGGGTGGGGAAGGAGAATTGGGCTTCACCCAGGCGTTCTGGACAGACACAGGTGGAAAGCGGGTGCACGTGGAGGAGAAGAGGGGAAAAGCCGGGCAGGAGAACAGGGGCTTTGATGACTGCCTGCAGTGAGGAGAGGGGGAGTGAGGGGGAGCCCAGGGGAGTGTTGTCGATGAGCAAAAACAGGACTGGTTCTGTGAGGGCGGCAGGTGGGCTGAGGGGCCACGCAGTCACGAAGCAGCCATGGATGTGCTGGACAGCAGGTCTGTCCCAGGAAGCTGAGGGGTTACCCAGGAGCTGAGAAGATGGGGAAGTCCTGTGAGATGCGTCTGGTCCTCATGAACTGCCAGTGGTTGCCCACTGGTGACACACAGGACAGGACGCCCTCATGTGGGCCAGCTTACAGTTGAACTTCTTCCGGCCTATGGGCATGGTGCAGGGATGTTCTGGGGGCCTTTCTGGGCCAGGGGAGGGAAGGGTGGGGGGCCCTAGACTCCATGCCATCTGTGGTGTGAGAAGAAGCGGCAACTTGGGGAGAGGCATGGCACTGTGGGGCTCTGGGCTGTGGCTCTCGCCAGGCGGGAGGAGGAAGCAAGTGAGGACAGAAGGAACCGAGCACAGGCACAGAGCCGAAGTGGCTGCTCCACAGGTGGGCCGGGAGGGGCCTTCCAGAAGGGAGGGCTGGGACAGTAAAGGTGGGCAGTGACCGCGGTTGACTTTCTCTTCAAGTTGGTGGCAGTTGTAAACTGATCTCCATCAAAGTAGAATATAACTTAGAAATATTTAAAAAATACAACCGCCTTTTCCAGTTAGAGAACAGTACTTGGTTTCTATGGTAACTGCCAACCATTTAACTAGGGCAAGTGTTACGTGGTGACATGGGGTAATTACAGACAACGGGGAAATTGCAGGGTAAGACTTACATAAATACAGAGTGGCTGCATGGTTAGCTTCTGCTGCTGAAGTGAGGCTGTGGCCGTTTCTGGCTGGCTGTCTGCTCCAGAGCCTGCCCTCGGGCTGGGCGGTCACCTTGGGGCAGGGACCCTCTCTGTTCAGCCTGTTGCGTGTGAGTCCCACTCTCCTCCCTGCTCCGCACTGGGACCTCAGGCAGGTCGTCCCCAAGCCCACTTGACCTGTGCCTCTGTGAGGCCTTCCCCAGGTCAGGCTGGAGGCAGATGGAGGCCGTACATTGGCTCGAGGCTGTGGCCGTTGACATTAACATATCAACCAGAACTTAAGAAGGGTGTTTCTGGGCTTTTTTTTTTTATCAACTGACTGTGAAACAACCCCTAAATAGGGTAAAAGGACAGAAAAATCAGAGCACAAATCCATCTCTCACAGATTGGAACAGGATGGTCAGAACACTCACCTACTATCCCCCCTACCAGGATCCTCCAAAGACAGAGAGTTTAAGATTGCAGAATCCACGCTGTCCCAGAAACAGGGGCCACAGAGTCAGAAGCTCAGACTTCAGGTTAATTACCAAGAGACAGAAGCAAATAACATTTGCAAATGAAAACATCACAGGAGATGTGTGGCGAGCCTACTGCAGGTAAGTATTCGAATTCGGACACTCGCAGAACCAGTATCCTTGCAGGCTAGTCAAGTCTCTCAAAAGCAGACTTTGGGCAGAGACGAGAACTGTCACACACTTGAGAACCACAGAGCAGGGGAGAGAAGTACCAAGTGCAATGAAAGAACATGTTCCAGGGAAGACCTAATGGCATGAGGAGAAGAGTGTTCATAAAAGAAACAGCTCCTTCAAAAGAGACAGGCAAAGATTTTGGAAAGAAAAGTTATGAAGATGAAAAAATCTTGATGGTTAAAATTGCAGAACAGACAGAAATGAAGAAGGAATTAGTGATTGGACAAATGAACCACGGATGATTCCAGAAGGCAGGCCTAAAGCACCCAGAGCTGTCCCAGATGCAGGTCTCAAGGACTGAGAGGTGGAGAGTGTAAGAGAAGAGGGGGAGCCCATGGGGAGTTTGAGAAGCTCACATGGTTGTCAGGAGTATTCTGAAAAGGAGAGAGTGGAGAAGATTGAAAGAGGGTGATGAACGCGTCTCGGAAGAGGCCTGTCAGGGCACAGAGCATGTCAGGAATGAAATGTTGGGCGAGATGGGGTGAGCGGAGAAACCATAAGGGCTGGGAGGCAGTGGGATGGAAGTTTAGGATAGGACTGAAGAGAAACCCCAAAGTGGTCAGCAAGAGGAGCAAAGCTCTCGTTATCAATTGACATAAAATTCTCTATACCACATGAGTATTTTAGAGTTAATTGGATCAATATCTTCAAAGTACTTGGGGAGAAAAGATTCCAAACCTAGAATTTGAGAGACAGCCATAATCCAGGTTGAAAGACAAAGAAAGGGTGCTGTCAGACAGTCAAGGACTCAGAGGTTGCTAGGCTCACCCCAAGACTGACAAAACGAGGGAGATAGCCATCCACAGAGAGGGTGGCGTTTGGTCCCACTGACAATGGCGGGAAGGAGTCCTGGGCAGTAGGCAGCTACTCTGAATAACCATCGGCGCCTGCTGGTTTGCAAATCAAAGTGATGGTTGAAAACTCTTGGTAGCTTCCAGTGTCTATTGTCCCTGGTTGTTCAGCAGTTACTTGTGATTTGGTGTTCTCCTAAGAAGTGAACTCACGTCTTCCTACTCCACCGTCTTGTCTCCATACTACAAGCCAAAAAGAATCTTACATATATGTATTTATATAGTGATAGCTCCATTGATAAAGAATCTACCTGCAATGCAGGATACCCCAGTTTGATTCCTGGGTCAGGAAGATCCTCTGGAGAAGGGATAGGCTACCCACCCCAGTATTCTTGGGCTTCCCTTGTGGCTCAGCTGGTAAAGAACCTGCCTGCAATGCAGAAGACCTGGGTTTGATCTCTGGGTTGGGAAGATCTGGAGAAGGGAAAGGCTACCCACTCCAGTATTCTGGCCTGGAGAATTCCATGGACTGTATAGTCCATGGGGTTGCAAAGAGTCGGACACAACTAAGTGACTTTCGCTTTCCACTTTCCTATGGTGATGAGAAGGAGAAGAGTGAAGGTTTCTTAGACTTCGGTTCTTCTTCTGGGGTAAGATGTAGATACTGCTCAAGCCTATAGTGTATGAATGTGCATTTGAATACACTAACAGTACCAGGAGCCACCAGGCATAAGCACAGATGGTGCAACTTTGACTCTTGTAGAGGAAGAACTCTGGAACAACCAAAATGTAGAGAAGAAGGAGCAAATTAGAAATCAAAGTGTTAAAGCCAGACATCTTGTAGGCATTAGTTCAAGTATATGTGAAATTTCTCTATTAAAAAGCAAAGCTCAGATTGTCTTTAAAATGACACTGAAACAGAAAATGTATTGGGAAGGTCCTAAGCAAATGCTAATCACTGGAAAGCAGGCCAAGCGACGTTATTTTCAAGAAAAAGATGAAAAGCATTAAATGGGACAAAGATACATCATTTTGATAAGTTGTAATCCCCTAAGAAGATATGATATTCATGAACTTTTATGTATCCCTAATTATGTACATAATTACATAGATGTAAATTTTATGAAGGAAGAGCCTCTAAGAATAGGAAATGGACAAATCTAGTACCATAATGGGAAACTTTAATTGAAAAATTGGGAAGACAAAAAGTGCATATGGTCACGATGAACCTCAATAGCATTCCTGACAAACTCTGCCCCAGACACAAAACATACTTTCCTTCTTTCCTCTCTCCCTCTCTTGCTTCCTTCCCGCCCTCGTTTCTTCCAATTTTTCAAACACACCAAGACCATTCACAAATATATTCACCATGTATTTTATTTTAAAGAATATCATATTTTTCAACAGCAGAAATCGTTAAGTACAATAAAAATGGAAATTAACCACAAAATGACAACCAAAAGCAGCCCAGACTCTGTTATTTGGAGTCTGGAGATTTGAGGATGCTTTTAAATAAAAGCATAAACTGATAAAAAGTAAGGAAAATGAGGTAATACTGAACATCAAAACATGAAGGATGCTGTCAAAGCAATTCTTAGGAGAAAACTTTGGAAAACCAGAGATATTTAAATAAAACAATCCCATGACTCTAAATGTTAGAGAAAGAATTAAAAAATAATTCAGGACAAAGTAGGACAAATTAACGAAGTTAAAGGTAGAGGTGAACACAGCAAAATGTGAAAACAAGGTGCTGAGTGTCATAAATGCTGGTAAAGAAATATGAAATACTTAAAACAGTTAGCAACGCTGGTCCAGGGTGTGGGGGCAGGGGGAAGACAAAACTTTAAAACTTGGATGACCAGGGAGTAGATATAAGATGTGGAGGCTCTTAAAACTTTCAGTCAACATGTATGCACTGCTATATTTAAACTGGAAAACCAACAAGGTCCTTCTGCATACAGCACAGGGAACTCTGCTCAGTGTTATGTGGCAGCCTGGATGGGAGGGGAGCTTTGAGGATATTGGACACCTGTGTGTGCATGGATGAGCCCCCTTGCTGTGCACCTGCAACTATCACAACATTGTTAGACTCTAATACAAAATAAAAAGTTAGAAAAATACATCAATAAAACTTCAAAAAAATGTTGATGCAGTAAAGAACACCTCTGAGATGTTTACAACTTTATGCAACAGAATTGGAAAATTTACATGAGATGGATACTTTTCTAGAAAAATGTAAATCAAGAAATTTGCCACATATGATGTGGAAAGTCTGGGTAACTACGGGAATGACTGAAACAGCGCTCAGTCTGCACTCAGGTGTGGCTGGGCATCCTGCTCCTTGGCGTGTCCTCACATATCCGAGAGGAAACACAATCCTTATTAGGTATGCAAACTGTTTAGAGAATGGAAAAAGTCAGAAGTTTCCCTAACCATTTTATGAGATCAGCCATACTATAATGGAAAAATCATGTGAGTAATACTAAAATAATCAATAGATAACTCTGCCTTCTGAGATAGGTATGCAAGCCCTAAAAAAAAAAAAGTGTTAGCAGATCAAATCCAGCAGTGCATTTTGTTTTAGGTACATCTTTAATTTAACAGGAGTCCTGGCTTGGAGAAGTGCCTGGTCCCCTGCCTTTGTCCTCTCTGCCCTGTTCCTGTCTGTCTGGCCTTCTTGGCTTGCCTTCTCTGTGTATCCTTCTTCTTGAATTCCTCTCATTGCTTTGTTTTTGACTTTTTAAAAAATGTTCTCTTTCTTCTGTTTTCCTCTGCTGTATTTATTAAATTGCATGTCTTCTGATTTCATCTGGATTTTTGAAACATTTTTTTTCTTTTATTGCCAATTCTTTCCTGAGTTCTATGACATAATTTTTGAGTTTTTCTAATTCTGGTTTATGTTTTTTTCATTGCTTGCATCATTATCTTAATGTCTCTTAATCAACTTAAAGATATTAGATTATAGTTTTTCTGTTTCGGTCAGCGTGGCTTTATGGTTTGTGTTTATTGTCAGTAGGAATGTTATTCTGTTTCTTATTTTGAAAAGAAACTCTTTGTATGATACTTGACAGCACATGAAATTTGTTTTCCTGAACTTTTAAGAAAATACTGTTTAGGATAGCTTTGCTAATTTCATGGCTCTAGAATGCCCTCTTCTGTTCATTTTAAGAAGGTGAAGTATGAGAACCTGAGGTCACAGTGTGTCTGCTGAGGGCTGGGGGCTGGGTAAAGACCTGGTGTGGCTGTTAAGTGCTCTGGTTCTCATAACTGCACTTGGTCTATGCCCTCATCCTTAGAAAATAAGCTCGAGAGTATTTGGAGTCAAGGCAGGTGCTGTCTGTAGTCACCGTCGTGGTCTGTGCGCAGGTTGGGAAAGAATTTCCAGAAACAGAGCAGTGGAGAAGGGGGTGAGTTTATCAAGAACAGAGAGCAGAGATAACGTGGGCGCTGCAGCACAGTGGGCCAGCCTCCTGAAAGACCAGGCAGAGGCCCCCTTTTGTGGGCCAGCAGCCAATTTTTATAGCCTCAAAACAAAGAAACTTCCTGCCAGAAAAGTGGCATTAGGTGATTGGTTAGGGTGCTATAGGGTGGGTGTTTTACCTAATAAGGAGTTGGGGGATGGCCAGTTGAGGTAAGGGAGGCCCATGGCAATGGTTGCTATGGGGCTCTGTCAGTTCCAGGGATGACCTTGGTACAGGGCTCCACACCTGTGACCTTGGTATAGAGCTCCACAGTCACTCTCAGCTGGTGTGCACGATGGGGAATGAACTGGTGTGTGACAGGTGAGCCGGCCTGACCATGAGCAATGGGGGGCGGCGGGAGATAGTTACAGGACACGCGAAGCGCATTGTAACGATCACACAACTTTAATCCAGATTCCACATTACAACTCAGTAAGAAGTTGTCAAATAAGCAAGTAAAATGAATTCTTCAGTGGAAAACACAGAGGCCCTTCTCTTCTGAATGGGTCTCCTGGGAGGTGGCAGATGGGGTCCTGGGTGAGCCAAGGGGTCGCTGAGCTCTGGGCTGCTGCCAGAGCTACTGTTCCAGCTTCTCAACACTCTCCTCTAATTGGAATTTTAATTAAAAGCAATGCCTCAGAATATAAAATCTACAGAGAAGAGGACAAGCACCCTCTTGAAGTGACCTGGGGTTTCGCAACCCAGGAGGCCCAGAGGGAGGCTGGTGAGAGCATCTCCCACCGTCCCAGGGTCCCTGGTCACCAAGCCCACTGGACCAGGCTCTGTGCACTTCTCCGAAGACTCAGGAAGTGCCTGGAGAGTCTCTGAACTCAGGGAGGGGGGTGCATGGGGGGCTTGGGGGCCACTTCCCCCACCTCGTGGTAGTGGAGAGCAGGATGTGGAAGCCACCCGCAGGCTCTGAACCCTGCAGACCACATGAGCCCGTGTGAAGAGGAGAATGTGGCTGAGAAGGTTGCGGTCCAGTGCGGGGAAAGGGAGGCGGCAGCTCGCCAGACGCAATGGCGCCTACTCTGTGCTCAGGAGGCATGTCCGCAGGCTCTGTGGTGACCCTCTGCGCCAGCC
The DNA here is from genome assembly GCF_014754425.2 of Oryx dammah. NCBI lineage: Eukaryota > Metazoa > Chordata > Mammalia > Artiodactyla > Bovidae > Oryx > Oryx dammah. The sequence goes on along the minus strand of NW_024070186.1, from coordinate 11,751,923 downwards.
TCACGGCTGGTCCTGGCCGCCCCCCACCCTTGTGCTCTGCTCTGTGGCCCTCCCCCGCCCCGCCCCCCTGGGTGTCTGGGTGGGATCACAGATGACCCCCAGCCGCGCCCCTGTGTGCCCCTCTCCAAGGCCCCCGGCTGGTTTCCGGCTGCTTGTGGTCACTCTATCTCCCTCCGTGGAAGCACACCTCTTCCCACGCGGCTGGTGGCTAGGGACTCTTGCAGGCACACCCCACTGTGGGCTTCTGGCTCCTTCTGTGCCCTGGGCTGGCGTTTTCTCCTGGGGGCTTCTGGGCTGGGGGTTCTCCTGGTGTCAGGACAGCCGCAGCTCTGCGGCCCTAGCTGGTGTCTGGCTGGTGCAGCGAGAGGTAAAGCGGCCTGGCAGGGAGACACAGTCGCGTGAGTCACACCCACACCATCATGCCTTGCGGTCCAGCAGAGTTCAGCACAATCATGTTACAGAAAGTAGTCACGTCTGTAACTGTGGTGCACGCCCCTCCTGCGTCTCTTTGTGACACTGACTGAGCTGGTCTGTTGTCCTGTGGTGCCCACTGTCCATCCACAGAGACTTGGGGCGACTTGTGGCCTCCGGGCAGCAGCGAGAAGGGCGCCCAGAGGCAGCTAAAGCTGAGCTGGGCCTGGGAGACAGCACTGTCCGCCTCCCTCTCATCTCTTGCTGGAGGAGATGTTCAGCGGGAGGCCCAGCTCTTGGCCCCCTACCCTTCCCCGCACCTGCAGGCTCCTGGCCCCAGCACACGAGGCAGTCAGTCCCGCCGGGTCCCCCAGAGCACAGACCTCCTGTCTCCCCGCTCCAGCCCCAGCAGATACTTGGCTCTGGTGCTGTCTGGACCTGGTTGCTCTCAGAAGGAACAGTCAGTGCATGCGCTCTGCACTCGGCTTTGTCTCTCATCTCCACTCGCACTGTAGAATTATCCTGGCAAAATGGGCTTCAAGTCCCTCATTTGTAGAGCACTTTGCAATTACAGAATACCTTCCACATTGCTGAAAGGTGGGTGTTTTCTTTTTCATATTTATAACATGGAGCTGAGTCAAGAGCAGCCGAGTTGTGGGCATTAGCCTGGGGTTGAGATATGGGTCCCCTCAGAGCAAGCCCCCAGGGGCTGTGTCACAGGCCAGGAGTCACAGGCCCCAGAGAGCGTCCTCTGGGGTCAGAGGAGCCGCTGACTGGTGGAGGTACAGCTGCACAGGCTCCGAGTCCTGCTGCAGGGCCACCTCGCTGCATGGGGCTCTCTGCCCCACCCCCACCACCGCCCTGGCGGGCTGCCTGGACCTCCCTCCAGCACTTCATGCGGTGGAACCTACCAGAAGTCAGCCCAGGACGAGGTGTAGTGGGCTTTTCACCCTGGTCTAGCAGCTGTGCTGAGCTTTGCCCCTCGAGAGTGGGTGGGATTTGGGCTGTGGTCCCTGGACTGTGTCACGTTGCCTGGCAAAGGGGTTTTGTGGATGCCGGTCAGGTTCCTGGTCAGCTGACTGTCAGTGACTCAGAGGTGGTGTCCTGACCCGACCTCAGGAGCCCTTCAGTTAGGATGTAAAGTGCGAGGTAGAAAAAACCAGCGATGGAAGTGAGGGGAGTCCAGCCAGGAGACCAGGAGGTGCAGGCAGCTGCTGGGAGCCACACAGCCTAGAAGCTCCTGGCACCCTCTAGAGCTGCACACCGTGGAGGCCTGTGCATCGTGCTAAAATAAGTTGAAACTCTTATTTTGGGGCACTGTGGCTGAGTGGGGAAGGGGTGCCCTTGAAGCCAAGGGTAAGGCCTGCCCAGTGAGCATCCCGGCTGGGCACTCGGTTCTCAGAGGTCCCCACATGCTGCTGGGCTGAGAAGCATCAGGCATGGTTGCCACCTGCCAGGAGCGCACAGTGGGGAAGAACCACCTGTTAACCAGCTAACCTCCCTTTCTCCACCAGAGATGGAGCGAGACATGGTTAGTCAAGGCTCCCAAACTAAGAAACTTCCGACATCCTTGCTCCTGCAGGGACAGGCTGTGCCAAAAAGTGGAGTCAGTTCTTGCAGCAGATGGAACCTTGGGGTGACCTCTCACTGCCTCGCCCGTTTCACGCCACCCCTACTGCCACCCCAGGGCCTTTGCATGAGCCTGCCTGCTGGGTGCTCTGCTCCCTGATTGGCTCCCTTGCTTGTTTCAAGTCCTTATTCCAAGGGCCTTGGTGGGCCTTCCCTGCCCCTTGGTGAGGCCACCCACAACCTGTCCTGAGCGCTGTCCTGACTGCTCTCCCTGCTCAGCGCCCTGTTGGGCCTGCTTTTGCACATCCTCCGTCTCGTCCACTCAAGCGCAGCCTCCCTGAGGGGGTGTTTGTTCCACGCAGCACTGTTTCTCAGGCCCCCCAAATGGCACTGAGGCCAGGGCTGGGGGAGGGGGTGTCAACTCGGGTGAGACTCCCAGTGACCATGGACTCTGTTCTCTGAAAGGAGTGAAGAGCTGGGGCTTCTCGGGGCTTCCCTGCCGTCCCCCTGAGCCCTCTGCCCCTGGGGCTTCTCGGGGTTTCCCTGCCGTCCCCCTGAGCCCTCTGCCCCTGGCAGAGGTGCACGTGCGGACCGGCCTCTCTGCTCATACCCAGGCCTATGGTCAGGACTGAGGGACGCTGCTTACTGTCAGACGGACTCTTGGGGAGGCCCTCTGACCAGAGTTAGAGCAGGTGAGCCTACGATTCTGGAAGGGTGGGTGGGAGACAGTTCCGGTTTTGAGGGCACCGCCGCCCCAACCCACCACCGGCGCAATCTACCATTCACCTAAGGCTGCCATCGTAGTGGGCGTGGCTGCGAACCAGAAGCCTGAGGGCGCGGTAGAGGGCGACATGTCCCCCACCCTCCACCCTCATCTGTTTTGCAAATCCTTCTCAAATTGTTTTCTTTGAAGAACTAGGCTTTGGCCAGTGGAGCTCTGCTGCCCCCTAGTGGCTAGTGTTGCTGCATCCAGTCACGTGCGTGCTCAGACGCTCAGTCCTGTGGGACTCTGTGACCTCATGGTGGCCCCCAGGCCCCACTGTCTATGGGATTCTCCAGGCAAGAATACTGGAGTGGGTTGCCATTTACTTCTGCAGGATCCAGTCACATCCTTTCGTCTCCAGGGCCTCCTGTGTGCAGGGGAGACTGGGGCTCCTACAATACCCCTGTGGGAAGCAATTTTCCCACCCAGTGGAGTTCAGGGGCCTCTGGCCTCTGTGGTGAGGCCCGTGGAGGTGCCTCGGGACCGACTGCGGGGCGGGGCTGAGCGTCTGCCAGCGCGGATGCCCACGGAGGGGAGGGGCTGCCTGTCCTCCTTCCACCTGTATCCTCCCCGCCTGCCAGTGGCGCCATCCCCTCCATGATTTAGGTCTCAGGCCCCTCCAAGGAGGGCCGTGAGCCTGACGCCACAGGCGGCAGGGCAGGGAGTGGCCCTGGAGGGGATCCCAGTGTCCAGGTCTGCCCTGACCTCTGTCCTCCAGAGCTCCTTAGCCCCCGGGGCTGCTCAGGAGTGAAGGACCAACACCCACCCCCTGACCCCAGGGTTGGGGGAACCACAGGGAACCTGTGGGGCTTCCGGCAGAGGGAAGGTGGGAGATCAGGAGGGGAGGCCAGCCTGTGCTCAGGTTCAGGGGTCTGGCCCACTCTGTGACCTTGGAATTACTGTCCAGGGAACTTGGGCTGACATCAGCAGGAGATGGAGCTTCAGGCCACTGAAAAGGGTGGGGCGGGGGGCTGCCTGTGACTCAAGGGGCTGTGCCTTCAGCAGGGCAGTGGGCGGTGAGGCCACCTCACAGAAGGGGTGGAGACCACTATCCGCCTCAGCCCCCAGCCTGCACGTCCCAGAGAAATCCACTAGAGATGTGGACCTGACACGAGGACTGTCCTGGGTGGACAGTGCCCAGGGACGGGCAGGAGCAGAGGGCCTGTCCGTGCCTCTCATGCCGCCTGTAGGTCTTCAGGCCAAGGTCAGGTATTAGACCCAGTGAGGTCCAGTGGAGAAGGTATGTGAGGGCTCCTCACCCAGGCGGCACGAACCTGGAGGAGGGCCTTTCAGCTGGGAGGCAGGCAGATGACCTTTGCTGAGGGTGGTGGCCAGTCTTCCCCATCCCCAGTGGGCTTGAGGACCAAATGCCTGAAGCCAGGTAGGGGCTCCCCACACCAGGCTGGCCCCCAGCTGAGCTTGCCTGGGGTGGGGTAGGGGGCAGTATTCAGGAGCATTTGGGCACTCCCCTCCTGGCGAGGGAGCAGGCAGGGGCCGACCCCACTAGCAGAGCCCCATCCAGCCATGGAGTTCTGTCTGCAGCCTGCAGGCCTCACTGTGGGAGCTGGGGTCCCTGACCAGTGCCTGGCGCGGGGGGAGGGGGGTTGCTGTGCGCGGCCAGTAGTATCATAAGGAAAGCTGGTGTCCTCGGCCCACACTGCTGGGGCCGGAAGTTTGCACTCACTGAGTTACCTGTCTGGCAAGTCACAATGTGTGGTGTTGATGTTTCTCAAAGTAATGAGTTTAAAATATCCTAATTAACCTCAATGGCCAAACTGGGAGGATTGGTGAAATGTGAGAGGTTCCTCTGATGCTGTTAGAAAGGTTTTGGAGAAGAAAATTTAAGAACATGGGAAAATGTTCAGCATATAAAGTGCCTTTGATCCGACTGCTTTCTCAAAAGGCCGTGTCCTGTGAGGGTGGGGGCCCCTGGCCAGGCCAGGCTTCCACGACAGGGCGCCTCAGCCCCTGCCCATCTCGCTGGCTGCAGACACGGGTTCCAGCATCTTTGGTTGTCACAGAGCTGGCACACATCTTAGTCACACACTTCCAGTGTCTGATTTATGTCTAAGAGTCCTCTACATGTTCTTTCTGAAGTATATTATGCAAATGTTTTGCCCTTCTGTTTTGTTGATAGTAGCTTTTCAAAAAAGGCTTTAGAATGATTTTAGCTTTACAGAAATTTTAAAAAGAGAGCACAGAATAATATTCAATATAGAAGAAACAATCTGATAAACAACATTCCAGTAGGAGAAGAAAAGAATACTGTACCACAGCTGGGCTTGACCACCGACCCCCTTGCTGGACACTTCCTGATTTCAGAACTTGACCCCTGGACTCCCGCATTTAATAACTGTTTCTCTTTATAGTGACTTTACTTTTTTGTTTCAGAAATAACCGTGTTTGAAAAAATACACATAAGCAAGGAGAATATCTAATCACTGAACAGAAATAAACACTGTCGATAATTTAATACACTATCTTCCAGTGTTTTGTACACATACTTTTAAATTTTTTATCAAAAGTGAAATAAGTCATCCTCTTCCCACTATTTGTAACCATCTTGTTTCATAACATTATTTTCATTAGTTTCCTGTCATTAAATAATTACCTATTCAAAAAACAAAAAAAAACCACACAGAGGTTTCCCTGATGCTAACACCTCTAACGTGTGGTTCACCGCTATTGATGCGTCATCACCAACTACAGTCCATTCTGTTTTCAGAATTCCTCAGTTTTCCCCAGTGGCCTTTTTCTGTCCCAGAGTACACTGTCGTGTCTCTTTAGGCTCTTCTGGGCTGTGATAGATTTAGACTTTGCTTGTTTTGATGACCTTGGCAGTTTTGAGGAGTGGGTCAGGGAATTTATGGAACGTCCCTCTGTTGGGACTTGTCTGATGTTTTCCTCATGATTGGATGGGCATTGTAGGTTGTTGGGAGGAAGACCAGAAGCGCAGGGCCCCTCTCACCACATCCTGTCCAGGGATCCAGGGTTCGTGCCGTCTGGTGACCTACACCATGAACGCCGACCTCGGTCACCTGGAGCAGGTGTATCTGTCAGTCTGTCCACTGTGATATCAGTCTCTGGCCCCCTCCCCACGCTGTCCTCTGTGGTGGGAAATTGCCATGTGCAGCCCACACCCCAGGGGTGGAGTAAGGAGAGTTTACCTCTTGAAGTTCTGCTAAGAGTCTACGGTGGTGTGGTGTGTAAGGTCACTTTTATACTAATTGTGCCACTCATGGTTACACCACGCCTCTGTTCCCCAGGAGTCCTGGGGTCATGGTGCTTCTTGTATCTGATGTGCCCATCCTCTGACAGGGTCCATTGAGCTCACCACATGGCTGAGCCAGGAGCACAGAGTCTCAGTGAGTGTCTTAAAATTGGCTCTTTGTTCTTTGCAGTGACCTTTTACCCCATTCTGCAAGGTTCTTGCAGGTCCAGCTGGCTTTGGGTTTGGGTTGAGATTATGATGGGTTTCCATGGTAGAAAGTTGGCCGTTATCTCCAGACACCTAGCCTGCCTCCAAGAGGCTTCTCTGCCTTCCTCCACTGCATCCAGGGGCTTGGGCCCCCTCCTGCCATCTGTAGACCTCCCTGAAGAAGTTCCGCACGCCCGCCCGCCTGCCTGCCTGCGGCCTAGGCTGGGTGTGGTTGGAGTCTTGGGAGGCCTGGGGGTGGGAGTCTGGCTGCTCGGCAGGAGTGGGCTGGAAGCATTGTCTAAACCCACTGCTGGCGGGCGCTGGGTGTCCTCACCACGGGTGTCTGGACCTCTTGGCATGGGTTTTCTCAAAGGAGTCCACAGTATTTTTGCTCTAGGATAAATGCAAACACATATGAGGTTTTCTTTGTTTCTTTGAAGCTCAACAGCTGTATAACTTTTAGAATCTCAACTTTGAATCCCCCACGACAGACTCTGTCCCCCACATCCAGCACAGGAAGGGGCTGATAAGAGGAGTATGGGGCTCGAGGCAGAGCAGATGTCCTTTCTAGCTCCTGTCAATGATGTGTCTTTTAGGTGAAGCTCTGCTCAGGCTGAGGCAGCTAGTTGACCCTCCAGCCTCAGGGGCACTGGGCACTGGATGGTGTGCAAGTAAATGTGTGGTCAGTTCCTATCTAAGAATACTGCTTCATCCTACATTTTTCCTCAGTGAGATTGCTGCTTGCAGATTGAAATTTCTTTTCCACAAAAAAAGGACCACTTTTGTGGCAACCCACGGCCTGGGAGCTCTGTGACCTGAGGCCTGGGAGGAGGCGGTGGGAGGTCTGGTCCCTGTGAGCAGCCAAGGCTCACTGGTCAACCCTCTCGGCACCTGGTTTCTCCCTAGTCTCATTGTAGGAAGCTAGGCTGTGATGGTGCGCACAGGTGGCAGGCACCTGTGTGTACACACACCTGCGTGCACATGTGTGCATGAGCAGACCAGAGCAGGTCAGCATGCTGCGTGTGCTCCAGCATCTCTGGTGACGTCTGTCCACGTCAGTGAGTGGTGGGGATGTGTCAGGAACAACTGAGCTGCAACAACTGTTGTTTAGCAGCCACACAGTTTTGAGTTTGCTGTTGCCGGGAAAGCTGTGCCTGCCCCCCAGCCTGGCGCCCGTTTCTGCACTGTTGCCATGCTCCCTGGGCTCAGCCGACTTCCTAGTGTGAATGCCCCTTGACTTGTCATGTGCTTTGTGGTTAATTTCTGGCATCTTAATGCCTATTGTTTGAAAAGTTTGTTCTAGTTTTGTCATTGTATTTGGGGACAGCATTCACCAAGCCTCTCATGCCACCTTCCAGAAGCCCACCCTACTCCTTATCTCTCTAGAACACTTTAGACAGTTCTAAGGATCATCGCAGGCTTCTTGAGGGGCTCAGCGGTAAAGGATCTGGCTGCAATGCAGATGTGGGAGACGCCACAGGTTTGATCCCTGGCTCAGGACGATCCTCTGGAGGAGGGCATGGCAACCCGTTCCAGTATTCTTGCCTGGAGAATCCCACGGACAGAGGAGCCCAGCGGGTACAGTTCATAGAGTCGCACAGAGTTGGACACGACTGAAGCGATGGAGCACGCGCGCACGCACACATGCAGAATCGGACACGACAGAACACACACGCACACAAGGATCACCGTACTGGATTGAAAAAGAGTTTGCAGAGCGTGGGGTGCTTACAACGTTCTGATTGTTGCTGCATGTCTTAAATCTTGTTTCTTTGTTCTCATATGGGCTTCCCATCCTCTAAGAGAGCGGGAGGGCACCAAGCCAAATCCCATCAGAAAGAACGGCCTCCGAGGCTCGTCCAGCCTCTCAACTCCATCGTGGAGGCAGAGGGTTGTCCGGCGTCTCGGCCACATGCCCTCTGATGATTTCCAAGTCAGGGTTGCTGGCTCCCAGAGGAATTGCGGGAGAACGCTGCTTGCAGGGCCCTCAGTCCCGGCTTAGGCTTCAAGGCCCCGGCAGGGCAAGGAGACCCCGCACGGGCATCCAGGGCAGGGACATCCCCTGGGAAGACCCCAGCATCCGGCCACAGCTGGGCCCCTGCCTTGTGCTCACACGTCCTCCTTCTCCGCTCTGTCTCCCACATCTGCAGGAGCACGGGTGCCTGTGTGTGCAGCAGGTGCCCCGGGGAAACGGAGCAGGACCTTTTAACAGAGAGTGTGTGACAAAGGGAGGAAAAGAAGAAGCAGCGAGGGAAAGACAAGTCCAGGCAGCACGACCCCTAGCAGTAAACGTGGGTGGACGAGCTTGGCTTGTAAGAGTCAAGCCCACGGGGACAGGTTCACAGGGCAGCTGGGTCACAGGCAAGATGCCCAGCAGGAACCTGTTCTCCACGCTTTTCTTCCTCAGTGGCCTAGCTCTGGTGGGCCAGGTGTGGGGAAAGAAAGCCTATCTGCGGGCCTCTGCTCCTTTCCCGGTCCCGCAGGGGTTGCTCAGGGCCTGGGTTGAGCTGCATGAACAAACAATCCTCAAGCCTGAGTGGCTTGTAAACATACAGTTTGTTTTGCACGCTCTGGTCTACTGTGGCTCTTCCAGTGTTGACTTCACCCCCTTCCCAGGCTAATGGCTCAAACTCTCCCTGGAACTCCCGGGACTGTGGCAGGAGGAGAGAACTCGGAGAACTGTGTTTGGCCGTGGAGCTTCTTCCTGAGGGGCGCCTGGCAACCAGGCTGACCTCAGTGCTAGGGCAGGCAAGAGTGTCCAGGGAATGAATGGCACGCAGACATCCACTCCCTCCTGTCCCTTGCCCCAGTGCAGACTTTCTGGTTGGGCTCTCGTCTTTTTGGCTCCAGACTTCCGCTTCTTGCTCTGGGCACCTGAGGACCAGAGGGGTTGCTCACCGCCCCCCATGTCCGTGGGTGGGGGCAGCATGCAGCGACTCAGACTAGGCCATCTCGGTAAGCAAGAGCAGGAGGTGCCCACACTCCGCAGGGCTGAGAGCCCCAGCAGTGACCTTCTCAACAGGCCTTGGTTCTGGCCCTGGGGTCCCTCCCAGCCCACTGTCTTGAGTTCTCTCTGCACCTCCCCAGACCTCTATCTTCTGGGCATCTGGATTTCTGTGTCAGACCAGAGGACTAATATCTGGGCACCGAGGGTGCCTCGAGGTCTGTGTCCATCACAGGGAGAAAGAGCCCTGCGTGGCCTGCACACTTGGGAGCTTGGCTGGGCATGAGTGAGCTTCCTTCAGGAAACCAGGGTATGGCAGCACACCTCGGAGGGCGCAGGAGGCTGGGGGTAAAGGTCAGGGGTGGGAGCACACCTTGGAGTGTGTAGGAGGCTGGTGGTCGAGGTCAGGGGTGGGCGCACACCTTGGAGGGCGCGGGATGCTGGGGGTCGAGGTCAGGTGTGGGAGCATACCTGGGAGGGCGAGGGATGCTGGGGGTTGAGGTCGGTTGTGGGACCACACCTCAGAGGGCATGGGAGGCTGGGGGTTGAGGTCAGGTGTGGGAGCACACCTCGGAGGGCGCGGGATGCTGGGGGTCGAGGTCAGGTGTGGGAACACATGTCAGAGGGCGCGGGAGGCTGGGGTTGAGGTCCAGTGTGGTGGGGCCGGGCCCTCCTGCAGCCTTTGCTCACCGTGCAGGTGGCAATCCTCTCCCTGGTCCTCCCATGGCCTTTCCTCTTGAGGGCTTACTCCCCTGTCCCTTCTTCCTCTTAAAATGGTGCTGTTGGGTAGGATCCCACCCTCTGACGCCACTGACTCTCCTTTAAGCCCTGCCTCCAAACACAGTCAAGCTGGGGGGTGGAGATTCACCTTGCAGATTTTGGGGACACAGTCAGTCCACAGCATGCTCTATCCCCACTGCTGAGTGACACTGCCAGGTGGGAAGGGGAAACCTGACTGAAGCCTTCCGGAGCTTTCCAGACCCCAGCTTGCAGCAGCTCTGTCTGGAGGGGGCTGCTCAGGAAGCACCAGGGATGCAGCCACCAGCACTCTGCCTTGTGAAGTTCTACGGGCACTGCCCTAGCTGAGGGGTTGTGGGAGGAGCAGGTGCAGGCCGGGCCACCCATCTGGCCCCAAAACAGGGACCTCTGGGCGAGTCTGTGGACTACAGAAGCCAGCCCAGACAGCCCCCTGGTTCAGTCCCTGGTTCAGGAAGATCCCCTGAAGAAATCTTACTGAACGTCTTTCGATGTGCTTATTTTCCCTGATGCTATCCAACCACCTCATGCTCTGTCACCCCTTTCTCCTCTTGCTCTCAATCTTTCCCAACATTAGGGTCTTCTCCAGTGAGTCAGCTCTTCACATTAGGTGGCTAAAGTATGGAAGCTTCAGCTTCAGCATCAGTTCTTCCAATGGATATTCAGTGTTAATTTCCTTTGGGATTGACTGGATTGATCTCCTTACTGTCCAGTGGACTCTCAGGAGTCTTCTCCAACACCACAGTTCAGAATTCTTTAGCGCTCAGCCTTCTTTATGGTCCAACTATCACATCTATGCATGACTCCTGGAAAAATCATAGCTTTGACTATATGGACCTTTGTCAGCAAAGTGATGTCTCTGCTTTTTAATACCCTGTATAAGTTTGTCATAGCTTTTCTTCCAAGGAGCACTAGCCATTTGTAGGATGTGTGGCTTGTAAATATTTGGTCCCAATCTGTAAGTTGTCTTTTCATTCTCTTAACAGGGTCTTTGGCAGAGCAAAAGTTGTTGATTTTGATTAAGTCCTGTTTATCAGTTTGCCTTTCATGAATCATGCTTTCTGTATGAAGTCTAAGAACTCTTTGCGAGGCCCCTAGGTCCTGAAGCTTTTTCTCCTGTTTTTTCTGAAAGTTTTGTAGTTTCTTGCTTTACCTCTGTGTCTGAGACCCATTTTGATATGGTATTTGTGTGAGGTGTGAGGCTTGGGTGAGAGTTCCATGTCCCAGCACCTTTCGTTGGGAGACCACCCCCTGAGCCAGAACTTTTGTCCTGTCTGAGAGGAGCCAGACCTGTGCTGGATCTGCTCCTAGGCTCTCTTCTCATCCACTGACTTATGTAAATCCTCAATGTCAGCACAATGCTCTTTTGAATGCTGTAGCTGTAAAGTAAGCCTTGTTATCAAACTGAGGGATTTTCCCCCTTTATTAATCTCTTTCCATATAAATTTTAGAATAAGCTTGTCTGTGTCTACAGAGGGCTTCCCAGGTGGCTCAGGGGTAAAGAATCTGCCTACGAATACAGAAGAGGCAGCAGAGCCCCTGGAAGAGAAAATGGCAAGCCTCTCACGTATTCTTGCCTGAAGAATCCCATGGGCAGAGCAGCCTGGTGGGCTGCAGTTCATGGGGTCGCAAAGAGTCAGACACGGCTGAGTGACTGAGCACACACACAGCTCATCTCCACGAAACCTTCCTGGGACTTTGATAAGAACTACCTTGAACCTACAGATTGGTTTGAAGAGAGCTGATATCTTTACCGTGTTGAGTCTTCCAGTCCATGGACATGGAGTGTCTCTCCACTTATTTAGGTTTCTTTGATTTATTTCATCAGCATTTTGCATTCTTCAGCATACAGATCCTGGATACGTTTCATTAAGTGTGTACATAAGGATTTCACTTTATTTTTCAGTGATTTTAAATATTTGTTTTGCATGCTAAGTCACTTCAGTCTCTTTGAGACCCTATGGACTTTAGCTTGCCAGGCTCCTCTGTCCATGGGATTTTCCAAGCAAGAATACTGGAGTGGATTGCCTTGCCCTCCTCCAGGGGATCTTCCTGACCAGGGATAGAACCCAATTCTCTTATGTCTCCTGCACTGGCAGGAGAGTTCTTCAGCACTAGTACCACCTGGGAAGTCCTTGGTTTATGTACAGAAATGCAGTTAATTTTTGTGTCTGACTCATCAGTTCAGTTCAGTCACTCACTTGTGTCCAGCTCTTTGCGACCCCATGGACTTCAGCACACCAGGCCTCCCTGTCCATCACCAACTCCCGGAGTTTACTCAAACTCATGTCCATTGAGTAGGTGATGCCATCCAACCATCTCATCCTCTGTCATCCCCTTCTCCTCCTGCCTTCGGTCTTTCCCAGCATCAGGGTCTCTTCAAATGAGTCAGTTCTTTGCATCAGGTGGCCAAAGTATTGGAGGTTCAGCTTCAGCATCAGTCCTTCCAATGAATATTTAGGACTTATTTCCTTTAGGTTGGACTGGTTGGATCTCCTCGCAGTCCTCAACACCACAGTTCAAAAGCATCAATTCTTCTGCACTCAGCTTTCTTTATGGTCCAACTCTCACATCATACATGACTACTGGAAAAACCATAGCTTTGACTAGATGGACCTTTGTTGGCTTTGATGGCTGGATCATCGAAAAAGCAAGAGAGTTACAGAAAAACATCTATTTCTGCTTTATTGACTACGCCAAAGCCTTTGACTGTGTGGATCACAAGAAACTGTGGAAAATTCTGAAAGAGATGGGAATACCAGACCACCTGACCTGCCTCTTGAGAAACCTTTATGCAGGTCAGGAAGCAACAGTTAGAACTGGACATGGAACAACAGACTGGTTCCAAATAGGAAAAGGAGTACGTCAAGGCTGTATATTGTCACCCTGCTTATTTAACTTCTATGCAGAGTACATCATGAGAAATGCTGGGCTGGAAGAAGCACAAGCTGGAATCAAGATTGCCAGGAGAAATATCAGTAACCTCAGATATGCAGATGACACCACCCTTATGGCAGAAAGTGAAGAAGAACTCAAAAGCCTCTTGATGAAAGTGAAAGAGGAGAGTGAAAAACTTGGCTTAAAGCTCAACGCTCAGAAAACTAAGATCATGGCATCCAGCCCCATCACTTCATGGGAAATACATGGAGAAACAGTGTCAGACTTTATTTTTTTGGGCTCCAAAATCACTGCAGATGGTGATTGCAGCCATGAAATTAAAAGATGCTTACCCCTTGGAAGGAAAGTTATGTCCAACCTAGACAGCATATTAAAAAGCAGAGACATTACTTTGCCAACAAAGGTCTGTCTAGTCGAGGCTATGGTTTTTCCAGTGGTCATGTATGGATGTGAGAGTTGGACAGTGAAGAAAGCTGAGCGCCGAAGAAGTTTTGAACTGTGGTGTTGGAGAAGACCCTTGAGAGCCCCTTGGGTTGCAAGGAGATCCAACCAGTCCATTCTAAAAGAGATCTGTCCTGGATGTTCATTGGGAGGACTGATGCTGAAGCTGAAACTCCAGTACTTTTGGCCACCTCATGTGAAGAGTTGACTCATTGGAAAAGACCCTGATGCTGGGAGGGATTGAGGGCAGGAGGAGAAGGGGATGACAGAGGATGAGATGGCTGGATGGCATCACCGACTCGATGGATGTGAGTCTGAGTGAACTCCGGGAGTTGGTGATGGACAGGGAGGCCTGGCATGCTGCAATTCATGGGGTTGCAAAGAGTCGGAAGGAACTGAACTGAAGTGAACTGAACCTTTGTTGGCAAAGTAACGTCTCTGCTTTTAATATGCTGTCTGCTGCTGCTTCTAAGTCGCTTCAGTCGTGTCCAACTCTGTGCCACCCCATAGATGGCAGCCCACAGGCTCCTCTGTCCCTGGGATTCTCCAGGCAAGAATGCTGGAGTGGGTTGCCATTTCCTTCTCCAGTGCATGCATGCATGCTAAGTCACTTCAGTGGTGTTCGACTCTGAGTGACCCCATGGACAGCAGCCTACCAGGCTCCACTGTCCACGGAATTCTCCAGGCAAGAGTACTGGAGTGGGTTGCCATTTCCTTCTCCATAATATGCTGTCTAGGTTGGTCATAACTTTTCTTCCAAGGAGCAAGCGTCTTTTAATTTCATGGCTGAAGTCACCATCTGACTCATATTCAACACCATTTTGAACTCACTTGTTATTTCTAGGAATTTTGTTTTGTTTTGTAGATTCCTTAAGATTTTCTAGGTAGAAAATTGTGTCACCTGCAAACAGCAATGATAGTTTTTCTTCCTTTTTTCAGCCTGTGTGCCTGTGTTTTTTTCCTTGCTTGTTGCAGTGGCTGAACTCGCAGGGTTATGGTGGATACAAGGTGACAGGCACAGCCTGCTTGTCCCTACTTTAGTGGGAAGCATTCAGTCTATCACCATATGTGTGATGATAACTGTAGTTTTTTTATAGGTGCTGTTTATCAAGTTGACATAATTTCCCTTTATTCTTAACTTGCTTTTATTTTTATCATGAATTAAGTATTGAATTTTGTCAAATGCATTTTAATCCATGAGTTTATATAGTCATATGGTTTTTATGCTTTTGCTTGTTGATATGGTAGAATATATTGACTGATTATTTTAATATGGAGCCAGCATTGCACATCTGGATAAATCCTACTTGGCCATGGTACGTTAACTGTTTTCACTTTGCTGGATTCATTTGTTAATTTAAAAGAACATTTAATCTATTTGCGTTGATGTTCATGAGAGAGATTGGTCTACATTTTTCTTTTCCTGAGCTGTCTTATCTCCAGTTTTGGTATCAAGGTAACAGCACCCTCACAAAATGCACTGGGAAGTATTCAGTTTTTGTAGACAGGGGTGCCTAAAGCTCATGTTCATTCTTTCTTAAATGTTTGGTAAAATCTCCCAGTGAAGCCATCTGGGCCTGGAGATCTCTTTTTTCTGGAGTGTTTATTACAGGTTTCCATCATATCTTTAATGGCTGTGGATATACTGAGGTTATTTCATTTTGACTGGTGTTTGGTAATTTGTGGTTGTTCTTCAGGCTTCCCACTTCTTTGCTGAGGCTTTTAGAGACTTACTTTAGCCTGTTCACATGTGCTCACTGCAGCAGTTTTGTGATAGATGCTCTGAAATCCTTGTTGGAAATTTCTAATATCTCTATCGTCTCAGTGTTAGCATTTATTGATTTTCTTTTCTCTTTAATGTTGAGATGCTCCTAGTTTTTGTTATGGCAGGCGACTTTTGTTTGCATCTTGGGAATTTTGATTCTTATGATCATATGTTGGACCTTATAAAGATCTGTCTTAGCAGGTCTCTGCTGACATGGGTGGGGGACCTTGTTCACAGGGGACTGGGGGGAGGCCTAGGTGCCCCCTTGGTCTCACTGATGCCAGGGGCAAGGAGGAGAGCCTCTTACTGCAGAGTGGGAGCTCTTCTGACAGTGCACAAACATGTGTGTGTGTGTGCATGTGCATGCTTGGATATGTGCACAGGTGTATGCATGGTGTGTGTGTGTGCTCAGGTGTGTGTCATCAGAGGCTTGTGTATTTTGGGGACTTTTTTGAAGAACCAAATTTTATATTTGTTCATTTTCACAATTGATTCTTATTTCATAATTTCTAATCTATTCTTTATTATAACTCAGTTCAGTTCATTTCAGTCGCTCAGTCGTGTCCGACTCTTTGTGACCCCATGGACTGGAGCATGCCAGGCCTCCCTATCCATCACCAACTCATAGAGTTTACTCAAGCTCATGTCCATTGAGTCGATGATGCCATTCAACCATCTCATCCTCTGTCATCCCCTTCTTCTCTCACCTTCAATCTTTTTTTTAAAATCTCAGTTTTATTTATTTATTTATTTTACTTTACAATATTCTATTGGTTTTACCATACATTGACATGAATCCGCCCTGGGTGTACATATGTTCCCCATCCTGAACCCCCCTCCCACCTCTCTCCCCATCCCATCCCTCTAGGTCATCCCAGTGCACCAGCCCCGAGCACCCTGTATCATGTCGAACCTGGACTGGCGATTCGTTTCACATGTGACAATTTGCATGTTTCAATGCCATTTTCCCATATCATCCCACCCTCGCCCTCTCCCACAGAGTCCAAAAGACTGTTCTGTACATCTGTGTCTCTTTTGCTGTCTCACATACACATACAGGGTTATCGTTACCATCTTTCTAAATTCCATATATATACGTTAGTATACTGTATTGGTGTTTTTATTTCTGACTTGCTTCGCTCTGTATAATAGGCTCCAGTTTTGTCTACCTCATTAGAACTGATTTAAATGTGTTCTTTTTAATGGCTGAGTAATATTCCATCATGTATATGTACCACAGCTTTCTTATCCATTCATCTGCTGATGGACAGCTAGGTTGCTTTCATGTCCTAGCTATTATAAACAGTGCTGTGATGAACATTGGGGTACATGTGTCTCTTTCAATTCTGCTTTCCTCAGTGTGTATGCCCAGCAGTGGGACTGCTGGGTCATATGGCAGTTCTATTTCCATTTTTTAAAGGAATCTCCACATTGTTCTCCATAGTGGCTGTACTAGTTTGCATTCCCACAAACAGTGTAAGAGGGTTCCCTGTTGTCCACACCCTCTACAGCATTTATTGCTTGTAGACTTTTGGATAGCAGCTATTCTGACTGGCATGAAAAGGTACCTCATTGTGGTTTTGATTTGCATTTCTCTGATAATGAGTGGTGTTGAGCATCTTTTCATTTTTTTGTTAGCCATCTGTTTGTCTTCTTTAGAGAAATATCTGTTTAGTTCTTTGGCCCACTATTTGATTGGGTCGTTTATTTTTCTGGAATTGAGCTGCAGGAGTTGCTTGTATATTTTTGAGATTAATTCTTTGTCCATTGCTTCATTTGCTATTATTTTCTCCCATTCTGAAGGCTGTCTTTTCACCTTGCTGATAGTTTCCTTTGTTGTGCAGAAGCTTTTAATTTTAATTAGGTCCCATTTGTTTATTTTAGCTTTTATTTCCAATATTCTGGGAGGTGGGTCATAGAGGATCCTGCTGTGGTTTATGTCGGAGAGTGTTTTGCCTATGTTTTCCTCTAGGAGTTTTATAGTTTCTGGTCTTATGTTTAGATCTTTAATCCATTTTGAGATTATTTTTGTGTATGGTGTTAGAAAGTGTTCTCATTTCATTCTTTTACAAGTGGTTGACCAGTTTTCCCAGCACCACTTGTTAAAGAGATTGTCTTTTCTCCATTGTATATTCTTGCCTCCTTTGTCGAAGATAAGGTGTCCATAGGTGCATGGGTTTATCTCTAGACTTTCTGTTTTGTTCCATTGATCTATATTTCTGTCTTTGCGCCAGTACTATACTGTCTTGATGACTGTGGCTTTGTTGTAGAGCCTGAAGTCAGGCAGGTTGATTCCTCCAGTTCCATTCTTCTTTCTCAAGATTGCCTTGGCTATTTGAGGTTTTTTGTATTTCCATACAAATTGTGAAATTATTTGTTCTAGTTCTCTGAAAAATACCATTGGTAGCTTGATAGGGATTGCATTGAATCTATAAATTGCTTTGGGGAGTATACTCATTTTCACTATATTGATTCTTCTGATCCATGAACACAGTATATTTCTCCATCTATTTGTGTCCTCTTTGATTTCTTTCACCAGTGTTTTATAGTTTTCTATATATAGGACTTTTGTTTCTTTAGGTTAATATATTCCTAAGTATTTTATTCTTTTTGTTGCAATGGTGAATGGAATTGTTTCATTAATTTCTCTTTCTGTTTTCTCATTGTTAGTGTATAGGAATGCAAGGAATTTCTGTGTGTTGATTTTATATCCTGCAACTTTACTATATTCATTGATTAGCTCTAGTAATTTTCTGGTGGAGTCTTTAGGATTTTCTATGTAGAGGATCATGTCATCTGCAAACAGTGAGAGTTTTACTTCTTCTTTTCCAATCTGGATTCCTTTTATTTCTTTTTCTGCTCTGATTGCTGTGGCCAAAACTTCCAAAACTATGTTGAATAGTAGTGGTGAGAGTGGGCACCCTTGTCTTGTTCCTGACTTTAGGGGAAATGCTTTCAATTTTTCACCACGGAGGATAATGTTTGCTGTGGGTTTGTCATATATATAGCTTTTATTATGTTGAGGTATGTTCCTTCTATTCCTGCTTTCTGGAGGGTTTTTATCATAAAAGGATATTGAATTTTGTCAAAGGCTTTCTCTGCATCTATTGAGATAATCATATGGTTTTTATTTTTCAATTTGTTAATGTGGTATATTACATTGATTGATTTGCAGATATTGAAGAATCCTCGCATCCCTGGGATAAAGCCCACTTGGTCATGATGTATGATCTTTTTAATAGGTTGTTGGATTTTGTTTGCTAGAATTTTGTTAAGGATTTTTGCAACTATGTTCATCAGTGATATTCGCCTGTAGTTTTCTTTTTTTGTGGCATCTTTGTCAGGTTTTGGTATTAGGCTGATGGTGGCCTCATAGAATGAGTTTAGAAGTTTACCTTCCTCTGCAATTTTCTAGAAGAGTTTGAGTAGGATAGGTGTTAGCTCTTCTCTAAATTTTTGGTAGAATTCAGCTGTGAGGCCATCTGGTCCTTGGCTTCTGTTTGTTGGAAGATTTCTGATTACAGTTCCAATTTCTGTGCTTGTGATGGGTCTGTTAAGATTTTCTATTTCTCCCTGGTTCAGTTTTGGAAAGTTGTACTTTTCTAAGAATTTGTCCATTTCTTCCACGTTGTCCATTTTATTTGCATATACTTGCTGATAATAGTCTCTTATGATCCTTTGTATTTCTGTATTGTCTGTTGTGATCTCTCCATTTTCATTTCTAATTTTGTTGATTTGATTTTTCTCCCTTTGTTTCTTGATGAGTCTGGCTAATGGTTTGTCAATTTTATTTATCCTTTCAAAGAACGAGCTTTTAGCTGTGTTGATTTTTGCTATGGTCTCTTTTGTTTCTTTTGCATTTATTTCTGCCCTAGTTTTTAAGATTTCTTTCCTTCCACTAACCCTGGGTTTCTTCATTTCTTCCTTTTCTAGTTGCTTTAGATGTAGAGTTAGGTTATTTATTTGACTTTTTTTCTTGTTTCTTGAGGTAAGCCTGTATTGCTATGAACCTTCCCCTTAGCACTGCTTTTACAGTGTCCATAGGTTTGGGGTTGTTGTGTTTTCATTTTCATTTGTTTCTATGCATATTTTAATTTCTTTTTTGATTTCTTCTGTGATTTGTTGGTTATTCAGCAGCATGTTGTTCAGCCTCCATATGTTGGAATTTTTAATAGTTTTTCTCCTGTAATTGACATCTAATCTTACTGCATTGTGGTCAGAAAAGAAGCTTGGAATGATTTCAGTTCTTTTGAATTTACCAAGGCTAGATTTATGGCTCAGGATGTGATCTATCCTGGAGAAGCTTCTGTGTGCACTTGAGAAAAAGGTGAAATTCATTGTTTTGGGGTGAAATGTCCTAGAAATATCGATTAGGTCCTCCTGGTCTATTGTATCATTTAAAGTTTGTGTTTCCTTGTTAATTTTCTGTTTAGTTGATCTGTCCATAGGTGTGAGTGGGGTATTAAAGTCTCCCAGTATTATTGGGTTATTGTTCATTTCCCCTTTAATACTTGTTAGCATTTGTCTTACATATTGCTGTGCTCCTATGTTGGGTGCATATATATTTATAATTGTTATATCTTCTTCTTGGATTGATCCTTTGATCATTATGTAGTGTCCATCTTTGTCTCTTTTCACAGCCTTTGTTTTAAAGTCTATTTTATCTGATATGAGTATTGCTACTCCTTCTTTCTTTTGGTCTCTATTTGCATGAAATATCTTTTTCCAGCCCTTCACTTTCAGTCTGTATGTGTACCTTGTTTTGAGGTGGGTTTCTTGTAGACAACATATATAGGGGCTTTTTTGTATCCATTCAGCCAGTCTTTGTCTTTTGGTTGGGGCATTCAACCCATTTACATTTAAGGTAATTATTGATAAGTATGATTCCATTGCCATTTACTTTATTGTTTTGAGTTCAAGTTTATAAACCCTTTCTGTGTTTCCTGTCTAGAGAAGATTCTTTAGCATTTGTTGGAGAGCTGGTTTGGTGGTGCTGAATTCTCTCAGCTTTTGCTTGTCTGTAAAGCTTTTGATTTCTCCTTCATATTTGAATGAGATCCTTGCTGGTTACAGTAATCTGGTCTGTAGGTTATTTTCTTTCATCACTTTAAGTATGTCCTGCCATTCCTTCCTGGCCTGAAGAGTTTCTATTGAAAGATCAGCTGTTATCCTTATGGGAATCCCCTTGTGTGTTATTTGTTGTTTTTCCCTTGCTGCTTTTAATATTTGTTCTTTGTGTTTGATCTTTGTTAATTTGATTAATATGTGTCTTTGGGTGTTTCACCTTGGGTTTATCCTGTTTGGGACTCTCTGGGTTTCCTGGACTTGGGTAATTATTTCCTTCCCCATTTTATGAAAGTTTTCAACTATTATCTCCTCAAGTACTTTCTCATGGTCTTTCTTTTTATCTTCTTCTTCTGGGACTCCTATGATTTGAATGTTAGGGCATTTAACATTGTCCCAGAGGTCTCTGAGGTTGTCCTCATTTCTTTTAATTCTTTTTTCTTTTTTCCTCTCTCTTTCACTTATTTCTACCAATTTATCTTCTACCTCACTTATCTTATCTTCTGCCTCCATTATTCTACTGTTGATTCCCTCCAGAGTGTTTCTTATCTCATTTATTGCATTATTCATTAGATATTGACTCTTTTTTATTTCTTCCAGGTCCTTGTTAAACCTTTCTTGCATCTTCTCGATCCTTGTCTCCAGGCTATTTATCTGTAACTCCAATTGTTTTCAAGGTTTTGGATCATTTTCACTATCATTATTCAGAATTCTTTATCAGGTAGATTCCCTATCTCTTCCTCTTTTGTTTGGTTTGGTGGACATTTTTCCTATTCCTTTACCTGCTGGGTATTTCTCTGCCTTTTCATCTTGTTTATATTGGTGTGTTTGGGGTGGCCTTTCTGTATTCTGGCAGTTTATGGTTCCTGTTTATTGTGGAGGTTCCTCACTGTGGATGGGGTTGGACGAGTGGTTTGTCAAGGTTTCCTGGTTAGGGAAGCTTGTGTCAGTGTTCTGGTGGGTGGAGCTGGATTTCTTCTCTCTGGAGTGCAATGAAGTGTCCAGTAATGAGTTTTGAGATGTCAGTGGGTTTGGTGTGACTTTGGGCAGCCTGTATATTGAAGCTCAGGGCTATGTTCCTGTGTTGCTGGAGAATTTGCATGGTATGTCTTGCTCTGGAACTCGTTGGCCCTTGAGCGCTGCTTAGTTTCAGTGTACGTACAGAGACATTTGATGAGCTCCTATCGATTAATGTTCCCTGGATTTAGAAGTTCTCAGGTGTTCTCAGGATTTGGACTGAAGCCTCCTGCCTCTGGCTTTCAGTCTTATTCTTATGGTAGCCTCAAGACTTCTCCATCTATATAGCACCAATGATAAAACATTTAGGTTAATGATGAAAGTTTCTCCACAGTGAGGAACACCCAGAGAGGTACACAGAGTTACATGGGGAAGAGAAGAGGGAGGAGGGAGATACAGGTGACCAGGAGGAGAAGAGGGGGAATCAAAAGGGGAGAGAGCAAGCTAGCCAATAATCACTTCCCTATGTTCTCTCCACAGTCTGGACCCCTCAGAGATGTTCATGGAGTTCCACAGAGACAAGAAGAGGGAGGAAGGAGACAGAGATGGCCAGGAGGATAAAAGGGGGAATCAAAAGGAGAGAGACAGATCCAGCCAGTAATCAGTTCCATAAGTGTTCTTCACAACCTGGAACACACAAAGAGATTCACAGAGTTGGGTAGAGAAGAAAAGGGATGGGGGGAGATAGAGGCGACTTGGTGGAGAAAAAGGAGAGTCAAAAGGGGGAGAGAGCCATCAGGCCAGTAATCTCACTCCCAAGTAAAAATGGATACTGAAGATTGGGTTCTTAAAGGTACAAAGTTGATAACAAATACCAAAAAGCAAAGATTAAAAATCTAGTGTAGAGGTTAGATTCTCAAACATACAATATTAAAAAAAGTCACAAAATTATAATATATATATATATATATATATATATGAAGTTTGGTTTAAAAATAGGGTCTTTTTTTTGCAAGGTAAAGTAAGTTATAAAAATGAAAATTAAAGGAGTAATAGGAGACTTAAAATTTTTTTTTAATTTTTCAATTTAAAAAATGATAATAGTAAAAATATATCTAGGACTTTCTCTGGAGCTGTTGCAGACAGTGTGGGGTCAGTTCATTTTCAGATAGTTCCTTGATCTGACTTATACTTCTCAAGATCTATAGGCCCCTTCCTATGTAGTCGGTGCAAACTACAGGGTTTCAATCTATTGCACCTGTCACTTCCAAAGTGATTCCCTCTGTTTATTTTAGCTTCTTCTGTTTGTTGGTCTCTTCAGGGTCTAATTTCTGCCCTGACCACTAGCGGGATGGTGGTGATCACTTTTTTTAGGCTCACTTGTTCAGTCGTGTTGTGGGGAGGGAGGAACACTGCAAACAAATATCGCTGGTGTGTGCTCACAGTGATTCAGCCACACTGGGTTTGCCCTCGCTCACGGTGTGTGTGCTTTCCCAGTCTACACTGCTCAGGCTCTAGATTGCTCTGCTGGGAACTGTCTGAGGCGGGCACTGGGTTGTATGCACTCCCCATGTCTAAGCCACTCAAGTTCAGGTTCTCAGGTACTCCACAAAGGTGCAGACTTGGTTGGGCCTGTGTTTGTGCCCATCCCAGGTCTGAGCAGCTCAGGTGACCAGGTGCTTGGTGAGCACAGTTGCCCCCAGTTGAAGGCTGCAACTTATTGCCTCTCTCGTCCCAGCCACTTGGTTTTCTGGGTGTACAATGGGCGTG
The DNA here is from genome assembly GCF_014754425.2 of Oryx dammah. Lineage (NCBI taxonomy): Eukaryota > Metazoa > Chordata > Mammalia > Artiodactyla > Bovidae > Oryx > Oryx dammah. The sequence continues at coordinate 11,729,167 of NW_024070186.1, read as the reverse complement.
CCTTCTCAGGTGGTCATGTGTCTCTTCTGGGGAGCTGATCTCTGGCTGTGACCCCACCAGCAGATGTCAACCATCCAGAATCCCAAGAAGTCTTGGTTAGCAATGAAGTCTCCTTGCAGTTTGGTATAGGATGCCTCTCTGGGGCCACAATTGCCCCCTTCTGGCTCTGGCTGCCCTCGCCTGCCTGTCTCCAGCAGTGGATGGGCCAGTCCACAGCCGGCTAGCTCTGCTCAGCCCATTGTTCTCTGAGCAGGCCTGGCAGTGTCTTAGGTTAGGGCTTTTCACTAGATAGCTATCCCACAGTCTGGGGTGCTATCTCAAGCTAATTCCCTCAGATTGCCCTCGGGGCCCGGTCCTTACCCCTCTGTCCCCAATGCAGCCCATACCTCCCTGTCCAGCCCCCGCTTGCTAGTGGGGGATGTGAGCGTCTGGGCTGCTGCTCCACTGGGAGTTTCTGTTAGGCACATAATCTGTGGGTTTTAATTTTTTTTTTTTCCTCCCGGTTATTTTGCCTTCTGAGATTTGAAGGCTCGCCACAGACCCACCAGAGAGAGTGTTTCCTGGTGTTTTGAAACTTATCTCTTTTTTAAGACTCCCTTCTCAGGAGGGATCTCCATCTCTACCTCTTTTGTCTCTCTTTTTATCTATTATAGTTTGTCCTACCTCCTTTCGAAGACAATAGGCTGCCTTTCTGGGTGCCTGATGTCCTCTGCCAGCATTCAGAAGTTGTTTTGTGGAATTTGCTCAGCGTTCAAATGTTCTTTTGATGAATTTGTGGGGGAGAAAGTGGTCTCCCCGTCCTATTCCTTGACCATCTTAGGACTGCCTTTGCCTTCAATCTTTCCCAGCATCAAGGTCTTTTCAAATGGTCAGCTCTTCGCATCAGGTGGCCAAAGTATTGGAGTTTCAGCTTCAACATCAATCCTTCCAATGAATATTCAGGACTGATTTCTTTTAGGATGGACTGGTTGGCTCTCCTTGCAGTCAAAGGGACTCTCAAGAGTCTCCTCCAACACAATTCAAAAGCATCAGTTCTTCAGTGCTCAGCGTTCTTTATACTCCAATTCTCACATCCATACATGACTGCTGAAAAAACGATAGCCTTGACTAGATGGACCTTTGTTGTCAAAGCAATGTCTCTCCTTTTTAATATGCTATCTAGGTTGGTCGTAACTTTTCTTCCAAGGAGTAAGCATCTTTCTATTTCACAGCTGCAGTTACCATCTGCAGTGATTTTTGGAGCCCCCCAAAATAAAGTCTGACACTGTTTCCACTGTTTTCCCATCTATTTGCCATGAAGTGATGGGACCGGAGGCCATGATCTTCGTTTTCTGAATGTTGAGCTTTAAGCCAACATTTTCACTCTCTTTCATTTCCATCAAGAGGCTCTTTAGTTCTTCTTCACTTTCTGCCATAAGGGTGGTGTCATCTGCCTATCTGAGGTTATTGATATTTCTCCCGGCAATCTTGATTCTAGCTTGTGATTCCTCTAGCCCAGCGTTTCTCATGATGTACTCTGGATATGAGTTAAATAAGCACGGTGACAATATACAGCCTTGACATATTCCTTTTCCTATTTGGAACCAGTCTGTTGTTCCATGTCCAGTTCTAACTGTTGCTTCCTAACCTGCATATAGTTTCTCAAGAGGCAGCTCAGGTGGTCTGGTATTCCCATCTCTTTCAGAATTTTCCACAGTTTCTTGTGATCCACACAGTCAAAGGCTTTGGCATAGTCGATAAAGCAGAAATAGATGTTTTTCTGGAATTCTCTTGATGATCCAGTGGATGTTGGCAATTTGATCTCTGGTTCCTCTGCCTTGAGCTTGAAGATCTGGAGGTTCACGGTTCATGTATTGTTGAACCCTGGCTTGGAGAATTTTGAGTATTACTTTACTAGTGTGTGAGATGAGTGCAATTGTGTGGTAGTTTGAACATTCTTTGGCATTGCCTTTCTTAGGGATTGGAATGAAAACTGACCTTTTCCAGTCTTGTGGCCACTGCTGAGTTTTCCAAATTTGCTGGCATATTGAGTGCAGCACTTTCACAGCATCATCTTTCAGGATTTGAAATAGCTCAACTGGAATTCCATCACCTCCACTAGCTTTGTTCATAGTGATGCTTTCTAAGGCCCACTTGACTTCACATTCCAGGATGTCTGGCTCTAGATGAGTGATCACACCATCGTGGTTATCTGGGTTGTGAAGATCTTTTTTGTACAGTTCTTCTGTGTATTCTTGCCACCTCTCCTTAATATCTTCTGCTTCTGTTAGGTCCAGACCATTTCGGTCCTTTATTGAGCCCATCTTTGCATGAAATATTCCCTTGGTATCTCTAATTTTCTTGAAGAGATCTCTAGTCTTTCCCATTGTATTGTTTTCCTTTATTTCTTTGCATTGATCCCTGAGGAAGGCTTTCTTATCTGTCCTTGCTATTCTCTGGAACTCTGCATTCAGGTAGATATAGCTTTCCTTTTCTCCTTTGCTTTGGCTTCTCTTTTCACAGCTATTTGTAAGGCTTCCTCAGACAGCCATTTTGCTTTTTTGCATTTCTTTTCCATGGGGATGGTCTTGCTCCTCGTCTCCTGTACAGTGTCATGAACCTCTGTCCATAATTCATCAGGCACTCTGTCTATCAGATCTAGTCTCTTAAACCTATTTCTCACTTCCACTATGTAATCGTTAGGGATTTAATTTAGGTCATACCTGAATGGTCTAGTGGTTTTCCCTACTTTCTTCAATTTAAGTCTGAATTTGGCAATAAGGGGTTCTTGATCTGAGTCATCTCCCAGTCTTGTTTTTGCTGTCTGTATAGAGCTTCTCCATCTTTAGCTGCAAAGAATATAATCAGTCTGATTTTGGTGTTGACCATCTGGTGATGTCCATGTGTAGAGTCTTCTTTTCTGTTGTTGGAAGAGGGTGTTTGCTATGACCAGTGCATTCTCTTGGCAGAACTCTATTAGCCTTTGCTCTGCTTCATTCTGTACTCCAAGGCCAAATTTGCCTGTTACTCCAGGTGTTTCTTGACTTCCTACTTTTGCATTCCTGTCCCCTATAATGCAAAGGACATCCTTTTGGGGTATTAATTCTAGAAGATCTTGTAGGTCTTCATAGAACCATTCAACTTCAGCTTCTTCAGCATTATTAGCAGGGGCATAGACTTGGATTACCATGATATTGAATGGTTTGCCTTGGAAATGAACAGAGATCATTCTGTCATTTTTGAAACTGCATCCAAGTACTGCGTTTCAAACACTTTTGTTGACTATGATGGCTACTCCATTTCTTCTAAAGGATTGTTGCCCACAGTAATAGATATAATGATCATCTGAGTTAAATTCACCTATTTCAGTCCATTTTAGTTCACTGATTCCTAAAATGTTGACATTCACTCTTGCCATCTCCTGTTTGATCACTTCCAATTTGCCTTGATTCATGGACCCAACATTCCAGTTTTCTATGCAATATTTTCTTTATATTATATTTATTATAATTAATAAATAAAATAAAATAAAATAAATAAAATTCTTTTTATTTTCTGTGAATACTTTCTCTTTTTTTTTCTAACTTCTAACGTTGGGTTTTCTATTTACTAGTTTTCTGACCTTCTTTATCACTAGTGTAGGCTATTAAAAGCTGTAAGCTTTCCTTTAAGTTCTGTTGTAGGTGAATGGTATGAATTTTGGCATACAGTACTCTCATTATCATTGAGGTTTTATGACCTTCTGATTTCTTCAAGTCCCATCATTTCTTATTTAGATGCATTTTAAAAGTGTTACCATTTAACAGAAGCAGAAGATATTAAGAAGAGGTGGCAAGAATACACAGAACTGTACAAAAAAGATCTTCACGACCCAAATAACCACAATGGTGTGATCACTCATCTAGAGCCAGACATCCTGGAATGTGAAGTCAAGTGGGCTTTAGAAAGCATCACTATGAACAAAGCTAGTGGAGGTGATGGAATTCTAGTTGAGCTATTTCAAATCCTGAAAGATGATGCTGTGAAAGTGCTGCATTCAATATGCCAGCAAATTTGGAAAACTCAGCAGTGGCCACAGGACTGGAAAAGGTCAGTTTTTGTTCTAATTCCAAAGAAAGGCAATGCCAAAGAATGCTCAAACTACCGCACAATTGCACTCATCTGACATGCTAGTAAAGTAATACTCAAAATTCTCCAAGCCAGGCTTCAGCAATTCGTGAACCGTGAACTTCCTGATGTTTAAGCTGGTTTTAGAAAAGGCAGAGGAACCAGAGATCAAATTGCCAACATCTGCTGGATCATGGAAAAAGCAAGAGAGTTCCAGAAAAACATCTATTTCTGCTTTATTGACTATGCCAAAGCCTTTGACTGTGTGGATCACAATAAACTGTGGAAAATTCTGAAAGAGATGGGAATACCAGACCACCTGACCTGCCTCTTGAGAAATCTGTATGCAGGTCAGGAAGCAGCAGTTAGAACTGGACATGGAACAACAGACTGGTTCCAAATAGGAAAAGGAGTACATCAAGGCTGTATATTGTCACCCTGCTTATTTAACTTATATGCAGAGTACATCATGAGAAATGCTGGACTGGAAGAAACACAAGCTGGAATCAAGATTGCCAGGAGAAATATCAATAACCTCAGATATGCAGATGACACCACCCTTATGGCAGAAAGTGAAGAAGAATTAAAAAGCCTCTTGATGAACGTGAAAGAGGAGAGTGAAAATGTTGGCTTAAAGCTCAACATTCAGAAAACGAAGATCATGGCCTCCGGTCCCATCACTTCATGGCAAATAGATGGGAAAACAGTGGAAACAGTGTCAGACTTTATTTTTTGGGGCTCCAAAATCACTGCAGATGCTGACTGCAGCCATGAAATTAAAAGACGCTTACTCCTTGGAAGAAAAGTTATGACCAACCTAGATAGCATATTAAAGAGCAGAGACATTACTTTGCCAACTAAGGTCCGTCTAGTCAAGGCTATGGTTTTTCCAGTAGTCATGTATGGATGTGAGAGTTGGACTGTGAAGAAGGCTGAGCGTCAAAGAATTGATGCTTTTGAACTGTGGTGTTGGAGAAGGCTCTTGAGAGTCCCTTTGACTGCAAGGAGATCCAACCAGTCCATTCTGAAGGAGATCAGCCCTGGGATTTCTTTGGAAGGAATGATGCTAAAGCTGAAATCCAGTACTTTGGCCACCTCATGTGAAGAGTTGACTCATTGGAAAAGACCCTGATGCTGGGAGGGATTGGGGGCAGGAGGAGAAGGGGACAACAGAGGATGAGATGGCTGGATGGCATCACTGACTCGATGGATGTGAGTCTGAGTGAACTCCAGGAGTTGGTGATGGACAGGGAGGCCTGGCGTGCTGCGATTCATGGGGTGGCAGAGTTAGACACGAGCGACTGAACTGAACTGAACTAAAAGTGTTACATCCAGGAGCCTTACAGAGTTATCTCTTTGCTAATGGTTTCTAATTTAATTGCCCCCTGGGTGGAAAGCGTGATCTGTCAATCCCTGTCTTCAGAATTGGTGGAGACTTGCCTTGAGAGTTAGAACACTTTGGTTTTGTCCTCTCAGAGCTTTAGGAGAATGCACAACTTCTAAAGGTCAGGTGCAGTTCATGCACACACGCTATTCCACCTCTCGCTCCGTGTTCACTGTCCTTGTGTGACACGTGAGAGGGTGCAACGGCACCCCTGCCAGATGGGCAGTATGTTGCTCTGGCCCCAGGGTCATTGCTCGGATTAACCTCCCATAGGATCTGGGGGCTTTGAGGCGCCTTGTCAGCATCATGTCTTGGCTGGATCAGCATGTGATTCTCTCCTGGTTTCTCTCCTGTCCTGTCACCTTCAGCAGCCAGATGACTGATGTTAAGACAGCGTGGTTTATCAAAAACCCTTTCAGTCCTGTTTTCCACATGTTCTACATGCTCCCTCCTTCAAGGGCACCTGCCTGCCTGCCCTCATCCAGACTCCCCTCCTCTCCTACCCGCCTCCTCTACTGTTCCCCACCTCTCCTGTTATGCTTCTCTCCTCCCCAGCCCTATCTGTTCTCGGCTGCCCCCCTCCTCTCCTGTTCCCTCCTCTCCTGTCCCTCCTCTCCTGCCCCCTCCTCTCCTGCCCCTCCTCTCCTGCCCCCTCCTCTCCTGCCCCGCCTCTCCTGCCCCTCCTTTTCTGCCCCCCTCCTCTCCTGCCCCTCCTCTCCTGCCCCTCCTCTCCTGCCCCCCTCCTCTCCTGTCCCTCCTCCTCTCCTGCCCCTCCTCCTCTCCTGCCCCTCCTCTCCTGTCCCTCCTCTCCTGCCCCTCCTCTCCTGTTCCTCCTCTCCTGCCCCTCCTCTCCTGTTCCCTCCTCTCCTGCCCCCT
>NW_024070186.1:11712273-11722811 GCF_014754425.2 Oryx dammah | reverse complement strand
CCCCTCCTCTCCTGTTCCCTCCTCTCCTGCCCCCTCCTCTCCTGCCCTCTCCTCTCCTGCCCCTCCTCTCCTGCCCCTCCTCCTCTCCTGTCCCTCTCCTTTCCTGTCCTTCCTCCTCTCCTCTCTGCCCTCCTCTCCAGCCCCATTCTTCTCTTGTCCCCTCTCCTCCCTTGTCCCTTTTCCTCTCCTGGCCCACTCCCCTCCTGTCACCCAGCCTTCCTGGGAGGATGCCCAGGAGGGCAGAGGACAGCACTGCCCCTGGGCATCTAACTTCTCAGATATCCATAGAAGCCAGGCCCCACATGAAGGCGTAGATGCCAGCAGGAGCTGCTCATGCCCCAACAGGCATGCACATGTGTCTGCCTGTGTGTGTGTGTGTGTGTCATTTACGGCTCAGCAGGCCGCTTTGTCTGGACTGTGCTTGTGAGGGCACAAGCTGTCCTCGGGCTCTGGTCCTTTGAAACTGATTTGTTGTGGCGGTCTGTTCAGCAAGATGCTGAAAACCATCACTCCTGTTGTCTCTGAGTGGGTTGTGCAGTGAGGGGTGGCGGTAGAGGTGAGGAGGGGGTCACAGACCCCACATTATCTCCTCTGTTGCCCCCTTCCCAACACCAGTTAAGTTTTGAAGAGAGAACAACGGAGGCTTTGCTCCGAGACTGTCCCCAGCAATCACACCTCACTCTGCAGGGAGCTCGGTGGCCCCACCCTCAGAAGTGTGCTGCTGATGCTGAAGAAAGTGGGTCACCACACACACGGGTCTGTCACGTCACTTTCCGGACTGCTGGTCTCCTGGTGCCTTACCAGACGTGATGCCTTGTTAGAGCTACATGTCTAGTAAAGGAGTTCTCAGAGGATGTCAATTTCAAATGGAATGTCCTTCAGCTTATTAATTTCTGGCTTTCTTACATTTTCATCAGAAACCACTGTCACAGTCTTTCTACTCTGTGTGGCTTGCAGCGAGGGGGGCCTTGTCTGCTGGGGCACTGGCAGCCTTGGGAGAGGCACGGGATCTCGTGTTCCTCCCGTTCTCTTCCCCGTGACACGCCCAGATCCACATTGGCATTTCTACCCTGCAGAGTCACCCACTCCTGAGAGGAAACCTCTGGTTGTCCAGGAGTGCTGGATGGTGGCCACAGTGGCACTCATGGCCCCGAAGCTTCCTTGCAGACCATTCTCATCGGCATAGTTGTTCTCACTCGCCACGCACCCCTGGCCCATGGAGCCGCTCTGCGCAGCCCTGCTCTTCCTGGAATGCAGGGTGAATAGCCGGCTCCCCCGTTCAGCCCTGTCAGAGGCTGCGGTTTCCCTGTCTTTGCTTTGCTCCTCAGTCACCTCGTGTTCACCCGGGTCCCAGTTCCCAGGGGTGCACTGACAGCTCTTTGTCGGTCCTCCTCTCTCCTCCTAACTTCTCAGTGTTTGTGTGTCTGTGCCGTTTGTGAGCATCATTCCAGTGCAGTTCTTTTAAGAGTGGGGTAGACACGGCAACCCACTCCAGCACTCTTGCCTGGAAAATCCCATGGACGGAGGAGCCTGGTAGGCTGCAGTCCATAGGGTCGCGAAGAGTCAGACACGACTGAGTGACTTCACTTTCACTTTTCACTTTCATGCATTGAAGAAGGAAATGGCAACCCACTCCACTGTGCCTGGTGGGCTGCCGTCTATGGGGTCACACAGAGTCAGACACGGCTAAAGTGACTTAGCAGCAGCAGCAGCAGCAGACACAGGTTAACTCTGTGATGTTAATACAAGCTCTCTTCCATTCCCTCTGTGATCCCATGAACTGTAGCTCCCTGAGTTCCTCTTTCCAAGGGATTCTCCAGGCAAGAATACTGGAGTGGGTTGCCATTCTCTTCTCCAGGGGATCTTCCCCACCCAGGGATTGAACCTGGGGCCTCTTGCATTGCTGGCATTTATTAATTACGTTTGTTTTTTTAATTGAGTATAATTCACATGCCATACAATTCATACTTTACAAGTGTACATTTAGTTGTTTTTAGCATCTCACAAAGGTGTGCAGCCATCACCACTGTCTAATCCAGAACGTTCTCATTGCCCCAAAAGTAACCCCACACTCATCACACTGCCCTCTCTCCTCAGCCCTAGGACTGTGGGTCCCTTTCTGTCCTAGTTCTGGACGTTTACTGTTAATAGGATCACAGACATGGCTTTCTGCATCTGGCTTCTTGCCCTTTGTGTTATGTCTTCAGGCTTCATCCCCATTGTAGCGCATGTCAGTTCTTCACCCCTTTTTGCAACTGAGTAATGTCCTGCTGTAAGGATATGCCATGATTTGTTGATCCACCATCATCAGTTGATGCACGTTGGGTTCTTTCCACTTTTTTGACCGTCTTGAACAGCGCTGCTGTGAACGCCCAGGTACAAAGTTTTGTGCAGATATACGTCTTCACTCCCTTGGGTACAAGCCTCAGAGTGGGGTTGCTAGGTCATATGGTAACTCTAGGTTTTACTTTTTGAGGAGCTGCCAGACTGATTTCCCAAGTGGTCACACCAGTTTATATTTCTACCAGCAATAGATGAAGACTCCAGTTTTCCATGTCCTTGCTGATATTTGTTATTTTCTGTTTTTCCTTATTATCATTTTCATTATTGTTACTGTTATTGCTATTACAGCCACCCTAAGTAGCTCATAGGCTTTTCCTAGTGGCTCATATGGTAAAGAGTCTGCCTGCAGTGCAGGAGACCCGGGTTCGATCCCTGGGTTGGGAAGATCCCCGGAGAAGAAAATGGCAACTTACTCCAGTATTGTTGCCTGGAAAATTCCATGGACAGAGGAGCCTGGCATTCTACAGTCCATGGGGTCGTAAAGAGTCGGAAAGGACTGAGCAGCTTCTCTTCAAGTAGCTCACTGTGGTTTTGACTTACATTTCTCTAATACCCAGTGATGTTGAGTTATTTTTCCCATGCTTACTGGCCATTTTTTTTATCTTCCTTAGAGAAATATATCCTCAAATCCTTTGTATATTTTTAGGTTCTTTATTATTGAGTTGTGGAAGCTCCTCATGCAGTCTGAGTATTAACCCTGCTCAGGGGTCTGATTTGCAGATATTCTCTCCTGTTGTGTGGGTTGTGTTTTCACTTTCCTGTCAGTGCCTTTCAATGCATAGAAGGGCTTAATTTTGATGAAGTCCAGTTCGTCTACTTGTTTGTTGCTATCTGTGCTTTTTGGTGTCATATCCACAAAAGCATTCCAAATCCAGTATCATGAAGATTTTTCTTCCAGTATTTTCAAGATGTTTACAGTTTTAGCTCCTAAGCCTAGATCTCTGACCCATTTTCAGTTAATTTCTGCATGTGGTGTGAGGTAAGGCTCCAAGTTCAGTCTTTGGCTTGTGTGATATCAGTTTGCCCGGCACCATATGAAAAGCCTGTTCCTTTCTCAGGGGTTGTTTTGGCTCCTTGCTGAGAATTCTTCCACTGCTTCCTCAGGAGTTCCCACTCGTGAGCTTCAGGCCTCTCTGACCCTCCAGTCAGTAACATGTGGATTCTTTTACTGCACCAGCAGGGACACCATCTGCCTCTGTGAAAGAGAGGTTTTATTCCATGTCGTCTTTCACATGTCACGTTTTTTCATTTATTTCATTTCAAACCTTGGCATATTATGCGGATAAGAATCTTTGAGCTTGAAACAGACTCAGTGATGTTGTTTATTACCTTAAATGGTTACCAGATTGACACAGAGAAAGGCAGAGATGTTTAACATGGGCTTCTCATTGTTTCTGGTGCTCTGACCTCACAATTCCAAAGGGTGGCCACTGTTGTAAAGAAGCCTTCTAAGGTGCAGAGATCTGACAAGAGGGTGCGGAGATCTAAACATACTCCTGGACTTGACACGCAGCAAAGAGGATGATGTCATGAGCATGGGTTCTTGTGCCTGGGTATGAAATTTCCTGTTTGTGCAACAAATGTGGATTCAAAAAGTGAGAAGTCAAGAAACTTAGATCAAGGAGAAAATGGTGCACTCTGGGAAAGACTAGATGGACAGATTGCCTGCTGAGAGGGAAGGGTTTCAATGAAATGATTATACCAGCTGTAAAAAGTGGGAAACCAGAGATGTACTTAAGTTAATATATAATTTCATAATTTTAGGAAAAAAAATGAGTATGTATATATATGCTAAATAAGTAGAAGTTTGGCTGTTTCACTCATATTCTCAGAAGTGTGCACAGTGTGGCCAAGTTCTGCTTCCGTCCTGCTGGTCTATGAGACGGAAGCCCCCCAGTCTGTGGAGCTGCCTCCTTCAGGGAAGAGGACTGGTCCCAGGATGAGCCCTCACAGGCACTTCATCACATCCCATGCATCTCACAGCCAAGTCTTAAGAAACGTTGCCATCCTGTGGAGGCTCAGTCCAAAGCGAGGGGCTCACCAGTCAGCTCACGTGCCCCATGTTCTTGTCTTCCAGGCCGCGGGGCCCCACGACCCGTCAGCCCTCCCGTGAGTCACCAGAACCAGCTCTGATGCTCTAGGTCCCGAGGGTGAACCCGCGCTGTCTATGGATCTGCTCTGACGCGTCGAGCCTGCTTATGGGGGAAGGTGAGTGGCCAGGACGCAGTGCATGTCTGTGAGTCCAGTTACCAGGAGTGCACAGAGTCAGACTCACCCCTGGAACCAGGGAGTGTGCGTGCATGGCGCCAGGCTGGTGTCGCTCTCTTTAGTCCCTGATGCGGCATCAGCCGGGGGCCGTGCCAGGGAGAGAGCGCACGCCCTGAGCAGGAAGCTTGAGCAGAGAAGCGAGGTGCTGCATGTGACTGGGCAGGACCGGCATTCCCACTGACTCTTGAAGGGTCGCATCCAGGTGACGCAGAGCTTGAAGAAGCCAGTCTCGGCTGAGGCAGACAGGGTTCTCCACAGCTTCTTCCCTGGAATTTCTGAGGCATGTGGGACACCTTCCCCTATGTGTGCCCCGTTGCTAGGCTTCAGTGGCCTCACCCACCAAGTGGGGAGTCTAAAGAGCCAGCTCTGTTACTGGCACTGAGGGACACCAGCCACATGTAGGGCCCTGTGCTCACGCTGCAGGTGGCCCGGCCCTGCTGACTGTCCTGCCTCGTGGGGGTGGGGGTGGGGGTGAGGGTGGGTACAAGAGCCCGTAGACTTGTGTGCTGGAGCCTGTGTGTTCCACGTGCCACCTTGCCGTCCACCCTGCACCCTGAGGCCTGAGTTCTCCCAAGGCCTCACGGGTCCCAAGCCTGCAGCACTGACTGTCTCTGACCTCAGTGTGTCACCTGTAGAGAAAGCCTTTGAGGTTTCTTGCTCAGCTCTCAGGCGTGGTCCTCTCTGGGCCAGTTCTGGTTTATTCACCCATGTGCTTAAGTTTACAAGGGCATTGCTGAAGTCTGAAGAGTACATTCCAGGCTGGGCACCTGGTTTACCCAGGGTCACAAGGTGGCCACTGAGGACCTATTTTCAGCTGTGATTTGTTAACCCAAATTCATGACATAACATGTCATATAGGTTCCGAGTCAGCCTGCCTCCAGTCAGAAAAACACCTGTGTCTTTAAAATGTCACAAAACTTGGGCCCGACTTTCTGAAAATTTCCTTCATTGTTGTCCCCTCCAGCTTCTCTCCTGCTGCCCAGATCTTGTCTGCCTGGCTTTGTTTTGCTTTTTTACTTGCAGCTCAGCGTGTTTAATCCTGTGGTGCCTGCACAGAGTTGTTTTGATCTTTGCTTTGTACCGAGGAAGGTGTAAACATTTCAGCCTCCAGGTACCTGTTTGCAGGAGAGTCAGGGACCAATTACCGGGAGGCAGCTCTGGGTCTGGACAGGAGCTGGATGGAAGGCTCCTTCCACATGGCTGGCACATCCTGGGCTGTGGTCAGGAGTGAGGCTGGTTATGTAAACCAACCATCTGACCAGGGTTCTTAGGGCCCGCGTGGAAGACAGACCAGGAGCACCCCCAGGCCAGGCTTCAGCTTGCCAACTGCAGGAATCAAGGGGCCCCCACTCGCCTCTCTGCCTCCCCCAATGTTTGCCAGCTGCTCCCATGAGCAAGGCAGGCACAGCTGGCAGGGCCATCCTGTCCTGACCATGTCTGCCCAGCTGCATCCAGCCCCATGCCCTGGTTGCCACCATCCCCAGCTCCCTGACATCCTGGCTGGGTCTCTGGCCTCCTTTGTGTCCCCGAGCCCTCACCTCCTCTTCAACCACGACTCTGGTTCTTCATGCCCTCTGCTAGCTGTTTGTTTCCATTGTCACATCTTCAAAGACTTGGCACCGGCCAGCCCCTGCCCCCTGCACAAAGGCAGGCAGGCTCCTTGGCAGCTCCTCCACTTGCTGTGACCCCTGACCCTGCAAACCTCACTTGCTCCCCTTGCACTCCCTCCAGACCCAAAGGCCAGTGCCCAGTCCTTTCTATGCCTTCCCAGTGACTAAGAGGGGTCCTCAGTGGCCCGTGCCCTCTGACCGCGAGCGAACCAAGTGACAGGACTGCTCTGTCTGCCCCTCACGGAGCTGCCAGCACTGGGTGAGCCAACAACAAACGGCACACCACAGGGCTCCTAGTCTCCTCCACCCCTGCCCAGCCTCTGGCACTGGCATCCCCAGGTCTCAGAGCTCAGTGGCACCGCTAACAGGCTCCCCAGGGTGGGCCAGAGCCCAGGGAAGGGCCCTTCATCTCGGGAGTGCTGCTGGTAAGCCCGTTTGTCACCCACACCAGAGCCTCAAGCACATGTCCTTTGACCTTCCTTCTATAAAGAAACGTTCCAAGTTGATAAAAGATGACAGAGACCGGTCCGCCCAAAGATACCTATGAAAGCATTGTTTAAGATAGTGATTCAGGGATGCAGAGCATAGAGTCCTTGCAGCTGACTATATCCTTATGCATGAAAATGCATAAAATCTTATGCTTACAGTTTGATACCATGGGAAATTTGACTACTGTGCAGATTTACATACAGCAACATAGAAAAATATTTCTTGTATAATGTTAAGTGGGGAAAAAGAACAATCTTGGGTGGCTTGGTCCTATTTTTGTTAAAAATATAATGATACATACCTACCGGAAAGATGTCTGAGTAGGTCGACTTCAGAACACCCCACTCTCTTTCTGGGGATGATGTTACTGGTGGTTTGCATTACACACATTTTCCATTTTTTCCTGTAACGAACAGTCAGGCTGATTTGGCAGCAAACTGGCATGCTGCCACCTGTGGGTGCACCTCTGCTGGTATTGCACAGTGCTCCAGCACCCTGCGGGCTCTCTCAGGAGGTGCCCCCATGCCCTGCGGGCTCCCCCTGTGGGGCCTGACAACACCCGGCAGAGTGAGGCCCATCCTCCCAGCTAGCGAGTCCTCTGGGTGAAGGTCCCAACAGCCAGTTGGTTAGGGGCTTGGTCTTTTCATTTATCTGCACCTGATTTGGGGTGAGCTGTCTAGAGAGGTAGTAACAGTCACCTCTCGTGTGTGGTGGCAGGTGCCCGCTCTGATGAGGGACCAGCTGCATCTTCTACGTAGTCTCAAGGTCTGGGTCACTCCATTCACCTCACTGCCCAGGTGAGAGGCCCACTGTCAGGCTCGCTCCTCTCGGGCAGCACGGGGCTCAGTCGAGGCTCAGCTCCTGTGCAACTGACTCCTGGGGCAGCATCTGGAAGCTCCTGACCACAGAGAGGAAACAGGGAAGAGGAGAGGATTCGCGGGCTGTACCTTCTGGACGGTCCTGGAGGGACCCAGCCCGAGCGCAGCCACAGCTGAGAGGAGGCCCGAGCGCAGCCACAGCTGAGAGGAGGCTGCTTGGGTCTGCAGCGCTGCATTTCAATTGACGGGGGCCTGAGGCCTCTGCCCCCCTCCTTTCCAGGGTGAGCGGCCACGCGATGTCCTGCAGGCACGGCAGTCTGAGCGGTGGCCCCTGTCGGGGGACGGAGTCATTGGAATGACAGCCCATCCGCCAGGCGCACCCGCCTGCGGAACGAGGGGAGCGGGCAAAAAGTAGGTCACATGAGCCTGATCCCATGTCACGAGGGCTCCAACCTGAGACCAATGGGAGCCGTAGCCTCCTCTGGTTTAGAACAAAACCCCACTCTGATGTTTCTCCTTTAGCCTTTTTATCTTCTCTAAACGGGGAGAGTGACCATCTGTCCCAGAGCCACGTCCATCCGGCCCTGCCGACCGCACAGTGTGGCTTTGTTCTGAGGTAAGGGGCTGTGGGCCTGGCCAAGGCCACGCGGAGCCCAGACGGCGGCATCCAGGGCCATCCAGTGGGCCATGCCGGGTGCTGACGGAGTGGGAGCTCGGGGTCCTCGCCGAGAGTTTGGGATGTTCCCCTGGTCTGACAGCAGGGCCCCTCTCTGAGAGTCAGGGTCACTGTTAACATGCCACCTTAGTGAGCTGTGATATACGGAGTTCATAGGTCAGTTTTTCAGTTGTCTGTGCTCCTGGGGCACATGTGGGAATACGACCCCTGCCCCAGGAGGCTGGTTGTCCCCAGGGCCCAGGGATCCACACCCTCCATGGACCAGCATCTTTGCTGGGAGGCATCCACCCAGCCTGTAGTGACCAGGTGAGCTGCCAGCACCCACGTGAGTGCAAAGCACACGTCAGAATGAAGTCTGTGCATGTGTGTTGCAGCGTGTGGAGCACATGCACTTCTGGAGCCCGATGCTTAGATGAGAAATGATCCCCTGTCATCCCTGGGAGGCCAGTGAGTACAACTCCTCGTAAGGAAGTGGTGGGTGGGGGGGGGCAGGTCCAGTACTTTGCAAGTGTGTGTAAAACGTGCTTGAGTTCTGTGGTTTACAGATAACAAAATGTCATTTTTACCTGTCCTGTAAGTGAATTGAAGCATTCCCTAGCTGAGGATGTCTGCTGAAGGCGTTTTGCGGGTGGTGAGTGGAGCATAGAACGTTTGCTGTGTCTGTGTATTGGGCTGACCGCCGGCACGTTTAGACAGTTTTACATTCTTGTTTGGATTTGGGGGAAAGATGTTTCCAGAAATGCTTTCCCAGAAGCCAGGTTTTATGGTATTTGATTTGAGTGTGTTCTACTGGAGAAAATGATTTTGCTTTTCAGAAATAAAATATTTAAAATTTGCATCTTAACTGGCTTTCCAGGAAACATGAGTCTATAGCCAAGTCCATTGAAGTGAATGTGGACACTTTCAGTGATAAATTCTTCCATTGTGAGATGTAAAACAATAGCTGCACCCTTGATAACAAAATAAGACTTTCTCTCCTTGCAGAAATGTGAGGCGGCCAGGGTGATACCTAGTCCCTTTCGGCTGCAGCCTTTCAATGAGTCTCGTGAACTCTTTCTAAAGGGTTCTTATCCTTTTGCAATCTTGAAGAAAAGAAATTTTTTACAGAGCAGGAAATTTCATCTTCTTTGTGTTTGTTAATGATTCTAACACTTTCTTTGTGCCTGGGAGAGTGCCCAGAATTTCAGTGCAGTTTCAACACTGTCTCCTTTTCCTGTCCCACCTGACCTACCTCCCAGCAACTGGGAGGACGGGGCTGGGTCATCATGTGGGGAGCAAGTTCATGTGTGTTCATGTTAATGAGAGTGTAAGTTGCACGCCATAATTGGCTCTAGGGGAAATGAGACTCGGGGGTAAAACCTGCAGTTGGGCTGGTGTTAGGGGCGTTGGCTGTCCCTTGTTTACCAGCAAAAGAGAAGATTGTTTCTGCAGAAATCACACAATCTCAGAGGGAGCTCCCCTAAGCCAAGGACCCATCTCTGTCCGCGGTGCCCCTCGTGTGCTCCTGACGGCCAGCGCCTCACCCTCGTCCTTCACTCTGGCCTGGTCTGGTCTCTGACAATCACTCATTGCTTTCAGTCTGGTCTCATCAGGGACTGAAAGGGCCGCTTAAGGAGTCGGGTCGCCCTCTGCATGCACCCCGGGCAGCCCATCTGTGTCCTGGTCTCAGGGAGGCCCCCGCTCAATTGGAGGGGTTACAGAAATGCACAGCCTTTAAGGCGTGTGCTAGCCTGGCAGCCTTGGGAAGGTATGGGGCCCCGCATGCCGGGGTGGAGCCTCTGAAGAGCCATCTTCACTCTGGCAAGGGGGGCTTCAGAAGTCAGGGTCTGAGGACAGGCAGGGGCAAAGCTGGTGTGCCAGGCAGTCCCTCAGTAAGGACCAGCTCCTTCTTCGGAGCATGACCGCACTATTCTAGTGGATGGTGCCCACCAGTGCTTTTCCAGGAGGTTCTTGGACCCTGGACCCAGGTTCCCTGAGAACCTGGAAAGGCAGTCTCATCTCCCCCCGCCCCACCACCTGAGTGAGGAACACCAAGCTGTGTCTGTGATCCACGAGCCTTTCAGGGGACATTGGTGCCCACGTGAGTATGAGAGCCAAGGGTGCTGAAGGGCAGACTTGGCATTGCTGGCAGCCACGGCCAGGTGGGTCACAGCCGAGCCAATGCACTCGTGAGCCCAGCTGAGGACCCTGCGGGTCAGATGCGGAGCCCAGCCACAGGAACCTCCCGCGTGTGTCCCCTTCCCTACATGTGTCATGTTCCCCGCTTGTGTCCCACTCCCCGCGTGTGCCTGCTCCCGCGTGTGCCTGCTCCCGCGTGTGTCCTGCTCCCCGTGT
>NW_024070186.1:11711958-11712263 GCF_014754425.2 Oryx dammah | reverse complement strand
GTCCTGCTCCCTGTGTGTGTCCTATTCACGTGTATGTCCTGCTCCCGTGTATGTCCTGCTCCCACGTGTGCCTGCTCCCGCGTGTGTCCTGCAACTTCATGTGTCCTGCTGCTGCGTATGTTCTGTTCACGTGTATGTCCCGCTCCCCATGTGTGTCCTGCTCCCGTGTGCGTCCTGCTCCCTGTGTGTGTCCTGTTCACGTGTATGTCCTGCTCCCGTGTGTGTCCTGTTCATGTGTGTGTCCTGCTCCGTGTGTGCACTGCTCCCATGTGCATCTTGTTCCCGCGTGTGTCCTATTCACGTGT